>NC_040904.2:94085046-94391124 GCF_004126475.2 Phyllostomus discolor
TTTCCTATACTATTCTTAACCTCCCCCTATTTTATACCTACCAAATATGCTTCTTATTGCCTGTACACCTTTTCCCCCATTCTTCCCCCTCCCCACTGATAACCCTCCATGTGATCTCCATTTCTGTGATTCTGTACCTGTTGTAGCTTTTGTTTAGTTTTTGTTTTTTGGTTCAGTTATTGATAGTTGTGAGTTTTGTTGCCATCTTAATGTTCATAGTTCTGATTTTCTTCTTTCTCTTAGATAAGTCCCTTTAACATTTCATATAATAAGGGATTGGTGATGATGAACTCCTTTAACTTGACCTTATCTGGGAAGCACTTGATCTGCCCTTCCATTTCAAATGATATTTTTGCTAGATAGAGTAATCTTGGATATAGGTCCCTGCCTTTCATGATTTTGAGTATTTCTTTCCAGCTCCTTCTTGCCTATAAAGTTTCTTTTGAGAAATCAGCTGATAGTCTTATGGGAACTCCTTTGTAGGTAACTGTCTCCTTTTCTCTTGCTGCTTTTAAGAGTCTCTCCTTCTCTTTCATCTTGGGTAATGTAATTATGATGTGCTCTGGTGTGTGTTTTCTTGGGTCCAACTTTTTTTGGGACTCTCTGAGCTTCCTGAACTTCCTGGAAGTCTATTGCCTTTGCCAGATTAGGAAAGTTCTCTGTCTTTATGTTTTCAAATAAGTCTTCAATTTCTTGCTCTCCCTCTTCTCCTTCTGACACCCCCCTATGATTGTATATTGGAACACTTAAAGTTGTCCCATAGGTTCCTAAGCCTCTCCTCATTTTTTTGAATTCTTGTTTCTTCATTCTGTTCTGGTTGAATACTCATTTCTTCCTTCTGTTCAAGTCATTGATTTGAGTCCTGGTTTCCTTCTCCTCACTGTTTCCCTGTATATTTTCCTTTATTTCATCTTACATAGCCTTCACTTTTTCTTCTGTTTTGTGACCATACGCAACCATTTCTGTGAGCATCCTGATTACCAGTGTTTGAACTCTGTATCTAATAGGTTGTCTACCTCTTTGTCACTCAGTTCTATTTTTGAAGCTTTAATATATTCTTTCATTTGGGCCATATTTCTTTGTTTCCACCCACCTGTTACATTATAAGGGGTGGTGCCTTAGGTATTTGCCAGGGCAGGGCAACCCAAGTTGCTGTGTTGTGTCATCATTGTGTTGGGGGAGGGGTCATAGAGGAACAATGTTTGCTTGCTTGCTTGGCTTTCAGCTGGCTTTCAGTCACTCCCCCTTCTACTCACAAGCAAATTGGGCCCTTCTGGTGCTGATTCCTGGGTGGGACTTTCTCCCACCACTGCAACCCTCACAGGCTTTTAGTCACAAGTTTTGAGGCTTTATTTTCCCCTGCGCTGGAACCCTGGGTTGCTTGGCCCAATTGTACCTCCCAGTTTGTCCACCTGTAAATGTGGGAGTACTCCGTCAGCCAGCTGTGGCCTTGAGTGCTCTGGTATGCCAGCTGCTGCCTCACCTGCCTAGTCCTCCAGCCATCACCTTGCCACGTGTCCTTTCCATCCAGGCTGCCTGTCTCTGCCCCCTCCTACTGGTCTGAATGAATGTTTCTTCTTTGATTCCTTGGTTGTCGGACTTTCATACAGTTTGATTTTCTGGCAGTTCTGACTATTTTTTGGTTTTAAACTCGTTGCTGTCCTTCTTTTGGCTGTGCGAGAAGGCAAAGTCTATCTTCCTATACCCCCATTCTATTTTTTAAAATACACTTTGTATTTATGTTCTTATACCTAAGCATATAACATGACTTTTTAAATTTCAAGGAGCATTTTTTCCGTAAGAGTTAATCAGTCAAAATTAAATTTTTGATGTGATCAGAAGAAATCAATAGTATGTTGTACCCAGATTAACCAATACATCCAAGATCTGGAATAAAAAAAAACTATCTTTCTGGATGTCAACTACATACAGGCTGTCAATAACAGGAATCCAAGATGGAGAGAAAAACCACAGTGTGTATGTCACAGTCTAAGACAAATTAAAGCCAAGTTAAATTGAAGATTTTATTTGATGTAATTGTTGTCTTTATATCTTAATGAAAAACAATAATGCCTATCCCAAATTTAATATTAAGACCAAATATTTAATTTCAGAGTTCTTATACAATTCATAAATGTTCATAAATGTCCAAAGGCCCCAACTTCTTGATTGAATTACAAACTGCTAGGCAATTTTGAGAATATGTACTAATCTATCTATATTTATTTTTATTGAGTTCACATGTTATTTTATTGATCCTTTCTGCCTAAGTAATATTCACCTCATATGTCTATAACTTGTTTTCATTAGAAATTTCAAGAATTATCTACAATAGTTTTGCATAAGAATAAAAACATTTGCATTAAGCGAGCTAGGTTCAAAGCACAAATATCTAGCAAGGAATATATAACTGCAAAGCCCAAATGATAAGGACCTTAAAACATGGTGAAGGAAACAACGAGTAGAGAGGAGAAGAAGGGGTGACTTGTGGAAGTCTAATCTTAGTTTTGTGATTTCCAAGTAGAAATTATTATACACTATCTTATCTCCAAGGAACTAAAGATATTATTAATTATAACTTAAATAGTAGTCAATTCTGATTTTAACTTATATAATGTTTTAGGGCAATAGTAGCGCAGATCCCTATGAGACTCCTTCTCTCTAGAAATTCCCCTCAAACACCAAGTTTCAAGGAGCTCCTAGACTCCATGAAGGTCATCCATGAATTCCTGGTTAGTAACTCTTGGCCTAAGGGGAGGAGGAGAAAGAGCTCTTTCAATCCTGATGCGTATCACCTCTAGGACGTTTCTACAGGTTGTGATTAGTTGAAGCCAGGAGTAAATAAAGTATATAGAAAAATACCTGGGTTAAGTATGTGGCTAGAGACACATAGGCCCCTTTAAAGGCCTCTGACTCTGACTTACCTAGTCCTTTATAATGTCTTTAAAAAAAAAGTCCATAGAGCCTTATGAGCAATGAGGTAGAGAAGCAGAGCAGAGCAATGAGTTACTATTTACTGAGTACCTTCTGTGGCTTCCGGCATCCTGCTAAATAAATGCTTCTCAAATTTGATTATGGGTATGCCTAGGGAGGTGGAGCAGTATAATGAGTATGCAAAGACACAAAATAAATAATAAAGACACGGTTGTCTATTTGGTGGGGCAGTTGTCCTTGTGGCTGAGTAATTTAAACTCTTATTTGTACATGTATTCATTTCTCCAGTAACTATTTACTGAATGTTACAGAAGAAATAAAACAGATACTGTTCTTGGCCTCGTGGAACTTCCAGTTTAGTGAAACAAACAAGACTATATTGAGGAGCAGAATGCAAAATCTGTAGGTATTTTTAGGGTGAAACCTGAGAGCTCACTGACAGGTCTCATGTGTGGCAGACTGCTTCAGGCAGTGTCCCAGCACCCTGAGTACCAGATCACTCACTCTAACGTGAGATCACCTACGTGGAAGAATTTGAAAAGCACCACTAACTGTCCATCGTTTAATCCTGACTACAGGAGTAAATACTGATACTTCCAATTCACTAGAGAAAAAAGGGAGATTTAAGAAATTGGGAAACTTACCCCAAATCACACAGCTGCTGGGATCTGAATAAGGTTGTACCATTCCAAAGTCTACACATTTTTAACCACTAAATTACACTACCTCTAGGTGGTTCCCATTTTATGTTTCCTCTTGAAATCTGGGCTCATTCAGGATTTTGCAGGCTAGTTTAAGCTTCTCCTTTGGAAGGAGACAGGTTTGGCTTGATTTGCATTCTAAATATTTCACAGTGGTAAGGGAAAGCTATTATTATACCCATTTTATGGTGCGGAAGCTGAGCCACTTGCCAGCTGAGGTATCTGGCTGGGTTAAAAACAGAATCCGGGTCGTCAGTTTCTCATTCCATTTGACTAACTCCAAGCCTAAGTACTGGTACTGTCCAAGGGCTTTTCTGCACACAAAATTCACACTGGCTGAGAAAGAGTGAGACGAACTTTGCTAAGAGAAAATAATATTATGCTAAGTGAAATAAGCCAGTCAGAGAAAGATAAATACCATATGATCTCACTCGTATGTGGAATCTAATGAACAAACTGAACTCACAAGCAAAATAGAGACAGATTCATAGACAGAGAGGAAGTTGACAGCTCTGGGGTGGGAAAGCTTAGGGGATGGATGGATGGGTCAGAAAAGACTCATGGACCTGGACAACGGTGTGGTGACTGTGAGGGGGAGGGGTGAGTGGAGATGGAAGAGGGTACAAGGGGGATAAATGGTAATGGAAAAAAGAGAAATTTTTAAAAAGTAGAAAATAAGTAATCATAATAACCACAGAAATTGGTTACTTTTAGCATTGTGAGTAGAAAGGGGAGAGCTTATTCATCACGAATGAATCAGAAAATTAGAATGTGTCACTGCATTGATGACAGAACTGAGGAATTCAGATGAACTGAAGTTCAACACTTATCCTCCCATCTGAAGAGGGTAAATGGAGTGACAACAGAACAGAGATGGCCTCTTAGACATGCCTTTAATCTTTCCAATCTTCTCTTTTCAACTACTCTCTCTACAAGTTAGGTGGGTTTATATCTTTGTTTTCTATGGGTAGAGATAACATTTTAATATCCTTTTAATGTTCCAGAAGTATTATGTTAATTAATTCTTATGTGGGAGTCATTCCAAATAGTAGGATGAAGATTTTACCTTATTGACTTTCCTAATACCTTTCTGGCTCCCAGTGTTTTCAAAGGATGAAGCACTATTGGATTTTTAGATTCATACATCTCTCAGAACAAGTGCCAGCTTCATAGGTTCCTGTCAATTGATATTCCATCTTTGCTCTGGATACACGACTTCCTTTATCTGACAGATTCAAGAAATTTTACGCTAGATTTAATGACATTTCATGCAGCCAGGATTTGGAGGCTTTTAATTCTCTATTTTCTATCTTGCAAAGGTTTATAAGTTAAAGTCAGATGGAAGGGTATTCAGATGTGCACACAGAGAGTGTACAATCGCCCACGAGGTACTTTAGGGTCTCTATAGGCAAGTTTCTTGAAGTATTTGCATTCCTTTTGGTCAATCTTAGGAAGACTATAAATGCTACAAGTAGTTTTTCATAGTTTTTTTCTCGGGGTCTGCTTTTTAAGACCATCCTCCATTTTTTGAATCCATCTTGAGGAGAACAATAAGCGAATCAACAGTGATGCCTTACCTTTTTCTTAATACGCTGTGATAACTCTGAAGGATGTCATCCTTCAGAAAGTTAAATGATGAAATAATGACCAATGAAAAGAGGCTATTCAAGAAGTAAAGTCCAATAATTCAGTTTGGGACTGCTTCCTAGCCTGAGACATTGCTGAGATACAACTTGCCACGAAACCTCACCCCATACAAACCCTCCTGAGTCTTCCTGATTCTTATAGGTGTTGGGCCTGATAGATTACAATGAAGAAAAAGCAGAAGTGTTGAGAGGGGTGGCAGTGACAAAATCTGTTTATTACATTTAGGATGATTTCTTATAGCTCCTAAAATAGACCAAACTCTATGGCACGATGCAATTCTGATCCCAAACAACTTTTCCTTCCGTACTGCAAACACTTGAAGTTGTAGTTTTATGGATTCCAAATGGATTGGAATCCATATCAGGACCTTTTCTACAGTACATTGATATCCTTGACAGGTCTGGCATTGCTATCATGTGGGCCAATGAATTGGAAACACTTGTTCACAGTGGTGCTCACAACCTACCATTAATGACATCTGGTACAAAAAAGGTGGTGCCTATGATAGGGCAAACTCATCCTGAGACTCCTTGGTGTGCAAACACAGAGTAACATGTTAGTAGGACAAAGGGATTCGGAATAAATACAGGCTCGGCAGGAGAAAGAAAGATCCAGAACAGTGTGAACAGAAGGCTCTTTTTACTTGAATTTTTCACTCAAATGCTCCCCCCACCTTTTTAAAATACAAAGAGAAAAATCATGACACAAAATTTATATTAAAAGATATAAATTAAGCAGGTACTTACACCTGACATTCTGTTAGATACTAAACCAAGAGGCCCTGTGGGCACAGTCTGTGTTTTAAAGACTTGGAAAGATCTTGCCATAATATAGATTGAAAAATGTTACTTTTGTCCTTGTCATCACCAACTATTTGCTTAAGAGCATCCAAGATCTTTCACAATCTGGCCCCAATCCACCTCTCTCAATTTTTTTTTGTTTCGTTTTCTTACCACTGTTTCCTTACATTCTGTGACAGGCTATTTGCTCTTCTCTGAACGCGCCTAGGACGGCTTTGACTCAGCCTTTGCTCACAGTTCACACTGGCATCTCCCGAGCCTAGCATAGTATCTTAAACACAGTGTGACGCTTCATTTGTTGAATAAATGCTGTCCATCTATTTTAGGAGACAAAGATGATAGAGAAAAGTTGCTGTATCAGTAAATAAATAGCACCAGAGAGAGGTCAAGGAAAAGTTAATTTTAGTGAGTTTTAGGAGTGGGGGCAAGATGAGCTTTAAGATTAAGAAAACTGATGCTCTTTATTCTTGGGTCTAGCCAATGCTATGAGTCAGTTACTTTTTTGGGAACAAATTTCAACCTCAAGGTTAAATGAACACAAATGCTCTGCCCATCAGCATATAATGAAAAAGCTGCGGCTATTTCCACATCGGTGCAGTAAAATTAAAATATGCAGTGCCTTTCTTAGAGGGATCGCATATGACAAGACTTTTTAAAATAGTCCCCTCTGCCACTCTTGTACAGCAAGAGTTATAAAAACAAAAGTACATGTTTAAAAACTAGGATAATTTCATTTAGGAAAGACAGAGCTGAGGTGTATCATCACAGTTTTCTGACTATAAGAAGAGTTGTTATAAAGAAGATAATAACTGGTATTTTTGTCCTAGAGCAAAACAGTATTGAACTGTCCAGAGTGAAGAACTATGTTAAGACTTAAAGATGAACAACCTAAATGTACAAGTGTTAAATAACCAAATAGATTGCTAAGAGCAGTTAAGAAATTTCTATCTTTACATCTATTTAAACATAGGAAAGATCCTCATGTATTTTGGTCAGAATAAATGCGGCTTTGCCTCCACACTCAGGATGAATTCAATCACTTTTTTCATCTTGTTTAGCTTTATATGATTACAAAATTCCGTAACATGTTGACTCTAAAAGTTGTACAGAATCACAACACAGTTGAATAAAATATATTTACAGTTTGAAAAGTATTAGGCAATACAGAGAATCTGTAAGTTACTAAATTCAAAATAGTATTAAAAAGGGCTTCTTTTCAATTTGGGAATTACAATTCAATTTGCCAAGTGTATATGACACAAAGAGAATTGAGGAAAAATGCTTTGAATCTACCATAGTTTTTAACATAATAATTAGCTAAAGTAAAACATTCTAACAATTAAGTCTTTCCTGTTTGAGACATTTAACCAAATAGTTCATAAACCTGGTATAAATATGCATATAAACTCAATCTCCAATTAAAAAAAAACAGAAAAAAGGCTAGAAAATAATATAAAAACTCACTATTATTATTCCCAGGACTATCTTCGAAGACATCAGTAGAACCAGGGAATGAGTCCTTTTACGTGACCACAATGGGTTCCGTGTGATTAGGAATGTAAATTTAACGACCAGGAAAAGCTCTAACAGGAGAGGCAAGTTACTGGCTTTCTTGTCTTTACCTTGCAGCTTTGGAGCTCAGCAGAAGTGTCCATTACATACAGCACACAGGGTTAGATGAACAGTTCCAATGACCTTGTCTGAACCAAACTCATTTAGAGCAGTTTGCCACATATCTTAAATAGAAGATGAGTCCATTCTATCTGTGGCCCAGATTTGGACTGGATCACTGAACTATTGCCCAACTCTTATAAGCAAAGCACTAACATGTACCAATCAACAGGCAGCCCATAGCTGAGGCATCAGAAAGGTCAAATACACACACATAAGAAATTGGCAGTACATTATAGAAGAGAGGTATTTCTAAAGATGGACTTTGGCTGTTAAAGCCTTTAAGTGTTATTTAACCTTTGTTAGAAAAAAAATCAGTCCCAGTGTAACTTGTAAAGATCTGGTTAAAAAAAGAAATTGAGAGAGAGAAACGTAGTTTTATTTTGCAACCCATTAATTTCATAAGAACATGAATAAAAGAGATAAACTATGCCAATTTCTTCATAGCTGACTTGTTATAGGATACTGTTCTAGTCTTCACTAATAACTGCTTGAGATTGGTTATTACAATGATCAGGAGTTGGGAGGATAGAGGTCTAAGGCCTTCCAAAAGAAACATTTTGTTTAGTATCACAACAGAAAATAAAGGCAACATTGTACTAACTGACAACCTAACTAGGGCAGTGGTTGGTGCATGTAACCATTGCTTTGCTGTTTCAAATGTTAGGAATGGACTGAACAGCAAAGGTATCAGACTAACTAGCAACTTGAATTTTGAAAAGCTTTGGTACAATAAACTGATAATGTAGGTTGTGAGAATTCACAAAACTTACTCTTGGCTTCCCTCCCTCCATCCCTTCTCATTTCCACATCCAGGCCACTCTCAGCTCTCTATCCTCCCAACCCCAGCTTGCTCTCAGTTATCTGAAAATTTATTAATTTAATTGCTTGATACTTTCTCTCAGGGGAATTTGCATTTTCATAACTATCTCTCCTCTACAGTCCAAATTCAGGCTGTTTTCCACAGGCGATGAGGAGGTCTGACAGCAGCATGTGGGGATCTCTGCGTGTGTGTGTGTGTGTGTGTGTGTGTGTGTGTGATGGTGCTGGAGTCTGCTCTGGGCTCTTTCCGTTTTTCAGTTTTACTGTCAAGGAGGTCACCTGCTTCCTCATCTCAAGAAGCCAATGTTTAACTGCAAATCAAGACAGGCATATACATGCATACAACATATATATTTTTTCTTTCAAAAGTGATAAACATTTAGGGACTTTCTATCCATACACACTATGAAGTGTTGTTCCTATGATGTCAGAGTAAGTTAGGCAGAAACATAAATACATAGAAACTTTACTAACATATTCTTTATTAGTGGTTTCCTCATGGTTCATCTCCATTGCTTCCTAGCTCTTTGTTAGCATACGGGCAAGGAGACTTTTTCACAGGATCTTTCTGCCCTAGAAAACTCTGCCTGTGAAATTTGCGTATAAATACCTGAATTCTCCCATTCACCTATCAATGCTTTAGGAATTGAGGATGTTTTCTGTCTGCTCTTTCACCTCCCACTTCATGAAAGGATTAGCTTGTAAACAACCTAGCGGGAATCCTTCAGGGCAAACCATGGCCAGCTGATCTCAGCAGGCAGGGTACCTAAGGCAGTCTCCAAATACAATTATGAAAATGGGAAGGATTCCCTCTTACTTTCAGAAAAAAATTATGTTGTTTTCAAGATGAAACCTAAAAAATAGGCACATCAAAAGAAACTGAGCAAGATACGATTTTAAGAAGAGTCCCCAGAGGTAAATTTAGAAAACTGCCTGATTTGCCAGGGCTTTCTGAAACCTCGGATTCACTTTCAGTGTCTGCACCAGACACTCCGAGGGAAGTCCACTGGACTCTGACCAGTGAAGCCCAAAGTACTCACTTTCTTGTCCCCAAGGGCAATCCATTTGTGCCCCAGAGTCTGAGGGTTTGTAGCTTCCTTTTCATTTTCTAAGTCTGCACGCACATGCATGGTTTCTCCTGCATGGTTTGGTCCTGAGGAAGTGACCCACCCACAATACCACAGAGCTAATTAACCCCATATCGAGCATTTTTCCCCTCATTTCACACATCCACTTAGTGCTTTAAATGACCCAGCAGTGCATGATCAGATGATTTTTTTTTCCCTTCTCAGTGAGAAATTCATGGTGGTGGGAGACTTGGGGTGTAGCTGTTCTAATTCAAACCAGTGTCGTGGCCCTAAAACATTACCAAAAATCATTTTATCAGAGGGTGTGGAAATGTTAAAAAATATTTAAAGTAAACTCTTTCATGTTATTCACCCAACTTATTGATGTTTCTATTTTAAATAACAAGTAATCCATAATAAATACTGAGATAGAGAAGTCTGATCTTTATCCAAAATTTTTTTTAAATCCTATTTTATTGGAAAAAAATTAAAAAGACTTCCAGTCTCCTTCCCTATCTTTAAGAGTTTCAAGAGAAGGTCCCAAAGAGAAGAATAACACAACTCATCTTTTTTCCATTTCAAGGAAAGGAATAGGCACATGGTTTTCCAGATTTTTTTTTTTTTGGCCAAAGTGAGTGCCTTGAAAACTCTAAGATGATCGCTGTTTTCTAACTTTTCGAAAAGGAAAAAAAAGTGAACATGATGATGGAGGGTGATTTAATGGAATCAGCTTGTCAACATGATGAAACCAAAAAAGCTTTAACAGAACATGTCCACATGCTAAAATAAAAAATCTTTAACATAATGTATATTGTGTAGAGTGGTTTTTGTCATGGCAAAAGAAAGGAATATCATTAATTTAGACACTAAGTGTGAGATTCTGCTAAAAACCTCCATGGATAAATCACAGAAGTACATCCTGGCCAGACAAATGGAGCCAGACAATTTCTAGTTCTTTTAGGAGCTATTGAAAGAGCCATGAGATTTTAAGTCTCCCATCTCTGGTACATGAGAAGAAAAATTCTGGGCTAGTTCCCTCAGTTACACTTGTACGTCATGGCTTCAGAGTGTTAAAGAGTTACACATAAGTGGACAGGAAAATGACCTCTCCTCAGTGTCCCATTTAGGCCAGCTGTCAGATCTCTCCCATTCTCAAAAGTATGTGTGGCAAATTTGCCCATTTTGTTTTGTTTAAAAAACTGT
The DNA here is from genome assembly GCF_004126475.2 of Phyllostomus discolor. Taxonomy (NCBI): domain Eukaryota; kingdom Metazoa; phylum Chordata; class Mammalia; order Chiroptera; family Phyllostomidae; genus Phyllostomus; species Phyllostomus discolor. Next base: position 94,095,892 of record NC_040904.2, read on the forward strand.
TTTAAAATCCTCATCTGAGGATCTCTTTATTAATTTTTAGAGAAAGAAGAGAGTGAGTGAATGAGAGTGATAGAAAAACATGGATCAGTTGCCTCCCATATGTGCCCCGATGGGGCACTGAACCCGTACCCTAGGTATGTGCCCTACCGGGGATGGAGTGTGCAACATTTTGGAGATGCTCCAACCAACTGAACCACTGGGCCAGGGCAAAATTGCCCATTTTGGTAGGATGTGGTCACAGAATGTGCAAGTCTTGTGCGAACTTTCAACCTTGCTTTCCTCTGAGGAGTGATTTAAGCTTCTCAAAGGCATGGCTGCCAACTGGGAGTGTAAGGTGGTTAAAACTGGCCCAACAGGCAAAAGACAGGGTACAGTGAGGCAAAGTTTGATTTTATTTACACTGGTCAGAATTTTACATTTGACACACAGCCTAATTCCAGCACATACACCTTTGCCTCCAGCCTTTTGCTGGAGCTGCCTCATCTGGTCATCCTATAATAGGGTTGTTATGATTTCAAAGACGCTTCCCTGACGACCAGACTTTTTCAGGCTCCTTGGTGCTTGGGATTCCAAGTTTTACCATGGTCTATAAGGCCCAACCCCTTACTACTTCTCTGATCTTATTTCCTATCGCTTTCATGCAAAATTGTTCCAACTGGCAATAGAATAGGGTAACCTAAGAGGGTGGATAGAAATTGGAATGTAAATGGGGATTAAAAGGAATAAATCAATAAAAATTAGTGACTGCACCCTTGTTAAAACTCAACACTTTCACTGGAGAGATAAAAGTATTTATAACTGAACTTAACAATATTTCTGAACTTTCCTTGAGAATTAGTCTAGATAAGGGAGAATATGCAAAGCATTGCCCAGATGGAGGTTGTATTTATTCATTAATTTAACAGATTTTAAAAATTTTATTATTAATCACTGTGCTAATTAGATGCTGTTCTTGCTCTCGAGGATCTTCCGCTCTAATGTATGTTTTAGAGAGTTTTTGTGTCTCCATGATCACTGACAGGTTGTTAGCCCACTTAGGTAAGTTACAATAAATATAACAACCTCCCCATAACAGCTTCTTATTCCATTCATTCTTTTCAATTGCCCTGTGAGATCCATTAAGCCCTCATGAATGACCTGACCCTTTGTGGCCTATATTATCAACTCAGGTAATTTTTACTTAGCTAGGGAACCCTTTCTCCACTCCCAACTACAATTTTTTTCTCAAATAGTCAAGAAAATACTATAAAGGTCATCCTAGAACTACTTAAGTATTTGAAATAGGTCCTTACAATCTTATTTGAAAGCAGTATTTTCTCCTTCTTATGTTTATTTTTGAAACAATTAATGGGGCCTTGGCCCCTAGAAAGCATATCTTGAGCTACAGGCAAATCATGAATCAATGTTCTCATAGACACAACCCTCATTACTCTTTGGGATAGAACAGTTCAGCACCCCACAGAGGATCATAACCTCATGAAAGTCATCTCGATCTCAGAGAGGAATTAATGGAATACATGTCCCTGGTCCCTATGCTCCTTATAAGAAGGTACCTCTCTAACTATTTTTCTTTTCTTAACCTAGCTTTCTTAGGTCAATGTCAGTGAACATGGTATAAACCCTCCTTAACTTGTTAAACTTTTTATTCTTCCTCATACCCTTTTAAACAAAAATGGAAGAATTTAATGTATGTAAAGAGCAGCAAATGTTCTTTCCCTGTTTCTTTTCAGATATTTCCTCCTTATATAAACAATGGTGATGGAATTATAAACACCATTGTTCTACCTCCATGTTAATATTCTTATTATTTTGCATAAACAGAAGTGAATAAATACATACATGACACCAATCAATCCCTTTGTAAAAAATGCAGTTTTCATCATTCTAAATAGTGGAGGAAGAATTAATGAATTCAACATGTTGTTTACCTGTTTATATTTTGAATGTTAATAAAGTAAAACTAAATGATGCTTAAGTTCTTTTCAGACTCACATCAGCGTTAACACTCTCCATGCCAGCATGAGGTTGGGCAGGGTGAGACTAATGGCGCTGGGTCTGGGTCCCCAGGGCCAGAGGGTAAGGGGTGGGCAAGGGGCTTGCTTGGCAGGCTGGAGAGGATGTTAAGCTGCTAGGGCAGGAGATTTTGATCCATTGGATAGGTAGGAGATATTTGCTGGCAGTGAACAAAATATTTTGTTGTAGAACAAATGGCTAGGAAGAAATCATCTGGGGGCATTAGAGGGAGGAATATCAAAACCAACATAGAAGCACTCTGAGGAGAAAAGGGAAATCACTACTTTTTCCCCTCCTTCACTGGTTTTCCTTCTTCCCTAGAGTGCTTCTTCTTTCCATTATCACTTCATGTTCTTCCCCCCTTCATCCTTCAGGTCTTTGTTCTGCCTCTTTATAACAAAGAAGCATTTAGGAGCAACTTAGGGGTCAGTAAAATTTAAAAAATGTATTTTAAAAAAGACATGATAATATATTGTACATTTATATATACAAGAGAATACAATGTATATATGATTGATCATGGACTAGAATCTGGGACTTTTGAGACTTAAAAAATTCATGGTATGTCTGGTCATATTAATCTCCGGACCAGTTGGTTTTTAGCATTGCTGGAAAGAGCTATAAGAGAATCATGAGTAGGAAAAGAAACGGGGGTGGGGGTGGAGGAGGGTGAAATTACATAAGGACATATATTTGAAAGGAAAAGGGACTTTTAAAAATCATCTGTTGAAATGCCCACCCAATTATTTTTTGAACTTATGTGTAAACAATATCATGAGCTTAGGAATTCTCATAGGGTTTAGGACACAACTAAACCCTGTGTATTATGTTCATCGCAGTCACTCAAGCAAGTTAAGGATAACTACGGCATGGTATTTCCCAATGAGTAACATGTTGGTCTGACATACAGAGGCAGGGCCCACAGGAGCAGGGGCCCCCTGATGAATACCAGAGAGGGTACAGAGAGACACCCGTGTTCATGTGAATACATAGGACATGAGAGATTTGTCATGTGGTGTTATCTGCAGGGTATGTAAAAGTATTCCCTAACTAAACACCAACCTTTTAGCCCTGTCTTATTGAAAAAAAGTCCAATACAAAGCTTATGGGAATATTTATTTGGTCATTAGGAGAGGGAAGGTTTGCTGAGACATACAACAACATTCAATGCCTAAAGACAAGAGGAAGCAAGGAAAAGGCTGCCAGCTCTGAAGACTCTCTAACAGAAGAAAATAAAGAATCATAAACTAAGAGAAACAAAAGAGCATGCTTTGAGAAAACATCAGTACACTTTTGGATTCCGAAGGAAAAGTAAACAAAATTAACCTCTTGTAATTATCATCATAGCCCCATGGGAGGTCCCCATTTGTTCTACTTTTACATACATGAGGACATTCTTTTCCTAAGTAAGGACCAGGCTTGTATGATAACGTGGTAATAATAGCAGCCTTAAGTTATTGGCAAAGTTGGGAATGAAACCTTGACCTCCAGACTATGTTCCTAAGGCCAGTCTCTGTCCTCCAGTGTTCAGTCTACTTTCAGTGGTTTCTCTGGGACCAATGGCAAAAGATACGTATGGCAGCAGCAGGCTTCCTTCCTGGAAGACACATGCCTCCAGAAAATAAGTACTCTATCTACTCACCATGACTTTTTGATTTTCACTTTTTCTCTTTTCTCCTAGAGTACTAGTCTCCAGTTCTGTCTCTACCAGTCTAGACCCTCATGGTTGTTAGCCATAAACACATGCACAACTCCATGAGTTCCCTCCTCTGTGGTTCTCAACTGCACCTAGCCAGTCCCTGAGCCCAGATGAACCTGTTCGCATGTGTTCTCCTCAGCTCCGAGGCTACTGAGCAATGCAGGAGGAAAATGATAAAACTGGATGGCCCGATGTACCTCCAGAGTCCTGGTTTTCCACTTGAGCTGGGGTTTCGGAGCTACTTTACAATTCATTTGTTCCTCGTCAGTTTCCTTTTTCATTTCCCAGTTTCCATTTATCACTCTAACTCCGTATAATGCACCTCCTACCCTCCATTCTCACTATTAACCTTGCCCCCCTCCCCCATTTTTTACAGTGAAGACAGAGGCAAACAAATGGCATTCCCATCACTCCGTCTCTGTCAGAACCCACACAGAACATGTCAGAGACTTCCTCTCTGGCATAGATGGCCTTCTCCAGGATCTTATTGTATCAATTACCCCTTCTTTCTTCTATATTTTCCATTTTCCCGCTGCCTGCCAACATGCTTCAGCAGCTCTCATGTAAAACAAACAATAACCATAACTAACAAACAAAAGACTGTATTCTGTGGACCTGATTTTTCCCTCCTTTGTAGCACCTTCCAGCTTCCTAAACTCTGATTTATTCCTCAACACAGCAAAATCTGGTTTCTCTAGCTGTTTCTAATTATAGTTCCAAGGTTACTCAAAAACCTCTGAATTGCTATTCCCAAGGTCCATTCTTTAACCTCACTGTTTTATTTCTTTTTTAAAAAGTCAGATTCATTGATGAACAATTTACATACACTAAATTCACCCTATTTCTACTCTTCCATAGTTCAAGAAATTTTGACTCCTATGCTGGTTTCTTGATGACTGTAAAGTCAAGTCCAAATAGCTTTGGTTCACATACAAACCCCTTCAGAATCTCAACAGTGTTCCCAACATTATCCATTGTCTGGGCACACACCATTTATGTAACAAAATGTGCTACGTACATTCATGCCTCTTGGCCTTTCTTCATGTTTCCTCTCTATAAACACAAGTTTTCATATTATATAGTAAATGCCGTTAATATCACGAAGTCAATTTCCATACAGAATCATAAAATCAGATATTATTTTGATAAGCTGATGTTGTCAAAATAGAAATTAACCTTTAAAATATTACTATCTGAAGATCCCCACTATTTTAGTGTCATGAATTGAACTCTGCTCTCCTCAAATTCATATGCTTCAGTTTTAGCCTCTAGTAACACAGAATGTGACCTTATTTGGGAAGAGTGTCATAGCAGATGTGATAAATAAAGTTAAGATGAAGTAATCCTGAAGCAGGGTGGGTCCCTAATCCAGTATGACTGGTATCCTTTACAAGAGGAAATTTGGACACAGACATGCCCACAGGGAGAACACCATGTGAAGATGAAGGCAGAGAACAGGGTGATGTTTCTATAAGCCAAGGAACACTGAAGATTTCCAGCAAACCACAAAAGTTAGGAGAGAGGCATGGAACAGATTCTTCTTAGAGCCCTGGGCAAGGAACCAACCCTGCTGACTCATCAAATACTCACTGGGTACCTACCATGTACTAGGTACTGGTCTAGGTAGGATATTAAGAAGTATGTCGTGTAGGAAAAATGCAAAATATACTTGTGGAATGAATTAATAAGAAGAGCAGGTTACTGCATTTTTGGTGCACTGATAAGCAATTACTCTATCAATTAACATAGGATTGATTGAATGCCTACCATTTATTCAATCAATATTTATAATCAATACCTACTATGTGTCAAATACCATTTTAGACACAGAGGATAAAGTTATTGATATGACAAGTTCTCCAACTTCGTGAAGCTTAAATTCTAATGAGGGAAACAAACATCAACAAAGAAAACAAAAAATTAAATTACATAATTTTATTTTTTGCCCCACACTGACATAAACATTTATCCTCTAAACCCCCTGTCTCTTGAACGATGCTCTGAGTATTAGTAATACTTAAAAATATTCCTGGCTCTGGCCTGGTAGCTTACTTGGTTAGGGCATAGTCATGACACATTAAGGGTATAAGGCTGTAGGCTGGATCCCGGTCACAGCACATATAAGAATCAACCAATGAGCATAAGTGGAACAACAAACCGATGTCTTTTTCTTTCTATTTCCCTTCCTCTCTCTTTCTCTCTAAAATCAATGCATAAAAATATATATACTCCTAAATACAATGGCCTGTTAGTTCCCTTACATTCCTGTGGTCTCTATATAACCCTGAACTATTCTTAAGATGAATGAACTTTTAAGCAGTTTTCTGGACTTTCTGATTTAAGCACGGTTTTAAGGTTTTACATGTTATTTCAGCATCTATAATATAATGATCAACGCAATGAAGTCTGAGAGTGGGGATGGCACAGGTTAAAAGTATATGGGCAGGACACCCCACAAAGCTGGGTTGCTTGCTCAGTTATTGAATGTGAATTTCTTAAGTACTGCCTGTGTGCCAGCCCCTGTGCTGAAGATAGAACGACAGTGGACAGAGCAGGCATGGCGCCGACCCCCACTGAGCTTGCATCCTAAAGGGAAACACTTGATCAACTCATTGTACAGCCCATCCCTTAATTATGACTGTGGTAAGGATATCATATGACGAGTAGAGGAGAGTACATGGGTCAGGGGCTTTTGTCAGGAAGGGTTTGTGACAAGGCTGCCTTGAGGAAGTAATGCCTGAACACTACTTTGGGGATGGGGAATGGGCATTGGTCTGAGCAGGGATCATGGAATTCTATGCTTCCTCTTCCTCATCTCTTTTCATCTACATGTACACATTTCAAATACTTAAAGTGTTCTTCAAATATACTAAGAACACCAACACTAAGCATGAGAAGGACTCTCCAGAGGAAAGGAGCCAAAAATAGAAGAGAAACCCCCCCTCCTAATCTCACCATTTGTTTTGAAAACACCCAAAATGATTAAAACATATTATAAACTAAAACATATGAACTAATCACTTGCCAAGTTTCATTTTTAAATCAAAGCCGTTTTTGAGGTCCATAAACTGTAAAAGAGTCTTCAAATATGAACTCATGTTTTTCTTTTCTTGGCCCTCAGTTGGCTTGAAGCATTTGCTGTTAGTCTTTATAAAGGAAAAGGGAACCAGCCAGTCAAAAACGTGTGGCGTATGTCCACTAGAATGTAAGCCCCATGAGATCAGGACTTGGTTTGTTCAGAGCTGTATCCCTGATACAACAAAGAGTGCCTGGAAGACAGTAGGGACTCAGTAAACACCTGCTGAATGAATATTCTGGGCCTTTGAAGGAATACTCCAACTCTCTTTTCTTATACCACAATTGTGCTTTAGGCCAGTCATTTTTAACCTGGGGCAAAAATTGCCCCCACCAGGGAACATTTGGCAACGTTTAAAGACATTTTTGGTTGTCAAGACTGGAGAAATTGCGACTGGAATCTAGTAGGCAGAGGCCAGGGATGCTGCTAAACATCCTGCAGTGCACAGGACAGCCCTGCACAACAAACATATATCTGGCCCCTCGAATCTCAACAGGGCCAGTGGTATAGAGCTCTCCTTTTAGGCCCTTTGTTTCTACTGGACTGTACCTGGGAGTGTGGTCCTCCACATGTTTGGGAGGAAGTTCAGTCCTGGAGGAAAGAGCCAGAGGAGTCTCTTGGTTTCATTCGAATTCCCTTCATGACCTAACCAAAGTGTCCTCACTCTAAACCAAGTTCAGAGACAGTCATTTTGGCCTTTTGTCCTCACTAGGTCAAACGTAGTTGCTGGGGAAAGCATCTGAAAAAGTTTGTCTCTACAATGTCAGTGAGCAGTTTTTATATCTTATTGGAATTACCCTGAGCTTATCTAAGAATATATCCTAATTTCAGGTAAAATTAGTGCCCCCACCCCAATCTAACCATTCTATTCATGTCTGGTCAGGATCTGCACATCAGACTAGTTTTACACATGATAAGTAAGATCAACTTTAAGAATTTCACCAAAACCCAATATTGTGCCTGTAGAGCGACCGGGTTTATAGCATCTTTTTTGCTTCCTTCCTTGCCCTGCATATTAAAATAGTAGTATCTGATTCTGGTTTCAATGGGGCAACTTCCGTGGTGCCAGAGGAGTGCGTGTGCCAATTTCCCCACTGTGATGGTGGTTCCAGAAACCTTGGTATTATAGCATGCGTCCCATTGCCATAGAGACTGAACACACTAACAGTGTGGCCTTATGATGGGTGGGAAAGACAAATTTTGCAGCTTTTTTTTTTTTGAGGGATAAAGATAAGACACAAAAAAGAATGTGAGACTGCTAGTAAAGTGGCACAGCAAAGAGAAGTCCCTGAAACCACAGATTCTAGAAATTTGGGACAACAGAGACCATAAGTGCTACTATAAAACAAACTTTCCTGCCTTTGTCAGGAAAATTTCAAGTGTGAGGAAAAAGACCAGACATAAGGTATTCTAAAATAATGAAGTAAATAAAGTGAACCTACCAAGGTATAGAGGTGGCAAAAGTGGTATTGTAAGAAAGCACTTTTTAAATGATTCAAAGCAAGGAAAAAAAAAAAAGGAATCTAGGAGAAAAATAAAACTGGCTGACTTACAGGGAGGCTGGGGCCTTCAAGAAATAAGTGAGACCCTCTGTTTTTGTCCCCGCAAGTGGAGAGAAAAAGAATAAAGATGATTTCCCTCTCACTTTTTAACAAGGGTCTCCTTAAACATCCCAATGGTTTGATGCTCTAACAGATGAATATGATGCACGCCAGTCAAAGAAAGTCTGACAAAACTCTTAGAGAATACATAAATTATGGAACATTGTTCACAATGCCAACAGGTTCATTCCATAGTTTCTTAAAATAATGAGAGCTTAGAGTTCACTGACAGTGTGATCTCAAGTATACTTTTTCTCTGTATACAATTTTGAGGTCTACAGTTATTGTGGAGATAAAAGCATGTCTGAAGTATAAAGGGTCCAAGTGTTGAATTGCAGACTTTTTGAATGGAAACAAAGGTTGGAGATAGGATGCAGTTTGGTGTAGGGGATGAGTAGCAGTAAATTTAAGAGAAAACCAGCCTAGGAAAATGTTGTGTAAGTGCTTATAAGTTCCTTGATGTCCAGGTCTATATTTGGTGATGTCGTAATACTCATACATTATACATATATCCACTGCCCACTGGAATCCATGTCTCCCAATTTTTTTTTATTGTTCAATTACAGTTGTCCCACCTTTTCCCCCATTGTTCTCCTCTGCCCTACCTAACCCCTCACCCCGGATCCCACAGTGAATCCCCTGTTGTCTTTGACCATGAGTCCTCTATTCATGTTCCTTGACTTGCCCCTTCCCTTTCTTTCCCCCATTGTCCCCCTCCCCTCTGCCCTCTAAGGGAAATAAGCCAGGGGCTGAAAAACAAATACCATATGATCTCACCCATAAGTGGAACCTAATCAACAAAACAAACAAATGAGTAAACAGAACCAGAGACATGGAAATAAAGAACAAACATGCCTCCCAATTTTAATCATCATCAATATGTTAATATATCTCAAATCTATATCTTGAGCCATTAGTTTTCTCCTGACCTCTAACCCTCTCTATCAAATGGCCTACTGGAAACACCAAGTGGATCTCTCACTAGGTCCAAAGCTGACTTATCTTCCCCTTCAACATTTCTCTCCCTTCTATGTTCCCTACATAAGCAAAGAGCATCACCATTCACCCATCACCCAAGTCCCCTACCTGGGAACCGTTTGTTGCCTTTCATCACACCTCAAATAATCACCAGATTTGTAATTCAAATGGAATTTCATTTAATAACCAAAGGATGTTTTGGCATAGGAAACCAATATTTACAGTTAGTTGAATTTTAAACTATTATGTGTGTATAGCTATCTATATACACACGTTATTCTACTTAATATCCTAATAATAGCTGTATAAAATTAGAAACATCACTTTCATAAAGGGTGAGGTTACTAGGTAGAAAATTTGCAATCTCAAACTATTTCAATTGTCAGGAGGTTGGAAGAATGAGAGGGTTTGACTTGGGAATAGCTTCCAGAATGATTCTTCCAGAGTCACTAATGAATACACTGATTATTTTCATAATAACAAGAACAATGAGGAATTCTTAGCCTATATCCTACAAAGAGAATTTTATAGCTCATGTCCTCTTTGTTCAAGCTCTACTCTTACCTAATTCTTTTAAGTCACTCTCCACTTTATAGCATGATAAATGTGGACTGTATTTTGTTTTTCCTATCAACCAGGTCTCCTAAGTCTAGTGTCCTTTTATTTATTGAAGTTTGTCACATTTCTAGGTCTCTCATTCCCAGTGTACCACATCAGCTCAGGCCTCCGTTATCTGCCACTTGTGATAACAGTCCATTGTACTAAGTCCTCTTATGTTTCTGAGTCTTTGCACATGTCACTACTTGTGTCTACAACACCCATATTCCCCGATAAACATTTACCAATGAAAAAATAATAAGTGTTTTAGATGTTGCTGTTTTGGGTTCTGAACAGAAATAGTAGCCTATTTAATATTCTGGATAAACCTGCATAAAGTGCTTTTACTTTCAAAATTAATTTTGAAGAATCTGAAAATTTTGCTTTGGAGAATCATGGGGCCCATGCCATGATATTAAGTTTTACATTAATAGACACACCTGCGAACTCAGGGAAAGAAACACTCATTCTTTCTCTTAATTCATCCAGCAAAATATTCACTGAATACCCTTTATGAACCAGGAACTGTTCTAGACCCTGGGGATTTCTTAAAAGTGTAAAGCAGGAAAAAAAACAAACCAAACTGAAAAATGAAAAAGCCAAAAACCCTGCCCTCATGGGTCTTTATATCCCAGGGTAAGAGGAAATAAATATGTAAGTAAAACATACATTATATCTGATGAAAGTATGTACAATTAAGAAAAATGAATTAGGAGGTGGTACAATTTTATTTATTTCAAATATTTTAAGATTTTATTTATTTATTCTTAGAGAGAGGGGAAGGGAAGGAGGAGGGAAGGAAAGAAACATCAATGTGAGAGGGAAACAATGATCAGTTGCCTCTCATACGTGCCTCGACAGGGGACCGGCCCGCAACCCACGCCTGTGCCCTGACAGCCCACAGAGCCACAGCAGTCAAGGCAGAGGTGGTACAATTTTAAACATGGTGGTTATGAAAGGCCTTTTTTAGGAGTAAAAATTAAACAAAGATCTGAAGATGGGGAGCAAACAGTTTTTGTCTGGGAAAAGCATCGCAGGCAGTGAGAAAAGCATGTGCAAAGGCCCTGCGGTAAAATATTCAATGGTAGTAGGAAAGCAAGAAGGGTAAGGAAACTTGAGAAGAATGAATGAGGGGCAAAGTGCTAAATGAGGAACAGAAGTAATAGAGAAACTGAATGTACAGGGTCTTCTGGACAACTGCAAAGGCTTTGGCTTTTCCTCTGAGTAGATGAGGGACCATTAGAGAGTTCTGAGCAGAGGAGTGACGTGGTCTAAATTACATTACACAGATCACAAAGAATCATTCTGGCTACCCTTTTGAGACCAGACTGTAAGTGGCTAGGCCAGAAGCAGAAAAGATCAATAGGAGGCTATTGCAATAATCCAGGCAAGAGATGATAATAGTTTGATTCAGGGTAGTAGAGGGGGTAAGAATGAGAAGTGGTTAGATTCTGGGTGTATTTTGAAGATAGAACTGCATAATTTGTTGATAGGTTGGAGTTATAAGAGAAATAAAGGGATGGGAGATAAATAATTTTTTACTTGAGCAACTCTAAGGATGGAGATGTTTCCCGAGGTGGGGAAGAGTGCACATTTGTTGGGTAAAATAAGAAATTCCATTTGAGGATGTTAAATTTGTGATGACTAGTAGGCTTATGGTGAGATATTGAGTAGGTAGTTGAAATGTGAGTTCAAAATTCAGAGTAAGGGCCTGAATTAGAGGTACAAGCTTGAACCAGAAGCTTGAGTGTGATTATTAAGGGCGTGAATGGAAATAAAGAGGTTTAAGGATTGGGCACCCTAGGACTCTCTAGTGTTTATGTACTGGGGAAATGAGCATACTCCAGCAAAGCAGACTGAGAAGAAATGGGCTGTCAGGTAGGAAAAAAAATCAGGTGTGGTGGACTTACAGCCGAATGAAGAAAGTGTTTTAATGAAGAAAGAATAAAGAGCCAAGCAGAATGATGCTGAGAGATCAGGAAGACTGCAAATTGGTTAATGGATTTGGCAAATGGAAACCATTGGTGATCTTACTGCGAACAGTTTTACTATGTTGGTGGGTGCAAAAGACAGAGAAGAATCGAGAGAGAAATAGAAAACTGGGTTGGAGAGTGTCTATTGTGATTGTAACCATTTCTTGAGAAGTTTTGTTGTAACAGGAATCAAAAAAATGGGACAGTAGCTGCTGGGCAGTGTGGGGTCAGATGAGTGTTCTTTAGGCTGAGAGAAATCACATGTTGGACAAATTTGGTAGATAGGGAAAATTTGCTAAAATGAGAGAAAGGGGGGCTCTTTTGGGAGTACTGTTTGTAATTATGTGAGAGGGGGTGGAATGTAATGCACAATGAGGGGTGCGCTGAGACAGGAGCAAACAGTGCCCCCCCAGTTATAGAAGAGAAAACAGAGTATGTGGGCATGAATACAGATGGGAGGGTAGGTGCTGGAGAGTGAGTGTTTGTGAAAGTTCTTTTTTGATTGCTTCTATTTTGTCAGTGAAGTGGGAAGGAGGGTCACAAGTTGAGAGTAAGAATAGGGGAGGAGGTGTTAGAAGTTTGAGAGAGGGAAAGATATGAAATACTCTTCTAGAGATATGGGAAAGTGAATGGACAAGGAAGCATAACCTAACTGCAGAGCAGAGCTAAGAAGCTCTTTGAGTGATCATGAGTCTAAATTGAGAGTCATCGGTTTACTTGTGTTTTTCTCCAGCCACTTCCAGTGGGCATGCAAGCGTGAAATAGGTAGGGAGTTGCGTATGATTGCTGAAGTTTAGATCTGTCAGGAAAAAACAGCGAAGCAAGAGAAGATCAAGGGAATTCAGGGTATATGCAAGGAAATGATTAAAATCATTGTTCATGGACTCTAAGCCCCATATGGAAGTGACACTATGAGGGGCTAGGGGTAGAATCAATGGGCTAGAGGTCCTGGCAGGTTTTAGGAATTGTAATATAGGGAACAGAGGGATTGGGCTGTGAAAATATTAGGTGGTGGTTGGAGAATGTGATGTTTGAAATTAAGTTTATGGAAAAGCTGTAATTGTTGGTAATTTTTTTTAAAGGTGAAAAATACATACATGGGAATGAGCAGCTATGGCATGGTAGAAGATAGATCATGAGAGAATCAAGGAACTGAGAGACTGAGAGGCAAGGTATTGGAAGGATTTTACATTTAGACTCAGATGTGACCAAGAATTGTGATGAGCTAGAAATGAAAAAGGGCATTAGCGAGATAGTGGCTAAAGTCTTCAAGAAATTGGGGGCGGCATCCAGGGGCTTAGTAGATCACAGCCACAAGGTGTGATTATGGGAATAGTGAGCTTTCCTCTCTTACCTTCCATCTTCCCAGATTACACGACCGGTGTTAGCAAACCTTGGGCTTCCCAGGCTAGAGAGCTATAAATCACCTGTCATGTCCCTTTGTCCTTTCCATTCAAATTATCTCCAAGTCCTAAGAATTTCTGCTTTCAAACATTTACTCTTCTTTCTACCTATGTTGGGCCATCACTACTCTTGCCACTCAGTTTAATGTTCTTCATGGCACTAATAATTATCTGAAATTATCTTTTTCATTTATTTGCTTGCTTTTTGTTGGAAGAAGGTTCTATTTTCCCTCATTGGAATGAAAGCCCTTAGGGGAAAGGCTTGTCTATTTTGTGTCTGAGACATATTGTACTGTCAATAAGTATTTCTACAATGAATTAATGAATGGCCTCCATCACATGCTGATGAATCCTTATTCTCTCAGCTTCACACACTGGCCTCACTTTACTATCCTACCTCTTTCTCCTTACTCTTCTGTTCAATCCATATATTTCACTCAGTAAGGACATTTCACTGCTTCCCAAAACATCTTGTTAATTTCTGTACTGATGATTTCATCACAGGTCTCCCCTATTTTTAATGCCAGTCCCTCTCCCACCCCCCAACTTTGCAAGGTTGATTGAGTGGGGTCTCACCTCCTGGATAGCTTTTCCGTGATTACTCTGAGGCCTGCTGACTTCGCTCTTCTTGAGAACGCTGCTGTGCCTAATAACATAAGCTGTCTTATATGTTCTGATTGCTATGGTGTGTTAATCTTATCTTTTCAGTCTAAACATAGGTTTGTTTTTGGTTCAGTAATCCTGACTTATATCTGTAGTACACTCCATAACAACTAATTTAATGTAGCCATAATGAACACATGAATACACAATGGGTAACGGATGTTCTAAAAAAGTATCATGGCTTTACTGGATAGTTTCATTGACCTTGTCTTCCTTAACAATCTGAAAAACTTGACTCCATTCCCACCTTTTATTCTGCTTTAGGCTAAATCTGACTATTCTTCCTATTATATTCCCTACTGTCTTCTGCACCATGCCCTCTGTCTACCACACAGAAGCCGGTGCCCTTGCACTACGAATTCCATAACCAAAGCATTGTCTTTGTCATTATGGTTCCTGAAGTCTCTTGGTAATTATAATATTTCAGGACATAGCTGCCAAGATCATCTTTTTTCTTGGTTGATTTGATTTTTATTTAAAAAAAATTCTCACAATTCTTTTCCACCAATCCTTATATATTCCCTTGGGATTAATTTTTCCTTGGCTCCATCCCTGACCTGGTTCTTCCCCATTTTCTCTATGTTCAGTCCTGCTTCTCACTCAATGTGCCCTTTGTCTCATTTGAGGAGATCGGCTCTCACACCTTCTTTCAAACCATCCTGTATATTTAGAATAGTTTCTCAAATGATATGAAATTTACAATATTTATGAATAAATGGCCCAATGCCAAGATATTCTGTCTTTTCTTTCAAATAACATCTGAAGATACACCTGCACCACTGAGTTCTATATTTACAATATTGAATAAGTATCATTCACCCATCTGTTTTCATTCTGTCTTGCATTTTTCAGACCTGCTTAAGAGCTATGTTGTGAGGTCTTTGGGGCTAGGGACTGTCTGGCGTGGTTCACAAACTGGCCTTTGCTTTGTGTGTTCATCTTTCTTTGAAAAATAATAAGTAATAATAATAGCCCACTGTGAGTTTTTGCATTCCACTCATAAGTCCCTGGAAAAGGAAAACTAATAACCAGGGATTATAATAGAAACACTGAAAAAAAAAAAAAAACCTTCTTACCAGGTTTTGCTACAGTAACATAAACTTCTGTAGACCTATATTCTAATAAATAATTACCTACTTAAGTCATTTGTAAATTGTTCCTTTGCCAACTTTATGTATCATATTGAATACCTATGTGGTTTATAGGACAGGGTAAAACTAGAATATTACAGCTATGTGGGGGATCAGAGCAAAAGCAGCAAAATAAGAGGTTTACTCTGCTGGGTGCACAGTTGGCAAGAATTAGTCTCACAAGTAGAACTACTTGACAGAATATATGCCTGCTCTCCAGCGATCCCTTCCTCCCCCTCCCCTTCACCACTCCACACCTCTTTTCCATAATGGAAGACTTGTTTTCTTTCTTTTCTTCTTCTTTTATAAATTCCAGGTGGGAAGTGTATCATTTTCAGTGAAAAGTCTGTTTTTTTTTTTCCTGTGAATATTACAAATGTTCTGATTTGAAGCTGCTCTATGAAAACGGCAGTGTGTCTAATGGAGGAGGAGGGGACTGTAGCTTAATAGGTGGACACATTTCAACTCTAGGTTTCAAATAAGACCAACATGTTATGGTTGCCTTATGACTGCAGTGGCCACTAGATGGCAGGTCCAAAAATCTGGTTGGAACCTCACAGAAGAGCAATTCTTACATGGGAAGTGGAATGATCTTGCACTCAGTTCAGCATTAGCTTATCAATAAGCCTCTGCTGCTTGCCAGAACATTAGGTGGATGAGACAATATCCACACCACTTCCCAGGGGTGTGGAGAGAGGGCAGTTCTTTAGTACCCAGGTTTGTAGGGCATTGTCATCACCTATGCACCCAGATGCAGCTAGATCCCTAGACTTCGGCCAACTGACATTCTCAGATCTGGCTTTTATATGTTCAGCTGTGTTTCATTATCTAATGGTCTTTGCAATGCCTTGCCATAATCTAAGGGGTATAAAAAGTAATTGTCTAACCTGCCTCTGTAAAAATACACGAAGACTGTCAAACAGGCTGGGCTGAAAGTATACACAGCTGTATTCTGTAGCACTTAACAACACATACTTACTAGTATAGTTGACCCTTAAAGAACACAGGTTTGAACAGCATGTGTCTACTTGTATGTGGAGTTTTTCAATAGTTTGCTGATGTTCTTAAATAACATTTTCTTTTCTGTGGCTTACTCTATTGTAAGAATATAGTATAGTATAGTAAGAATATAGTATGTAATACATCTAACACAAAATATGTATTAATCAGCTGTTTATTTTATTGGTAAGACTTCTTGTCAGCAATAGGTTACTAGTATAGTTGGCTTCCCCATCCACAGATTCCCAACTGCAGATCAAAAATACTGTTTTAGAGCCACAGTTGGTTGAATCCATGAATGTGAAACCCATGGGTACAAAGGACTATAGTCAACTTTCTGAGGAATCAAAGGTATACTTTTGACTATGTGGGGGTTGTCCCTAACCCCTGCATTGTTCAAGGGTCAACTGTAACTCCAATGCAGTATTTTATTCATCATATACACATAGAATGAATACACACCCACACCCACCCACACCCACACCCACACAGTTGTCCCCTGGTGTCTGTGGAGAACTGGTTGGTTCCAGGACAACCCAGCAGATACCCGAATCCTTGATGTTCAAGTCCCTTACATAAAACAGCACAGAACAATGCATACTGTTAGCCCTTCATATCTGCAGATTCAGTTAATTGAGGATTGAAAATATTTTCAATCTGCAGTTGAGAATCGCAGGATGTGAAAGCCACAGATATGGGGGGGGGGGCAACTGTACCTGTATTTCCTACACCATATATTCATACTAACTGTTTTTGGAAAAGAGAATGTTAACATATAAGAGACTTATTATTAAATAGAAAAAATAATTAAACCCCACGATTGAAACTGATGTGAGTAAATTTATAATAAATTCATTGTTGTACTCAGTATTATTTCTTTCTTGCACTGAGATGGGAGACAGCTAGAAGTGGATCTTGGGAAACTACAAAAGAAGTCATTCTTAGGCCAATTATTCTGAAGACAGACTGAATCCCTCCCCTCCTATTTTTTTTCTAATTTTTTGGTTGCTAGATTATCCTGATATAAATGATTTGACTGCACGAACACTGAGTACTTTCCTTTATCTTTTAATTAAAGAACTGACCTTTTGATTTTTTAAAAGTAAAGAATCACAAGTTTTGAGATAATTTATCATTCTCACATAAGAAAACATGTTCTAAAGTCAAATTTATTTTTGTACAAAAGCTGTGACATGCATTTTGATATACATTTAAGTATCCATGCCAATTAAAATTTTGTAACAATGAAAGCAACAAAACTCAATTATAGCCATACCACTCACTTGTCAGTCACCTTTTGTTCCCTCTTTCTGCTAATATTTAGGTAAAAGAATAACAATAAGCATGTTGATTTCATCTATCCTTGTTTTGTATAGTTGTACTGTTAAATGTATACATGAGACATGAGAAGAGGACATATACAGTGATCTATTGAATAAAAATAAGATTAAAAAATAGGAAATAAATATGGACTATACTGATTGCCATGGAAGAGATTCTACATCAGCAGACTTCCTTCAGTTTGACAGTAGAATTTAAAATACAATGACAGAAACAATTTATGATGAAGCTCCACGGATATTTCTACATACTTCTCTGGTGGTGAACAGAATTTAACCTCAGTCCTCCCACCCCCAAATACTAAAACTTGTTTCTCCTTCATTGAAAGAGCATGGAATGGAAGCCAAGGCCTGGGTTCTATGCTAGTTTTGATGATGCTTCACTGGGTCCCAGGCCAGACAGCAAGGCCTCACCAGGGTCCTCCTGCAATGAGGGGTGTTAAGAAGAAACTCTATGATCCCTCTCTACTTTAACATTCAATATCTAGTAAACTACTACGTGTTGCAGAATTTTTCTCTGAAATACACAGTTTTTCTCAGATGAGAGAATATTGTTCAGTTGCTTATATTAACATGTCCTAACCAGCACTATGGGCCCATGCATGGAGATGATGCTGGAATTGACTGTCCCTTCAATCCTGTCCCCTCCTTTCCCATTCTGTATCACTCTTCTATGGACTTCCTCACTGTCAGTAAGTCTAAATCCCAACCCAGAGGCCTTCTCCGACCTGTAGGTATTAAAAAAAACCCTACCTCTTCTGTTGGGCGCAGAGCTAAACTCCATTTTCCAGCCCTCTCTCATGACCCAATTCAGGCCAGTGGGATGTCGGCAGAAGTGGCACGTGCCTCTCCAGGCCCAGTCCACGAAAAGTGCCTGTGCAATGACTGTTCTCTCGTGACCAGTTGGCTGGCTGCCGGTCACACGGTGACCTTGGAAGTTATGTGCTAAAGAAGACAGAGCCTCTGCCAATCTGGATCCCTGGCCAGTCTTTGCATGAGCAAGAGATAAACTTCCATTGTACTAAGCCACTAAAATTTGGAGGTTTATGTATTATAAAAACTAATATTACCTTAACTAAGAACCCTCTAAACCAGAGACTGGCTTTCCCTCCAAGGCACTTTATGTCTCTTTGACTGTGTTTTCACCTTGTAATGAATTCTTTACTGATATGTAAGATCTTCCAGGATTGCACGTGTTTTATTCATTTTTCTCTTCCTCTGCAGGACTCTAGCTAGTTGAATAAATCCTAAATAGAACATGCCTCATTTGAAAATTATGGAATGTGGTAAAGCAGTTTTGAGTAAAAACAAATCCTACCTTTTTGTGCTGTTCAACTTAGGTAGAAGGTAGCAATGACGTGTGTGTGTGTATGCGTGCCAGCATGCAACTATTATTGTGACAACCACAGCCTTTTAATATATTTTGTGTACTGCCTTCCTAATATCCATGCTATCAAAATAAAGTACAAATTCAATATTTTGAAAAATTAAAATAGTACCAAAGGGAGGGATATAGGTGAAGAGATAAATTGAGAAATATGAGAACTAAGAGATTTTTAATAAAAATATCTTAAGCTATTTATTGTGCATGGGGCTTCTATCACCTCTACCACTTATGAAATTATAGCTATAAACTATTATCTCAAATAGATCACTGTACTTTTGGTACTTTACCCTCTGTGTCAGTATTGACTTTCTATGAACCAGATTCCTTGGACATTTGCTGTTTTATTTGTCATTGGTCTCACCACAGCCCCTCCCTACAACACTTTACTCTTACTTTCCTCAATACTGGCTTGATTTCCCATTCTGTCTCTCACAATTTCCTCCCGTCTTTTCTTTCGCTCCTTTTTCTTGTCCAGCCTTTAAGTATTGGAATTTACTAGTATTCTACTCTGGGTTTGCTCGTCACAACTTCTCCTCCAGTCATCTCACCCAGTCTCAGGACTCCACCTACCGCTTCCTCACACATAGCTCCCAAATCTCTGTCTCTAGCACAGAACTTTCTTTGGAGCTTCAAACCTGTAGGGTCTATAGGCTCTTGGACACTTTAGCAAAACCTACACATCCTGCAGCCACCTTATCTATGAGTGGTCCTAAATCAAAAGCATTACTTATTGGTGCCTGGCAAACCTTTTCTTCCTCCTCCATGCTCCCTCTTTTGGTGGATGACATCAAGTCAGACACATTAAGATCTCCTTATCTTTGTCCTTTGCCCCATATATAAATTAACTAATTAAATTTTAAATACTATAGTATTTTTTTCACCAGCTTTTAGAAAACTGTAGCCTAAGTTCAAGGACTAGAAAAGTGAAAGCAGATTAACAGTAGGACTTCTCTGACTCAATGTGAGAGACCCACTACTATGAGTTTCTTCACACAGACATTAAAAAAAAGGCAAGAAGTACAGAATAACAAAAAGAAGATTTTCACAACCTCCCATCATACCCAAGTTACACTGCAAACCAGCAGGGAACCATGAGAGTGTTCAGAGAGTGACTATACTCACATCCTATTTTTCACAATTAGGACAGCTTTGAAACAAAAAGGGAATCAATAAATTGGAAGGATTTTTGCAGAAGTGACAGATGCTTTGCTCACTGCTGCTCCTTCGGTAACCTCTGCAAAAGAAAAGTTAAAAAAATGTCCCTAATGGCTAAACCTACAGAAACTATAGGCCTGTGGTTTTCATCCATTCTTGGGTATAATGGTAAAAGTTCACATTTATTTTAAGTGTTATATTTTCCATTGACATTCAAATAAGAACTTCCTCTTGATCTAATAATCAATTGCTTTGGTTTCTTGGCCCTAAAACTCATTTTTAATGTTTTTCACAATTTTTCAATATTAGCAATAATTTCCTATAGCAACTGTGGTCCTTTTTTCCTTCTGATGATATATTTATCATCTATTACACAAACTTTCTCTTGGCTTCCTCCCTTTGCATCACGAACTCTAACATCTTAAATTTTCATTTGACATACTGCTTACCTAAATTATTTCATGTGTGTTCCCATCCATGGAAATTCATTTTTGTGTGACATAAATCCCTACCCTATTCTATTTCACAGTAATAAAACTTTATACTGCATTGCCAAAGAGATAGGTAACCAACCACGCAGTTTAAATTAAGTGCAAGATACACATGTTTGAATATTCTGCTCTCTGTCTAAGCTGCATAGAGGCAGGTCTTGCTTGTGTCTGAGTATTCTGTCGTCTTACTCAAACTGTTGAAGTTACATCATGTAAGAACAGTTTTCTCACTTAGATTCAAAACTAACTTCTGCTCTGCAAAAAGAAAGCACAGTAATGAAATAATATGTGCATTTAAAAATTCTCTTTTAAATAATGATTACAGTCAGGTTCAGTCTATGAAAGAAGCAGTTCTGTGACTTGAGCACATGCCAATGAGATTAAAACTCACTCAGGGCTAGCATTCTCATTGATTGTTGTCCCTTAGTACCTCCAATGGTTTCCAGTCCTCGTCCACACTAACCTTTGCTGGTTGTTGAAGCCATGGTAAATATCCTGTTTATTGGATTTTATTAGCATTTTAAATTTTGACATTTGGAAAAGCACAATCCTCTTCTTTTTCTTCCTGTCATTTTTAATGTATAAGTGTCCAGGCTCTTTCCAATTTTAGTTTTCTCTCTCTTAGCTTCTGAAGATTATAATTTTGAGAGGTCACAATTATTTTGCTCATATATAGCTAGAACATATCAATTCCATATAATAAAAATTTAGTCAGGGGCATCAATCATACAATTTAAGCGTCCAAGTTTACTTCTGTTACAATTATTTGGCTTTTTTTTCGGTGAAAAGAACTTTGGTCTGAATCACCCATTTATTTATGTTGGTTTTCCACCATTCTTGGTGATATGATAGTTACAATGCATTTGCATAGCACAATAAAGTGTTCAAGGTGCTGCTAATACATGGTTTTTGTTTGATTCTCAATATACTTTGTGGCATAAGTAATCATATACTACACCCATTATTGAGATAAAAAAAACACAGGAGCAGAGTGTACTGCTCTGTATAACACATGATAAGCAGCAAGGGTAGACCAAATGCCTAGTCCAGGGTTCTTTCCACTACATCACATTATTATTAATATTTACTTACCATCACATATGTATTGTTGCTTTTCAAATATCCAACATCATGTCCTTTGCACTGTACTAATATCATTCCTGTCATATTCTATTTGTTGTCTTCACTAAGCTGTACCCACCCTTTCATTCCCCACAGCTCCCACTAGACTGAGCGCAACCCCAGGATGACATTTTACCCACAACATTTGCATCTCTGGGCCCTGGTCGAGTTCCTGCTGCATGCTTGCCAAGTGACTTTGTGCTATATAAATGTTCATCTTCTTTCAGTTGTAAACTGTCTCCAACCCACGAATTTTTTGAAAATGTTATAAATGTTAGTGTTATCTGAGCGGAAGGCATTTCATCCACGTCATAAGTAGGAGAGTGGAAAAATCAGGAGACTGAATGGTTTATTTGAGAGTATCTGGTGAGTAAGTGATAGAGACATGAAAACAAAACAAAACAAAACCCTCCCAGGACCTTCATGCTCAGGCTATATCTGTAGCGCTAGAGTCAAAGGCACCGGGACCAAACAGGCTGTGGGGGCCTGTGTGAGCAGCATGAACGGGCATCCCCGCACGGTGTGTGCAGGCTACAAGTGTTTGAAATAACTGGTGAGCTGGACATTTTGTTCCCTTCTAATTTATCTATGTTCCTGTAGCCATGTCTCCACTTCTAAACACTAATCACTTCTCTAGGTGAGCTTAAGTACCTAATTATTAAGAGCCCTCTAAATTTCTAGTGCCATCTTCAATATAGTTAGTGTCCTTTCTGTCCCATTTGCCCCCTGTGCTTGGTACTGAGTCGGTGTCGCAAATATTCCTAATGAAGAATTATGATACAGGGTTAAATTTACAAATCAAGCAATTCCTTTAGTTTTTATGTTGATATTTTTATCTTGAGTCCCCACTCTCCATTTGCTTGAAATATATCCCACTGTGAAACTAAAAAAAATGCTAATATGACAATTCTAAGAGAAATATTGAAACCTTGCCCACTTTCCAGAGACTCTAGTCACCTGTAAGAACTTGCATAGAGCATCAGATGACCTAGGCTTCCAGAAATGGCAGGATAATACATTAGTAGATTTAATATTAATCTCTAGAATCCCGGATTTATTTCCTGTCCAGGTTAAATGCTGTTGTGATTA
The DNA here is from genome assembly GCF_004126475.2 of Phyllostomus discolor. Lineage (NCBI taxonomy): Eukaryota > Metazoa > Chordata > Mammalia > Chiroptera > Phyllostomidae > Phyllostomus > Phyllostomus discolor. The sequence continues at coordinate 94,118,608 of NC_040904.2, forward strand.
TTATGGCAAAAAATAATACAAAAATTGATTATAACTACTAATGGAGGCTTAAAATATTAACTTCCATAGCTTTAGTCCAATATTTATACTTAAATGCAAAATAGCTAAGTTAATGCAATGTTAACTTTGAGCTTCTAATTGTCAAATGAAGGTCTCCAGTGCCACTCGCTGTCAGTTCTACAACGCTCCTCACATGGTTTTCTATAATATGTGTTTAATTTAAATGTGTCTGTGACATAGTTCCTAGGGAAGAATATAAAGCACTGCAGATTAGGTTTCAACTTGTAGATGTCTGCCTAGTGTTTTATATGATCAGCAATACTGAAAAGCACAATTATTTTAAAATTTCAATGACCCATATGAGTGATTACTGTATTTCTGTATAGGAATTTGTCCATTTATCCTATAAGTCTCTTATCCTTTACTTCTTATTACAACCTATCCATGTTCTGGAGAAGAGAATGTACATAAAAACAAATAAACAAAACAAATAACCTGTGGGTTATGACAGTATATGTGTTCTTTCAACATATGACAAAATGTATTCATGTGGGACCACTCTTTTAGGGACTAATAGAATATTTAGGTTCATGAGTATAATTAGTAGAATAAGCAAAGGCTCAGAGATGAGTAAATAGGGATTTAAACTTTTTAATGCTACTCACTAGACAAGCTGACTTTGAGCATAGTTTTTAACCTCTCTGAGTCTTATTATCACAGTAATAACAACTACTTCTTAGGGTTGTTAGGAAGATTAAATGAAGTAATATATGTAACACAGGCTTTGCAAAACTGTCTTGGAGTTTATAGCACCATATCAGCTATTACCATTAAAGCACAGATAACTATAATTTAACCATCACTTGACTGACCAAGGTATTTCTGAAACACAAAACAATGATCATTTACATTCATTTTCTTGAAAGGTACATACAGGTTTTCTTTTTTCCCCATAATAGTGTTCTTAGGATAGGTATGTGTCTGTGGTTTATTCCTGAGCACCCAGATATGTTCAATGCATGAGGCATCAAGGGGTATCAGGTAACTCTGAAGGCAGGTGAGTGAAATGAATTTTTGGATATTGTGTTTCCATGCCCAATACTTTGTTCAAATTTTATGAAGCATTTGTATCTAAATAGAGAACATGCTTGGGAAATTCTAGTTCAACATGTAATTTAGAGGGAAAGTTATAAATCATAAATATAAGGGCTTAGAGCTAAAGTGCCACCTCAACCATAACAATAATAAAAACTGTTAAGTGTGTTCTGGCAGGAATAAATAAAAGCGGCAAAGTCTGTCGAGTACTGTGCAGAGCCCAGGAAGGGCACCAAGTGAGTAAACAGCTAAGGCAGGATTATCCTCATTTGGGAGGAATCCATTCTATACAGGAATTAAAGGGATGGAGTAAGGGAGGGAGAATGGAGGTGGGAGGAAAGGCTTTTGCATCTGAGAACCGCTAAGTTACCTCGTGGAATGAAAAGGCAAGTTGTTTTTTCTTGTCAACAGTAATCTCATTTGAGGTCCAGCAGACTGGTATACAAAAAATACCCGTGTTCCACCTACTTGGTTTTTCTCCTCCAGCAGTGAGGTACACAGGCAGGGTTCAGGTGAACCAGACCCATTCAAAATAATATAACCAAATTCCTTTGCAAAGGTACAAATATGATTCTTCAACAGCTTTCTCCAAGAGACTGATAACTTATTGCACAGTTCTTGGCATTTCCACAGCCAGGGTTTGCTGCTGGAAGTACTGCAATGCCACATATGGGTTTAAATGAAAGGTGAACAGATCTATTCTGAAACCATGACTCACAACTGATAACAATTAGTGAAACGAAAAAATCTCGCATACCAACAGTACTCTGAAAAACATAAATAACCAATAATTTCCTGGTTCCTATGTTAAACCAACGGTGTAGTTAAGATTTTGACACAGGGGAGAAGTTGAATCAATGAACACAGTACCACTTATCTTTAACTTCCTGTGATGTGGACCAACTTGCCTACTACTAGATACTTCATTTTCTCAATAGGAATTAAAAATGGACTATAAAACCTTTAGCTAATGTGGGACTTCCGGTCAGGATGGAGGTGTAGGTGGACATGCTTCAATCCCTCACAAAACCAGAAAAAGCATCACAACTAACCTCAAAACAAAAACACCCAGAACTGCCAGAAAATCAAACTATATGGAAATCTGACTGCCAAGGATTTAAAGAAGTCATATTCAAAGAAGCCAGATGGGTAACAGGGGTGGGGATGGGGAGCTGGGTTGGAGAGGACACGGTATGGTGCAGAGAGACATGAGCAGATAAGGGGGTCCCACACTCATGTGCAGTGGATAAAAGTCAGAGGGATTCCTTGGAAATGAGCATCCCAGCCCCAGACCAGACTGTGCAGCCCAGAGTTCCAATGCTGGGAAGAGAAAGCCTCATAACTTCTGGCTATAAAAACCTGTCAGAGTTGGGGTGATGGAAGAAACTGTTGGTTACTCAGAAGAGTCCATTTAAGGGGCCCTCATGGACTTAGAATGTATGCAAACCCACCTACTCTGAGTAACCTACTCTGGGAATTGCTACCAGGGCAACAGTTAGAAGGGAACCAGTCACATATGGAAAGTGGTTGAAGTGACTGAAAACAGGACAAGTGCTGGGCAACATCCAGAAGACAGACAGTGGCGCTGTTTCCTATCTGACCCCATCCTCCACAAAGCACCACAAAGCACTGAAGTGGGTTGCCCTGCCCTGGAAAATACCTAAGACTCTGCCCCTTACAATGTAACAGGTGCACTAAGACAGAGGGTCAAAGCAGCACTACCTAATACACAAAACAAACACAGGGAGGCTACCAGATTGAAGAGACAAAGAAATATGGCCCAAATGAAAGAACGGAACAAAACCCCAGAAAAAGAACTAAACGAAATGGAGATAGCCAACCTATCAGGTACAGAGTTCAAAACTCTGGTGATCAAGTTGCTCAGAGAACTCATTGTGTATGGCAAAAACATAAGGGAAGAAATGAAGGTTACACTAAGTAAAATAAAGAAAAATCTACAGGAAACCAACAGTGAAGAGAAGTAAGTCTGGATTCAAATCAACAATTTGGAACATAAGGAAGAAATAAACATTCAACCAGAACAGAATGAGGAAACAAAAATACAAAAAAAAAAAAAGAGAGAGAGAGAGAGAGTATAAGAAGACTCTGGGACATCTTCAAATGTGCCAACATCCAAATCATAGGGATGTTAGGAGAAGAGAAAGAACAAGAAATTGAAAACTTATTTGAAAAAAGAATGAAGGAGAACCTCCCTAATTTGGCAAAGGAAATAGACATACAAGTCCAGGAAGCACAGAGTCCCAAACAAGTTGGACCCAAAGAGCTCCATATCAAGATACATCATAATTAAAATGCCAAAGATTAAAGATAAGAGAGAATCTTAAAAGCCGCAAGAGAAAAGAAGACAGTTACCTACAAAGGCGTTCCCATAAGACTGTCAGCTGATTTCTCAAAAGCATCTTTGCAGGCAGGAAGGGACTGGCAAGAAGTATTGAAAGTGATGAACAGCAAGGACCTACAACCTAGATTACTCTATCCAGCAAAGCTATCAATCAGAATGGAAGGGCAGATAAAGTGTTTCCCAGACAACGTAATGCTAAAAGGATTCATTATCACTAAGCCATTACTACATGAAATGTTAAAGGGACTTATTTAAGAAAAAGAAGATCAAAACTATGAACATTAGAATGATAACAAACTCAAAATTAACAACTAAATCTAAAAAACAAATACAAAAAACAAATTAAGCAAACAACCAGAACAGGAACAGAATCACAGAAATGGAGATCACACAGAGGGTTATCAGGAGTGACAGGGAGCAGGGAGAATGGGAGAAAAGGTACAAGGATTAAGAAGCATAATTGGTAGGTATAACACAGACAGTGGGATTTAAGAATAGTACAGGAAATGAAAGCAAAAGAACTTACATGTACTACCCACGGACATGAACTAAGCGGGGTGGGGTGGTATTTGGAAGGAAGGGGAATACCAGGAGGAGGGGAGCAAATGGGGAAAAGTTGGGACAACTGTAATAGCAAAATCAATAAAATATACTTAAAAACCCTTTAATGTGAATTCTACTAGAAAAAGGGCTTTTTCCAGAAGAAACCAAAGACCCTACCTGTCTACACCCAAAGACTTATATTCTCCAAGTATATAAACAACATCAGCGCATATTTACAATTATATAGTTACACTTTAAGACCATTGAAAGAAGTTAAGATTTCAAAGACCATATAAACAAAATGAAAACAATGAATATTTTCTGAGACAGAAAGTATTCTCTTTATATAGTAGCTTAACTCAAAAACTTTTAAAGTATTTCCTTTAAAGATTTCCATACAAAAATTATATTTGAGAGTAAACATAAAATAATCTAAAAAAATAGGTAAATTGCTAAACACACCTCTTTCCCCACTCCAGGAAACCTCACAAAATGAAATGACCAACAATTTAGAAGTCATTCATTCATAAATCAGTCAGCAACTATTTGTTGAGCACCTACCATGCTCAGTACTATCTCCTGTTACCATTAAGGAAAGGCTACCCATAGTTAGGATTAGTGGGTTTGGCCAGAGAGTAAATGAAATTAAAAAACACTTAACACTGATCACTGATCACTTAACGTAACACTGATCACTTAAATTTCATTTCATTAAAGAATTTTTCAAATAATAGTTTATTCATATCATATAGGTATTTATTTACAAATTATTTTCTTGCTAAAATGCTGAGTATTGCCAGCTAGAGCCATTTTTAAAATAACAAAAACAAATCAATGAAAAATACAATGGTTTAAAGGAAATGTATTTTACAAAAAAGGCATATAACCTAAGGCCAATAAAATTATGTGAAGTGTTCTTAAAAACAACATTTTCAAAGCAGGGGTGTTCAACCCACAGCCCACAGGCTGCATGCGGCCCAGGGAGGCTGTGAATGTGGCACAACACAAAATTGTGAATTTACTTAAAACATTATGAAATTTTTTGTGTGATTACATGTCAAAACATATTTAATGTGTGCCCCAAGACAGCTCTTCTTCTTCCAGTGTGGCCAGAGATGCCAAAAGGCTGGACACCCCTGATAGGGTATCACTTATGTCAAATTCTGACTCATTCACTCAGTCTCTATTTGCTTAGAGTCTAGAACATAGGAGACAGTATCTCTAGGAGAGAATTTTACTCCATCAATAAATTCAGAAGAATAACTACCAAGTTCATGTGATTATCACGAAGAAGCCCTGTCAGAAACCTGAAATGAAACAACTTATGAAGTTGATGTATATATTAAAATACAAGAATTCTGCTCACACTTCTTCCTTCTCCTTGGGACGGCATTATCTTGAGAGTGCCTGCATATGAAGGAAGGAACACCTGCTTTGGTTATTTGTGCTCCCTGTCAGGCTAGTCAAAAGGAATATGAACTCTGTTATTACTGGATGCTTCTGGATGCCAGAGAAAAACAACTTATGGCTTTTTGTATATAACCATAAGAGCTGCTAGAATCTTTAGAGTGTTTGGAATAAAAACCATTTATTCCCTTTCAGTGTATTCTGGAAATTGTCTTCAGAACTTTCTGTCTCTCACATTAACTACCATTTGTATACCTACTTAAAGTTTGCAAAAAGCTTTCATGGGCACTGGGTCACTTACTCAGAAATCACCAGTGGTGGGGATTAAGAGCACTCACTGGCTATGGTACCAGAGACACCTGGGTGTTCACCATAACCACTTACTAGTTATATACTGTGGTTCAAGCTGCTTCACCACTTTGGCCTCGATTTCTTATTTGTAAATTTGGGAAAATAATTCCTGCCTTGTAGTGAGGTAGATGGTGCAGCTAAAATGGTATCATTGAGAACCCATAGCAGGGACATCCAGGGTTCCTCAATAGTCTGCTTCTCTTTTTCAGGGTGGAGGAAGGAGGGCTTCACTGTGGCCTAAGACTGCATGATCCAAGCCTCCAGTTAAAGGAATAGTGTCTTCACACCTTAAATCTAAACCATTTTCATAAAATAGGTCTTTAATTCATGGCCGCAAGAGGCCTTTCCACATACTCTCAAGAGACAGTCCTTGTTTGGGAGCAAGATACAAAATTTAATCCTGGGCTTTTTTAAACCCTGAAACTGCATGTCCTGAAGCAATTCGTGTGCTGCCATCAGATTTTATTAGGTGGGCTAAAATTGAGTCAGAAGTTTTCTTACATAATAGCTGTTCCTATGGGACCTTCAGAGAGCCAGTTAAATTTTTCTAATACAGAATTTTCGATATCCATAAGTACAGGGAAGATCCTGGTGAACTCTTTCTCTTACTGGTTCATTGATAATTCTTAAACATCAGGCTGGCATAGCCAGAGTAAAATAGTACTTTTTTCACAGTGCAGAATGGTGGGTGTGGATGTTTTTGGAGCCAGTCAGTCTATGGCAGCTAACTGACTCACACTTGTGCTTTGTTGCCCACTTACATCTTCAGAGGGCAGCCTGGGTGGGGATGCTCATCAGATGTGTTCATTTAAGGACAAACCCATTTGAATATCATGACAACATTTGGCAAACTTCCTCTACTGAATGGCAAGTCCTGGGCCCACTGCCTCTGAGAACTATTGCTTGTCCAGGAAACATAGGTCCTTTGATGTCCTTCCCATGATAGACCACATTCAAGGCCTTCACTAAATATGTAGTGTAAGAGTCCCTGGTGCTTCACCTGGCCCTCTGACATCTTCATGCCTCTGGTCTGGATCAGAGGGTTTTAGACATGCAGTAAGTCATTTTACAACTTACTACTATATTTTTATTAAGTCATCAACGGAGAATCCAATGTTTCATTGAGATCTAGTAATCATAGGCTTCATTAAGAAGTCAGTAAAACATTTACTGAAGTTCTATGTGGAGAATTCCATACCATATTTAAAAAAAGGCTCTCAGCCCTGGATAGCTAGCTCCATTGGTTAGAACACAGTCTCATTACGCCAAGGTTGTGGGTTCCATCCTCAGTCAGGGCACAGAGGAAAACAACCAATGAATGTATAAATAAGTGGAACAACAAAGTATCTCTCTCTCTTTAACATTAATAAATATTTTTTAAAAAGAAAAAGAAGAAAATGCTCTCTACTGTGTCCAGATGCTTATAAAAGCATCTTGAGAAAAAGAATATGGAAGGGAGTGGTAGATAGACATTTTCCGGAGCACAAGACAAGGGCATTGTAGAGTGGAGACAGAGCATAAACTAGGGCACAGAGGAGGGGAAGGGCAAGTTGGTGGACTTGGCTGATATAGAGAAAACATGGCAATCAAGAGCAGGAAGGTCACTGCAGGTTGCGTGGAGCTCTATGAGGAACTGACCCACCTGGTTCACAAAGATTGCCAGACACTAGACCAAAACCTCATTTATTCTATTTTACAGGAAACAGAGGTGATGGGGACCTTGGAGTTGGGGAAGAAAAAGAGGCCAAGGAGAAAAAACTGGTAGCAGAGGAGCTTTACAGCCAGATGAGGAATTTGGATTTTAACCGATAGGTAGAAAAGAAGCAGTGTAGAATCCTAGGCCAAGAAATGAGATGAGGAAAATGATGGATGGAAGCAATTATTTCAGATTGCTTAAAAGGACTGTTTTATGCAACAGCCTGATGTAAGGGTGGCCTATTCCAGTGGTTCAGACAGGGGATAAGAGCTCCCTTTCTAAGACTCACTGTGAGATCCTGAAAATAAAGATAAGAAAGGGGGCAATGGAAAGACAATGTTCAGAGATGGCTGGTAGAATTTAGTGACTGACTGAATAGAAGTCAAGGGCAAAAGAAGAGACTTAAAATGATCTTACTGTAGGGGCCCGAGGAGAGGATCCCATAAATGGTAAATAGGAGGAAAAAAAAGAATGGCAGGGGTGGAAGATGCTTCAGACAGTGACGGGACACACAAATGATTAGGAAAGGGGTATGTGTGTGTGTGTGTGTTTCTGTCTCTAAAGTATAGCCATGCAGATTTAGGAGCAATGCCTTCTTCTCCCTAATATTAAATAAGAGCTTACAACATTCTTTCAATTACCAAATTCAGTATGTAAAAGGTATGTATTAAGTGCCTACTATGTGTGAGGTTTTAATAAAACCATGTAAGGCTTATGATAAGGAGACAGAAAGTTCCACCACTGAGTACAAAATGGTTTAAACATTATTGCAACATTATTTAAAGGGTGCATTTTCATTTTTTATATTAATTTTCTATTGTTTGTAATTTGCAGATCACTGACATAGCAGTGCTTTCATCACTGATAGATGTGCCATCTCAACACAATTTTATAATCAAGTAATTTTTCTTAGTATACTTAGGTAGCTTCTTTTTCTCAAATAGCATTTAAGCATTTAAATGAAGCTAGTGAATAAGATGGCTTTGGGTGGCAGCAGGCTCCAATATCCACTAAGATCAGTCCTGATGACAAACCATGTGGTTTTCTGGAAGGGATGGTGTGTATGTGCATGTTCTATGCTTCACTCAGATTCTGGCCTTCTGGCCACAGCACTGGAGCTACAATCAATTATACTGTGGATTCCTGCTTGTTTGGAGGTGAGAAGAGAAAGGGAAGTTCACACTTATTTTGCACAAAGCACCATTCAGGAATCCAATGGCCGTGGTCTCTGTTCACCATCAGTTCAGATATGATGGGCACCTGGGGGCAGTCAACCTGCAGTGCTGATCCTTCTCACCACCTCTCTTCTCTCATGCAACTGATGTCTAAGGAACTGAAGAGCTCAGGAGATGAGTTAGTCTTAGACTTGAGTCCATCTACAAGTAACCATGAGAAACCACTTAAAAAATTTCTTACACATTAATACAAGGTGGGACAAAAGTAGGATTATCATGTTCATATGGAATACAATAATTAATAATAATAATAAAATAATAATTATATGTTCTGTGTACTCACAACTGTAAACCTACTTTTGCCTCACCATGTATAAAGCGAAGAAGGACAAAAAATGGATGTGGAAATCTTTCTTCATAATTATTAAGACCTGAAAACTTTGAGGAAACTTGTCATTAATTATTAAGACCTGAAAACCTTTGAAGGAAACTTGTCATGGTAAGAAAAGAACTTCTTCATAGTGGTTAAAGAAAAAAGTACCCAAAGACACAAACACATGAAGGATGATGATTCCATAGCTATTCTGTTAATGGCAGATGCTCTTCTTATTCAGGAAACAAATTGTTTTACAAAATGGAATTAAATTTGTCTAACCAAAGAGCATTTTTTGTGTTCATTTTAGCTAGTCTTGTTCATTGGCTCTTACAACCAGAAATGAGACTTTTCCTTTAGCAGGTCACCTTGTGTGTTAGTGTGTTAAATACATTCTTTAAAATGGATTCAGTGTTAACTTGTAGGATGTAACCAAGTGCAGCGGACAGTTAAATACAACAATTCTTCTCAGCCCTATATTTCTACTTCGTTTAGTAAAATTTTATCAAATGAATGGAAGAATCCTGTTAAATGTTCAATGTATATCCTCACTATTAATTTTTTTCACCACAGTACTATTACTGGTACCATGGTGGTTTCTCACGTCTTCAATCGATGCAGCACTCTCTACTCTCTGCTATAGCATCATTTTCTTTGTGTAAACAGAAATTTGGCTTTCACACAGCAATTTCCACCAAACTATAAAAGTGCTAATGATGCCCAATTTAGGACATAAACAATTTACTGCTGTCCTCCTTTGAGCTTTTCTCTGTTTTCTCTAATCATCATCCTAGGAATATTATTTCCTAGAAAGCTGTGGGCAGGGTTGAATTCATCATAAGTTACAAGTTGACGTTTTTAGAACTGATGCTGATATTAGACTTTTGGTGAACCTATCAGTTAAGAAGTATACTTTGCACCTGGTGTTATTCCTGCCTGCCGGACTGACCCCAACCACTCCATTTCTACGATTTTGCTTTTATCATGGTGTTTACTCAATTTTCCTTCCATAAACTATTCTATCTACTTCTATATAACTTTATCTTTTTTAGTATTTTTCCTCACTTATCAAATTTGATTCTATTTTTCTTATGCAATTAAAAATACTTCCTGAGTACATTTTGGTTCAGTGGTTAGTGCTATTTACATAAGTTATTCCATAGTTTGGTTGATGGTTTCATAGAGCAAATACATTTATCAAACAGATTCACATTCACTGTGAACAGATCGAAGTCTAAACTGCAACTGGATTTATCCATAGCTGCCTGTAAACATGAAAGTGGACAAGACAGCTATTCTTTAATACCGTTTCCTCTTCATTTATAGAGGAAGTCTTGAAAATTACAGGTGTGTGTTTAGTTTTCTAATTTTTTATTTTTGGTTGTCTTTAAGGAATTCCATTCAACCTTTAGGGAAAAATTATAATTTTGTTTTCTGGTCCCATTTTTGGTTTCTTTATTTTCTTCCAGGTGTATATTGTTCTCTTTTGTAAAAGTCATATTTTGTGAGTGATCTTTTGAACATACAGAGTCTATGATAATTTTTAAAAAGAGAATCTGGAGTAGAAGATGCCTGAGTGTCTAAAATAGAGGGAGCTTATAGAATTACAAGATTAAAAATTATTTTATTGTCTTTCTAATTTTGAATATTAGAGATCCTTTAAAAAACATTAGTCTCCTTCTCTAAGTAGTATGAAAAATAAACAAATTTTTCCTGTTTACAATGAAAGAGATTCAATGTTAAGTTATAGTATTTATTGAGAATCTGCTGTGGCTAAGACATTATACTGAGAAAATTTCTTTCACTTATAGGATGCACAATGCTTAGACAAATTACAGATGATGATGCAAATTAAGCACTTCATTTCATAAAAGAAACACCAAAGAATTTGTTGGGGTGGGAATTTCATTGCAGAAATCACTGACTTTTGCTGCATGAGAGGTATAAAGAAATGGCTTTGTAAAGGTAGTGGTATTTAAGATGGGCCTTTAGGATAAATAACATCTGAGAGATGAAAATAAAGATAAGGGGATGTACAAGCGCTGTGTAAAAAAAAAAACAGTGTTTCCAAACATCCCCAAATTAATGGGGAAAATGGTTAAAGTCAAAAGAGTTTTTTCTCTGACATGGATTTCTAAACAACATAATTATGGTTTGCTCCATGGTTATGAGCTTTAGGAGCTCCCACATAAATGTCTTTGCTGCCGATGTGGTCACTGGCTGCTACACCAGGCAATTTGGTCTATGTCTGTTCCTTAAAACAGGCACATGCACACATGCACACATGGACAAACCGTCCTGTATTTGGTAGAGTAAGATGAAGCTAGGCATAGAGGCTAGGTTTTCCTATATTGTTTCTATTTGTCTGTTCACGACCAAGGTGAAAGCTTCGAAGTTTAATAATGCAAGTGAAGATTGTGCCTATTCACTTTTAACCTCAGAATTACTCTTTTCAACAATGTTATTTTGTAGAAACACAGGAAATAAGTCCAAGCAGGCATACTGATGTTGGGTCACTCCAAGAAGTGGCCCCAATGTAGTTTAAAGAATTTACTCTCCTCTCTACAAATCTAGGTTCATTTTATGAAATGGTTATATGGAGTTTTGTCAAGAGAGCAACTGGAAGTAATATCTTATGTTTAATTGGGCATTTAGACTTGAGAAGCAATCCAGTCCAAGACTTTACCATAAGATTGCCAAAATAACTGGAAATTAGTGACATATGCAGGACTCTAAGATCTTCGCTATCTTGTACTGTCTATACATCTATGGTGTAGTACATAAAGTATTAATCAACACTTCACAAGCACAGTGGCTCAATTTATAACAATTTCTGTCATGTATATTAAGTTACTTTGTAGGAAAAATGTAATAAATTAAAGTACAATTTAGCTTCCATTTTCCCAAACACTTGGTCTCTTCTTACCATCTTTCTTAAAGTCTATCTTTGATTCTTCGCACATCAGTGAAAAATCAGGATTTTGTTTTTGATTATATATGCACTTACTAAAAGTATACTGAGTTTTCCTTTTTCTGATGTTATTAGAGGTGGATTATAGCTTTTCAAATCCAACCTTAGTATTAGGCTGGTCAAACTTACTAGTTAACATGAACACCATAAATTCACAGTAAAATTTTGTACATTCCTTCTACTTATAGAATGAAAATGTGCTGTTCAGTACTGAAATGACTCACATATAATCATAATTTATTCCCAGGGAATCAAAATGTACACTTCTACATGAACCCATCAGCAATTAACTTTACACTACTGGAATTAACACAGTGTACAAGTTCAGGAATGGGTACATGAGAAGAGGAAGGGAGAATGAAACTCATTCATTCCTTTGCTAAGTTCTGCAAAACAGCTTCCCTATTCCCATAATGTAACATTTCGCTTCCTTATTGCTAGCATGGTTAAAGTCAATGGCCCTAAAAATCATCTATGTAGAGGTTTGCATCTTTCCCCCTAAAAACATAAAGGTGAGCTTGTGATTAAAAGATGATGTCTCCTGCTAAACTGTAGTATCAAAGAGAACATTTACAAAGCAAAATTTTGAAGAGGTAAGCTGTAACTTCATACTCTCCTATCCTTGTGTGATTCACAGATTTGAGGATGAGGGTCACAACTAGTTGTTCCCTTTTGGTTAGAAAGCCTTTCCAGATGAGGTCATCATTCTCATTACTCTGTTTCTTCCTGTCTCACTAGAGTGTCTTTCTAAAGGCAACCGAGGACCTCTTTAGTGAAATATTGAAGGCAGGGGATGTCTGGAATGATTAAAAGAAACAAAGCTTTCCCACAGTACTTGTCCTTTTCTCTGTAAGGAGATGAGGTAATATATAATCTCCTTTCTATATTACTACCACAAGGGCAATTTGTGGGAGGAGGAGATGGATTTCTGGGAGTGAAATAACTACTGCATAGCCAGGGCTATTTTCAGAAGGGCTTATCTTCAATATCCTCATTTCAGAATTGGTCTATTTTCTCAGAGCAATACTTTGGAAAACACCAAGAACCTCCCATCTTCAAGGTAAAAATGAAAGTTATTTCCTTATTGTTGGAATATATGATGAAGAAAAAGGAAGATGAAAAAATAAGAGATTCTGCTAATAAAAGGTGATGCATATGAATAAATGTCAAACCCTTCTGCTGTTTGTCATGTGGTTTGTGTGTGACACTTCTCTTTGATCTTTTACTCTGCGGTTTCTATCAACGGACCACTAACCTGTGTAATCTGGACAGACAGCTAGTTTGCTTATACATAAATTAAGTAGCCTCAAGTTCCAGTAGACCTCTGTATATTTACCCCAATAACTGCTTCAAGTAAGAACAGCTACAGAGAACCTTACCATCGGACATGGAATTCACACTTGCCAAAGAAATCACTGCACGTGTAAATTAGTAAGTAATCATCACTTCATCCCTGATACAGTGGCAGCTTTGCCTAAGAATTTATGTTGAAATATACATTTTTATTAACTATTTCTCACTGTTGTCAGCATCAATTAAGGAGTATCAAACATTGAATCCCAGTTTCACTACACCAGAAAACCAGAGAGAAGGAAGAGCTGCAAAGGAGAATTGACAAAGGCCTGGACTTTTCTTACACCTTTAAGTAGCTAACTGTATTTGTAAATTCCTGCTTAAAAACCTGACAATTGTCCTTTAAAGTCTCTCAAAAAACAAGGGCTTCCAGAGATGAAAATGAACTTGACAATCAAGCTGCAACTAAAACAGATACTGATTCTTTTCATCACTTTTTAATTCAATGCAGATGGCGTAAATGGGTGTTTGTTGGCCGGCAGGTAACGAGTCTTGTACATAATGATCGAAGGAATCTCATGCCTGTTTACAGCCCAGCGTCGCAGCAGCTGTATATGGCCATCACCCATTGCTATGCAACCTATAAAATATTGTGACAGGATGCAAAGTCAAGTCCATTTACCCAATAGAAATGATGATTGGTACACCTGAATCTCAGTAGTTCACATGTGCTCTGATTTCATTCTCACTGTCTACATGGGTAGACAGCCTAAGATGTGATCTAATGTCTACTGCTCTAAAAGGAAAATGTAATCTGTTTAAACATCCAAGCACTCCTCTTCCCAGGTACCGCCATTCATCACAACTGTCAGTGCTTCTGTGGAAGAGTAATGACCCTCAGGCATGAGATAATGCTCCATAGGGGCCTTATGAATGCCACTGCCAAGCACAGAAATTGATCGGTTTTCAGTGGGGCTGGTATGTGCATCATGAAAGACCTGTACTCACTAAATTACAAGTGGCTGTTTACTCCTTATACAATAAAGCCTGGGTTAGGGAGCCACAGACCCTGCTGACTTTAATTGTCCCAAACACATGAGTACTAGATGTGAACCCATCAGTGAGATAGATTTAAACAGCTTGAAACTGAAAGTTGGATCAGAGTCATTCAAAAATACATTGGGAGATAACATAGGTATTGTTGCCTTCCATTCCTTTTCCTTTTCTTTTTTAAAATCCTCTCTATCAATGGAAGGTAACGGCATCCCACCATCCAATATAAACACAATAAAAAACAAGAACAAAATAAGCATGCCAGTGAAAAGTTAACTGTTTGTTTCCTTTCTGTGGGCTTCCCTTCATCTCTGAATTTGTTTGCTCATAGTTTCTACAAAGTAGGATAAAGATGAACAGTAGTTCATAGTAAAAACTCATGATTTTCAAAAGATCTTCCAACAGGTCTATTTCCTCAACTAACCTATAATGACCTTTTCCTTTAAACCCTGCCTTCTCTCCCAATCTTATCTGTGTTTATTATCAAATCTCCCTGGGAAATAGGATAACTTGAACTCTATAGACTGTTCATACCTTGAGCATACCTTGTAAATGCTCTACTGCTATGAAAATTTAATCCAAGATACATCTCTTCTTCAGCTCTCAGACATCCTTTTTAAAGCTGGATACTCTCTTGTGATTTCTCTTTTGATTCTATCTCCCTTAGTTCTACTAGTAATACTGTGTCTTCAGGGCTTTTACATTCTAGTAAAGGAACCATGTTTTTCATATTTCTGTGATGTTATTTCCTAATGTACCTATGACTGTAAATTTCTGTCCAATCTTTAATTTTGTCAGTAACCCTGATAATATTAAACACTTAATGATTACAGTTTATTTTTTTTTTAGTAAATAAGTTTTGGAAGTTCTGTTACTTTATTAGATCATAATATGTTTTTATGATTTTTTAAGGGTGTAAATTAGCAACGGCCAAAACTGAAGGGAAAATAAAGATAATCTTTAGGATTCAGCATCTATATTAAGTCACAAACACAAGTTGGTCTTGCCTCAGAAAATGTTTCCCAACCTCTATGAGTTGAATGGCTCAATATAAATGAAGAGAAACTGAATCTTTTACTCACATGACTCATTTCATTTTAAGAAAATTTACTAAGTATGAATTCATGAAATCATTATAGTTAGGAGGGCTCTTTCTACTCTCTTTTCCCTTGGCAGTTTAGGGTTATGCCCAACTTCACTACACTTTTGATGTTCACAATATTCTGATTATTAATGTTTCTAGTGGTAGAACTCATAGTTTCCTGGGAAGAGAAATGTACAATTAGAGAGATCTTAATAATTAATGAAATATAGAAATGAGATAATGAAATTGGAAACTCTCAGTATACCACCAGTGATGAAGAACTATTTTTAAGAGTTAGGAATATACTAGAAAAAAATAAAAAAGATCAGATAGTGAACTGAGCAAAATGACCTCTGATGTGATGTGTCAACTAGAAACGCCAATCCGGTTCAGGACTGGAACAAAGGGACATTGTGTTACTGAGCAGAGTTACCTGAGATATTTTGGAACTGGGTTACTGATGATCTTTTCTGGAAGGATGCACTATGGTTTAGATAAGTTTATTACCTGAGAGATGTAGACAAATCAGGTAAGATTAACAGCCAGTTTTATTAGAAGGTAGCATATGAGTCGGTGTGAATAGTACTGGCTGTTAAAAGTTCTATACTTTCTTCTCAGCTTTGATATGCTCTCACATGGGAATAGTCATTACTGAAACTTACATAGGATAACTTATATGCTGTTCCCCAGAGAAAGGGCAGTTTGGAAACTGAAGGGAGTGAAGTATTTAAAGCAGCATGAAGACCTGGGATGGCAGAAGGGCAGGTGATTCTATAATAGGATTTTTCAACTTTAATTAAAACAACAACAATACTATAATAACAACCAGTTGTTAAACCTTCATTTAAATAAGCTCAGTACATCCAGTATTTGCAATATGTTTTTCATATATAGTACCTAATTGTTTTAGGTATATGGTATTACGGAATATGGCTATTCCGTAATACTATACTATGATGCTCATGTTTCCCTGGAAATACAACTTGTAAGGTTATTTTAGGAACTCTGATTATAAAAATCACTCCCACTTGGTTACACTTAACTCTAAGGCAGTTTTCTCGTCTCTTCACACTTACCCTGTATCTGTAACCTACAGTCTCTTAGGAACGCCCCTTTGGAAAAGGCTCCTGCCCCTCACCTTCTAAATGATTTTCTAGTTATGTTTTCATATATAGTTGCATAGTTTACCAATTTATATTTTTATGAATATAACTGATAAATAATTCATTGTTTATTAGTGAAAATAAGTTGTCTAGGAGCTAACAGTACAATATTTTTATTCAGGCCATTATTACTGGGTGTATTTATTATGATTTACTATTTATTAAAGATTTCAATGGTTGACAAAGTATAACAGAACTAACCTTTCAAACAATGTTGGCAATTCACAAAAGCCCCAGTACGTTGTGCTAATATCTACCCCTGGACTTAATCTTTTAATTCTATTGGGAAACATCTATAACCATAACAGAAGTTCTCCCTTTTGTGCCATTCATTCAAATCATATTTGTCCCCAACTCCTACAGCCATCTCTGTAGATGACTTTGAGGGCTAAATGGTGGCAAAGAAGCGGGACATTTAAACCTATATTCAAAAAGGGCAGGAGAGTTTAGAATGATTGTGACCTTAGGCAGATTTCAGTTAACAGAGGTGGCAGACTTGTGATGAACCTTAATAAGATGGGCCCACACTCTCAATAGCTCCCTTACTTACTGAGGTTCCCAGTTGCTGGTGACTTTCTCAGTTACTTTGATAATCCTCTCCCTATCAAATTAACTACTCCATTTGCAAACAGCACTGGACGGTGCTCACAAATCCTTTTCCTCTGCCTCTCAGGAAGAACATTTTTGGCCAAAATGATTCTTTAATAGACCAAAGACAAGAGGAGATGCTACACTTCATAAATCAGTTCCTGCTTCTTTGGCTGCTCAACATAAAACAGCTCAAACCCTCCATGAGGCAATATATTACACTGCCATGAGATTCCTTCCTATCTTCATCTTTGGACATTTTCTTAACTATTAGTTGGGATTAATTCTCTTCCTGACCCCCTACTCTCCATTTTCTATACAGCAACTACAATGATTTCCTTAAGTGTAGAATCAGATCCTACCACATAAATCTCCAAAGGCTGCTCATTGCAATTAGAATAAAATCCAAAGTTACCGCCACAAAGCCTGTACAATCTGGTTCCTGACTTCTTATCACCTTTCCAATATACTTCTTGTTGACTAAGAAGTCAATAATTCATCTGTCATAATTCACATACTCAGCTCGCTTTTGTTTCAGAGTCTTTGCAGTTGCTGTTCCAATCTGGATGAAATGCTCTTCTTCCACACCCTCAAATGGCTGGTTCCTAAAATCATTCAAGTCTCAGCCAGATGCCATCTGGTTACATACTACTATAGGTTATACTCTTATTTCCTTCATGTTACTCATCAATATGTGTTAATATGTTTACATATTTATTAACTATCTCCTCTAACTAGAATGTTCCATGAGGAAAGAAGACCTTGGGAGTCCTGCTGACTTACTGCTAAATGAATGAATAAATTAACAGCTAAATGATTTTAAAAATGAACAGTAAACAAGGGCAATATCAGTGTTTTTCATCCAAGTGGTTCTTTAAATATACCTCAAAATGGTTTAAAAGCAAAAATTTACTTTCCTTGAACATTAGCATTGGAAGTACTAATTTTACTAGTTAAAAGCCTGGACTGCAGTGTACATAAATGACAGGGCCAAAATCATGTGCTGAGTAAGTACTGCACAATTCTGGTCTCAAATCACATCAGACCAGGCAGTCCTACAATGTTCTTAGAGTGCAATTACAAACCAGGGATAATTAATCTGATAGGCTTTAAGGGCCTATGGATTCATTGAAGAGGTACTATGTCCTCTTTTGGGGAGAAGGTCCACAACTTTCATCAGTTATCAAGGGAAGTCATAAACAAGTATAAGAGTAACAAGTAAAAAAGAGACTAGGAATCCTTTTAAGTAATACCATTCTGCGACACTACACTATCTCATCTTCCTCTATGGTAGTAAAAGCTCTTTGGAATACAAAGATGCCAGGCAACAAATTTCAATCATTGTCTCCATCTGCGTGGTTTATGCTCACTTTACCCAACATATTTCTCCTAACTTTTAAACTGTCACTTTTTGGAACAGCAAATGAGATGTATGCCTGTATCCTAAACTCTACTAAAACATCTTTGGCCTATTGGGATTTAATCTCATTTTTACCTGTATATGTTGGGTATGAGCATTTTATTAGTCTAAACTATACATAGCTCTGACATTAATTAATTACATAATCTTGGGAACATTTTTTATCTAAGTCTTAGAAGGTTTAAATGAGATAACACTGGGCTTGTTGAACCACATGAAATTGGCACTTCTGCAGGTCAAAAATGGTTGAGTATGGGTAAAGTGAAATGTTCAACCTGTGGTAAGTATTCAAATGCTAACTATTATCATTGTTAGAGAAATTATTCTCATTCTACAATCCTCCTTTCCTATAAACATTCCTACCCATGCAGAGTGTATTGTTGGTAATGGTGTTGGGGATGGGGCTGAATTTGCCCATGATTTTAATTTATAATACATAGGTTTTCCTAATTTTTACCATTTCAGCTACCTCCAAATGATGCCACAGGGAAAGTGTAAAGAATGGGCCTTAGAAAATTAAATTAACAGAGGCTTGTTTTTCTCATACCTAGATGCACTTTTAACTGGAACACTTCTAAATGGTTATCAAAGTTGCAGAGCAGGTTCATGGGGACTGTACTGGTTTCCTGTTGCTGCTATAACAAAGTACCACAAACTAATGATTTAAACAACAGAAAATAATTATGTGAAGGTTGGTAGTTCTTAAATGGTGGTATCAGAAGGGCTGCTTAGAAATAAAGGGGACTCTAGGGGAGAATTCTTCTTTTGTCTTTTCCAATAGAGGCTGCCTGCTTTCCTTGGCTCGTGGCCCCTTCCTCCATCTTCAAAACCAGCAATGTAGCAGCTTTGACTCTTTTTCTTTCCCCCACCTCTCTCTCCCTCTGATTGTGCTTCCATCATTGCATCTTCTCTGACACTCCTGCCTCCTTCTTTCCCTTAAAAGGACCCTTTTGATTACAGTAGGCTTACCCAAATAATCCAAAATAATCTTCCCATTTCAAGAATCTTAATTTACATCCGAAAAGTTCCTTTCGCCATGTAAGGAAGTCCTTCCCTTTGCCACAAGTCCTGGGGATTTGAATATGGACATCTTGGAGGCGGAGGAGGTCATTCATTATTCTGTCTATCGCAGGGAGCAAAATACCCCTGATGCCCAAATTTCAAATGGCAAGAAAGACAGTATCTTGTTTCTTTAAAGCTCCTACCATGGTCAGCTGCATAGAATTTTTATGAATGCCTTCAAGAATGTTTAAAGAGATAGTAATTTACAACTCTCCAGCTTTATGTTTGGCACATGTGTATGGAAACCCTACTCCTAGTTTTGGTTGGTAGAATCTTATTTTACCCCTTTATCCAATTTTCAGTTGATCCTATTTATACTCCAACTTGTCCTTTCTGCAGAATTCACACTACTATCCCTAGGCAAAGAATTACTGATACGGTAAGTTCTTTCGGCTATACCTTCTACTAACTCTAGGAATAAAAGATACATGCATTTTAGCCAAGATCCATTCAGGACAGAGCTCTGACACTTCTCATCACACCTTTCTTGTATCCATCCCTCAGGCGCTATGTACATCCTGTCTCTGTAAGCTAACCAGCATTTGCAGGTGCTAACACAAGTGAACCTACCATGAAAAATTTCCTCCCACAGCAACCTCGGTCTGATAAATTTAACTGTCTTTCTTCTTCTCTCACCTAAAATATGTGCTTCCCTGACCCACATCTCCCCTGTTCACCGAGTCCCATGAACATCGGTCCTGAAACATTTAAGCTTCATTGGCACAGGCCCATCACAACAGCATAACATCCTTGTCCTGCTGGAAACTATTCAGCATCCAGAGGACCATCTTTATGCTGATAACACTAAAATATAAAATAATGCCAACAGCTGGTGCTACAAATGGCTTTTAAAAACGATGTTCATTCACTAAAATTTCTCTTGCTACTTTTGACATGAAACACGCAGTCTCTAATTATTCTGATCAAGACGGTGAAATACAAAAACAAACTTTAATTGTGTTTAACAGATATTTAATCAGGACTCACTGAACTACAGATTAAAGCTGAAATTCATAAACCATAATTACCCGATTGTCGCAATCTTTTGGTCCACATTCTCCTTCCGTCTGGGCGTCTGGCACCTTGCCCCGATTTTCTTTTACTGTCTTCTCAGCTTCGTTACTGTTCATGTTTTCCAGCAGAGATTTAGCACAGATTACAAAATATCTGTTCTTGGCAACTTTCTTCATTAGCTTTTTTCCCCCTTGCAAAGAAGTTTATTTTTTTCCTACCAGAGTAGCTGGAATAGGCATACATTTAGGGTGCTTTGGTGACACAAACTAATTATATAGTTACCAGGAGATAATAAGGTAGTGGTAAGTAGTTTACTATAGTTATCACGTAGGTATCATGCAATTTTCTTCAGCCTGCCATGCGGTGTGTCCCAGTCGCTATTGTAATTACCTCATGTCACGACTGCATTGTTTTATGGAAAATGCTTTATCTCACTCTAACAAAACCTTCCCCCGCCACATTTGGGGGGAAAAAAAGTGGAATTCTAGTTCTCATTTCCAGTTCTGCTCATTCCCAGTAAGATGTTGTCATGTGGATTTAAGAGAACAACCTGTCCTCTCTGAAAATTTGCTTTCACAAGGAGCAAATGGAGCAACTCTGTTTTCTTTGCTTCATTCCACCCAGGTGAGTGAAGTAATTATCAGCAATGCATACACCTTCTCTTTTGTTTTTTTAAAAAGTAAAGAGCCAAACAAATAAACACCAAAAAAAACACAAAAAAACCCTACCCAACCCAACCCTTCCCTGTTTACTTAAAATTCGTTTAGTCTGGCACTTCTCCCCCCCACTCTTCCCTTTCAAATCTCAGTCACATTTGTTTTTTCCTAGAATTATGGTGTAAATCATTCTTAACAAGCTAGCTTGAAACTTGTCTCGCTCAGTAGAAACACATAACGCCACTGTAATTGAAACATGGAACGGGAAGCCTGAAACTCTTTCTATTTTTTTGGGCCACTCTTCAGAAGGACACACCGAGTTTCCCTTGCAGTGCTGTAACCCCTGTGTCACACAGCTAGGAGAACATCACAGACCAAGGCAAGAGGATAAAGAGAAGGCACTGCAAAAGAAGAGGTGGGTGGTTCCTTTATTTCCCCCAGTTGGGCGGTCAATCCTATGAAGCAAGGACTGCAGTTACTACTTATTTATCTCAAGCTGATGGCTTGAAGTCGGACTTCACTAAGACCTCTAGATATGCCATCTCCCCTGAGTGTTCCAGTTTAAAATACGGTACAGATGAAAACTGTTTCCAATTCTGCTTTTATTAGTCACCTTCCAAACTGATAGCTGCCCATTCAATTGTACACTTAACTCATCATGTTGGGGTAAAAATCATCCCCAGATTTAGAAGGGCTGGGAAAATTGCTATCCCATCCTCGAGCATTGTTCTTCAATCACACAGTGCCTCTAAATACAGCTGACAGCCTTTGAGATGCAAAATGCATCACTTTAATGTAGTAGAGGTCCCCTTCACTGCATTGCCAAATCTATTTAGCAGAATCTTCATGGAATAATATGTCCCTAGACCTGAGGATGTGTAGTGATTTTAAGCATTTTAAGCTAACGATAATGGTTAGTGCTGAGAACAGATGTACCTGGCTGTGATGTGATCTATTCCAGTAGGCTTTTATGAGCTGTTCATTCCTATTGACTTAGCATTTTATGTCTATGCTTTTGCCTGGTGTGATGGTTGCATAGGGGTGTCATGTGTGTATTTTCCTGATGTGTGATGGCTGCACAGGGGGCTCTGTGTATTTTCTCAGTGCAATGGCTACACAGGGTGTTATGTGTGTGTTTGCCTGGAGTTATAGCTGCACATGTTGTTGTGTGACCCTTCCCCCATTTGATGTCTGATTGCAGGGTCCTATGTGTATCTATTTCCTAGTGTGATATTTGCACTCATTGCTCTGGTAATGATGGACATTTCTAGCAATTATCTATCTACAGGGTCCCGGAGAAAGAAATGCACTAAAATCAATAAACAGTGCTAGACAGGCCCTTGTAAACATGAAATGACACCCCTGCATAAATGCCTTTTCCTACCATAGCATGTTAAAATCCAAGTGCTATTATCTTATTGGCACTGGGATATAATTTCTATGGTCTCTCCTTCTCTTTCCTATATTTTAGTCATTGGGGGGGGCGGGTTCTGAGACTGCTGCTGTTGGAGGGCTTTCATACATGAATCTATCTGATAACACTTCTCACTACATTGTCCTACACATCACCTCTTATCCTCCATCCTGACTTGCTCTGCTACAATAGCTCATATTCTGAAAGTGAATACTCCTTTCGTTTACTCCTGCAGTCTCACCAAGCCCTCCCAACATGCCCCATTCCACACACACACACCCCTCCCTTGCCTCTCTCTAGCTCTGTATCCCTCCTGTGTGCACCAAGTGGAACTGACAAAGAAAAGAACCAATGGGGTTAAAGTCTTTTGAAACCCCTGGAATACAGATGAGCTGGGAGGCATCTGGAAACAAAACCAGACACTTGAAATCAAAGAGACAAGTAAATTACTATCCTAATCTAGGAAGAATAACTAAAGGTGTCAGTGGGGTTCCATTGATAGCACTTGGCCCTGGGCCAGAATGCCAAGGGTTCAAACTCCACGCCAGCTTTGGGCTCAGGCCCAAGACTTGCCACTGCAGGGAGCAGAAGCACGTGCAGTAGTGCTAAAGGTGCCCGCCTTTTGCAGAGAGGTTAAGTCCAAATCCTTCTGCCTGCCTGTCATTATACCCCAGAGGGATGCAGAGATCACCCTAGTTTCCTTTCCAGTGCCTTCTCAACAGGACAGGCTGGGGAGGAGCTAGGGCTGAGTAACAGTATTTGCTAATATCAGTGTCTTGTACAATTAGTGATATGCCTCCTTTCTGATGAAGCTGCTTGAAGAACTAAAGCATATGCAAGAAAATGCACTTGCCCCTTCTTCCCCAATAAAAAAAACTGATATCTGTCCTAAAGATTCTTCTGTCAATGCAGACAGCTAAGTTTGGAATCCTAAAACCACGTGTCTAAATGAAAGGAAATGTTTTCATTGGAACAGCTTACATGTCTGGTACACTTGCATAAAAAAGTATTGCATAGCATTTTAGAGCTAAAATTGCTATAAAATGCTTAATACAGTAAGAATAATTATGAGATTTTGCATGCACAGCTGGTATACAACTAAAGTCTCAGCAACAGATTCAATGGAGCATGGGAAACCATTTATAAAAATTCCTGGTATGCCAGTTTAATTCACCATCAACAGCCCATCAATACTTCCTCCACTCTTTAGGTGAATAGGGAAGATATTTACCTATCAAATGCTTTACTGCGTGTTTCATGGATGTCATTCACACTCGACTCAAGGAATTCTTGTCATTTCTTGATAGTAGCAATATAAATTGTAATAGATCATGAATGACCTGAACATAAGGCTTCTCCGTTGAATATAGGAATTACCAATACAGTAAATAATGAACCAAAAGACCAAATTATTAAGTGTACTGCAGTACTCCCTCCCCCCACATTTTTACTCCTTTGTTTTTCTGTTCCTTCACCTCTCCTTATTTCTCTTCTCCTCAAAGATTCAAACCCTTGAGTTACTTTCTGGGTACTCTGGACACCCACTCCTCCATCCTCTGCCACAGCCAAGCTGGCCTTGCCCTTCCCTGGGTAACACCCCAAACGCAGAACTCTTTCAACACTTTCTCCTCACTCAAATGATAACAGTTCCTAATTTTCCACTCCTTTCCGCTCCTGCTAATGTTCACTTAAATGGGAGCTTAAGTAATTTGGATGAACTGTTAATGGTTAGTAACAATTTAATATAGATTATTTCTTGGTAAAAAAAAATGAATTTAAGAATCAATGAAAGAACCCATTTATTGTGGCCTCCTAGACTCTATAGAAAATGTCATAATAGGCGAAATAATTCCAAACAGAGCCACTGCTGGATCTTCCATTGCATTGTCTGGTCAAAGGAAGAGAAACCACTGTGGGTACATGGGAACCCCCAAGGGGACAGTCTGAGGACACAAAAAGCAACATGGTACAATATCAAATGAATTGGGCCAGAATCAGGGAACCAAAGTTTGAGTATCAATAAACTTTGCCATCACCTGTTTGAGTAAGTCATTCAGTTCCTTCAACTGAGACATGAGGCCCTTGGATTAGGAGATCTCTATGGTCCCTTCCAGCTCTGGCAGGAAGAGCATGTCGCAGCTACTTGACTGAAGGTCAGTTGGCTCCTCTGGGTCATGTGCTTCCTCCAGTTATGAATTAGAGGCTCTGAATGAAAAAAGCTGCTATTCTACATGGAGCCATCCTAACTGATGGGGTGTTGAAGCCCATAAGTACCTTTTCAGCTCTCTGTCTACTATCAGCACACACTGCTCTTGAGTTGTTCTTTATGCTATATAAATATTTTCTCAGCATTTTGTTTCTGCTCATTTACTTAATTCAACTAACATCGAACAAGCACTTTCTACATACATATGGAACACAGCACTACTTATTGAAGATACAGTTGAACAGGATACCATCTCTGCTCCCTAAGACAAAGGAATCTGCTTTTTGTCAATTCCATACATAATGCATAAACACACAGGCATCTAAAACTATAAAATCAGTCTAGAAAAATAAGAGGAATTGGACTTAACTAATCTGTATCCAATCCAAAGTACTGTTTATCTCAACAAAAGAATAAGATAATACTTTGTATTAGAAAATTGTAGTCATTCAAATAAAGGGAATTTCTCAACATGTATTTTCAGGTGTGATTTATATTAAGGACAACAATATGCCCTGGCTGGTGTGGCTCAGTGGTTGAGTGCCGGCCTGCAAACCAAAGGGTTGCTAGTTCCATTCCCAGTCAGGGCACATGCCTGGGTTGTGGGCCAGGTCCCCAGTAGGGGGTGTGTGAGAGGCAACCACACATTGATATTTCTCTCCCTCTCTTTCTCTGTCCCTTCCCCTCTCTAAAAAATAAAATAAATAAAATTTTTTAAAAAGGACAATTTGGGTGGCAAGAAAGATATACAGGTAAAATAATCACCCAGCAATAAAATCCTATGATAAAATTTGTGACCCCTGTATGTAGTGTATAGGAAAGTGGGAAGACAGAATATTTTTTGTTTAGTCTTATTTTCTCTCAGGATTTTGGGTTCTTATCCTCCAAATTTTCTTTCCTGCATTAATACTAACTGTCATTTATTGAGTCCATATTAAACTCCAGGTACTTCAAATATATAATTGCATGCCAGGAAAACAACTCTGTAGTATAGATATTATTACCTTTACTTTACAGATGTGAAGTCTGAGGCTCAAAGAGGTGAAATCATTTGTTAATTATTACAGATAATGAAGACAATGTGGGGAGTTGAGGTACCAGCACATGTCTGTCTTTGTGACACACAGCCCCATAACAATTTTTGGCTCTGCCAAATATAACTACTTAAAAAATAAACAATTTTGCTTGAAGGCTTTGTTAACAAAGGAAACATCTTTTATAATCTTTCTTTGCATTCATTCATTGCATTACATATAGTACAATGAAAACAAGAGATGGTTAAGATTTTTCTCAGTGGATTTGTCTTTTCTATTTATTTGAACTGAGATGAATAATTACATTTGGGGCTCTCAAAGTGAAAGTGTGCTATTTGCTATTGGAATAAGTATTTGCTATTAATTGATCAGACATGGATAAGGTGTGTTGTTACAACTATATTTGTAAGGTATGATTTACATTGTTCTACTGCATACTACTCTGTCCTGGTTTTCATTTTCTTGCACTATGGACTTTTTGTTTTGTTTTTATGAATTTAGTTACAGTTGGTTGTGTTTTGAACTTTGTAGAAATATAATACTAAGAAAATTAAAAAAAGAAAAAGAAAATATTTTCAAAATGATGTCAAAATCAAATCTACCCCTCACTAATTTGATTTGTAGGAAATGGAGAACAAAGTATTGCAAGCAGAATGCTTTTAAATACATCCTAATTACTTCAATGTGCAAATGCATTGACTAAATTGAAGCATGCATTTAACACTTTGCACTTCAATTGTGCTTATTCATCTAAGTTCCACAGATAGCATTTCCATGGGAAAGGGGAGATAAACTTCACTATAAAGCCAGTCATTCCACAGTGAGTGAGGGGAAACTCTCGCTCTAAAGTTCAAGCTCACTTCTTAAGTCAGCTCACTTTGGACCAATGCAGATTATTAATCAAAATAACACAAAATAACAGATAATTTACTGTAGTTATTCAAGTTTTCCCAAGTGACCCTGTCTTCCTTATTCTTTTCTACTTTCAGTGGGGCAGGGTGAGGGGGTAGCGGGAGCCAAGCCACAAGATATGGACAAGGCAAGTCCTGAGGAATGGCACCCTGGGGCTGGAAGGATCTGCAGTCAAAGCTGGGATGGAGTCAGGATTTCAAGGTTACTGAGAGCTTGGCCTGGGACTAGCTACACCAGAATCACATGAGTAGCATGTGAAAAAGACATATTTCATGGTCTCACCCCAGAGAAAATAAACTGAGTAAGTATCTCTTGAGGTAAAACTCAAACAACTACATTTTAAATGAGTTTCCCAAGTAACTCTTATACTGAAGCTTCAAAAAAGCTGTGGTTTATGCACTTAAATTCTCTAATTCTATATCCACTGAGAGCCCCTGCTGGTATATCTGTACCCTCAGTCCTAGTTGTCAAGATGCATGTGTAAATACAAGCGGCTTTCCTGGGAGCCATTAATTCTAGTAATAATAGCTCAAGGGCTTAGCCAGGCATGATGCTATTTAATATGTAAGATCTCATCCACGGCAGGGACTATGAGGCAAGTATTATTACTATTCCCATCTTTCAGATGAGGAAATTGAGATTCAAAGAGATTTAATAACTTGTTATGGGTGTCACACTAATCATTGCAAGAGCTCTTAACAACTACATAGCCTTTACTCATAGCCTTGCAGGAAAATATGTTTTGAAAGATGTTTACTCCCAAAGATGTTCATGATTTGGTGATAGCATCATTATAAAAAAAACTTGCCTAAATTTTAGTAAAATTGGTTATATAATAATACACAGGATGTGAGCATTTGTATATAAGTAACTTTGTCTTTAGATTATTTTTATAGTTAAACAAAACATCTAAGTTAAACTGCTAATCTTTCATTAGTTCATTCAACAATTATGAACTTTGGCAGAACCTGAGGCAACAAAGACAAATAGGACACAGCCTCTGCCCTCACAGGACGTGCCCTTCTGAAAAAGACAGGAGCTCATGTACAGATGGTTCTGGGTTAACCTGTAGTCAGGGGAGGCCTGAGCTGGGGACAAACTGGTTCATTCTCTTGGCAGAAGAAGAAAGAGAGGGTGTGGTCTGGAAATTTTTAGTTTCTCCAGTACTTTGCCATTGGCTAGTGTAATGAATGTAGATTTTAAAAAACATAACATGTTTACTTATACAGTTTTGTTAGAAAAGAGGCAGATAAGTTAATTGTATATTTTGAGCTGATAAAACTTCATCTAGTTCATTCTTTCTGTCTTCCAATTGGGTTTCTTTTCTGGCTAAATTCTGGGTACAGAACCAAGTAAGTTGTGATGTTTATTCATTCTTACATAGAGCAGCTGACATTCTGTTTTTGAGATGGGTGCCTGATAAATTTTATTAGTAGTAGTTTGTTCCACCCAATAAAAGCGATTCTATAGTGATATTGGCTGTGTCCTCTACACTTCATTTTCATATTTTAATTACTCAAAATTCTATTATTAGATTATGAAATTTTTACATGGTGAGAAATTTATAACTTAAAAAGAGTTGAAAACATAAAAAGCGTGATCTAGATTTCTTCCCTTGTGATAATATCATATACACATAAGTGTGATATGGGCATATGAATCTCAGACCTGACTGATGGACTAAGGAAAATGAGGTTCTGGAATGTCAAGTGCAGGCTGATAACCTAAGGCAAGTGTACGGGAATCTCCACCTCTCATTTCAAACAAACAAACAAACAAACAAACAGAATCTGAAAAACACTGGGCAATAGGAACAATGTGATATGATTTGGAAAATATATATATAATAGTTAATATGACATGACTCCTAAAATCTCTATCTTGGATATTTCAGAAGCTTACTAGGAAAAACAAAACATTTGAATTCCTTTAAGAGGTGACAAATTATAGACATGCATTCTTAAGTTGAATTATCAAATTTGAATTCGATTAGGTTTTCTGCTATTTGTTCTAATTTTTACTTTTTTATTCAGAGTATTTGTTTTAGAACACTTAAAAAGTTTAAGAAAAACGAAATAAAATACTACTCAATTCTACTGTACAGAGGTAACTATTCGCATTTTAATGTTTCCTTTGATTATAATAAAATGCTTTCATTTTTCTAATTTGGGATCATGTCAGGTATAAGAATTTCTTTTGGATTAGGTATTTTTAATTACATTATATCATTAGCATTCTTTAGTAAAAATTATTTAAAATATCTTTAATAACTATATAATTAACAATTATTACATGCAATAATATACATGGATGTTCCATAATGTTTAATGATTTTTCTGTTAAAATATTTAAGATTTGTACTTCTTGTAAGTTGATCAAATATCATCAAAGTTTCCATAAAATTTGCACATCAGCAAATGATACAGTTTACACTACCTTGCTTTTTTTTTCTTGTTAATCACACTGTTTTATTAGTCTGATTTACTACAACAGAAGCACTGAAATTTTTATTCTAGCATGTTACAGATCATCATTAAGTTTTTGGTTAATATCTAGTGATACTCAAGGAAAAATCAAATTTTCCTAGCAACTTCTATAAACAATTTCCTTTGACTACAATTGAGGATTTTAAGAACTATCCTTAAAAAATAAAACAATAAGAACTATTTGAAAATGCCTCTATTTAAATAGTTAACAACATGAACTATTCTGCAAGAACACAGGCCATGAGCAATTGAAAATGATACAATTATTGCTATTTAATCACTATTTCATATTCAAGAATCACACAGTATTTGTCAAATGAAAACTTAACAATAGTCACTGATATGAGAATGGGAGTTGCCAAATATATTTATTATTTGTAGAAGTAGGGTTGGGCAGAGGGGCAAATGTGGAAATAACTATGAATGGAAGTAATTTGAATAGGGGCTTATTGATTATAAAGGGTTGGTTCACAAAGTATGTGTTTGCCTGACAAAAGTATTGACAGCAAGAGTATTTATTAAATCATATGACTATTCAATCATTTACAAAATCTAAGGTTTCAATGAATTGGTGGGTCATCCAGCAGTAGAGAGAGATTTGAAGAGATCTCAGCTATGCTTTCTTTCTCTGTGGACATGCGTGTGCACACAAAACAGGTCCATTCATTTCATGCAAAACAAATATTTACTGAGCACCTACTTTGTGCTAGAAGGTCTCTAATACCCAAATAAATGATCCAGCTCTTTGTGAGCATCCTCTCCAAAGCTGAATCATAAAAATGAGTAATAACCTATACATGAGATAATATATTACTACAAAATATGAGAAATTGGACAGAAGTCAAGGAATAAAAAAGTAGCATTCTAAATTTCTCATCTCATATAGCATACAATTTCATTAATGATGATAATTTAAGGAAACAGGCCTAAATAGTTTTTAAAAAAACAACAGCAACCATTACTAGAAGAAAAATGATGCTGTAAGTCTTCCAAATTACTGGACTGATAACAAACAAAACAGTCATACATCGAGGGAGAACCAACAATGTGTAAAAACACAGACAATATTGAATACAGTTTCTGAGATAGAACCAGATATTTTTTTATGATATTAATTAATGTATTAAAGATAAACACCATAATGTAGGTTTGAAAAGACTCCACAAAATCTAAACATAGGATGGTACTTTAAAAACACTGCTTTTGATAGTGGAGAAAACTGAGTTCAAATCTTACTTCTGCCATTTACTAGTTATAATCTCTTTTCTAAAGGGGAATTTATTTAGCCTATTTGCTTCAATTTCCTAGTTTATAAAATGGGAATAAAAGGATTGAATAAAATAAAACCTATAAAGTTCAGTGCCTAGCCAACCAAACATTCAACAATAACATTATACTATTTGTTTTTAAATAATGTGTCTAAATAAATATCAGAGATGTAAAATGCAAAGAATATTGTCCAAGATATATTGTCAACTGAAACAATTGATGCAATAAAAAATAAGAAAAGCAAAGAGGAAAACTGAGACTTAGAAAGAAGGTGATCATTTCGCACAAAAACCTAAAAGCAGCAAAGGGTGCCAAAGCCATAAGCCAGATGAAATCTATGTCCAGAAGCACACAGAGGAGGCTGAGAGTTCAGCTCTTTGGAGTAAGCAACAGGGCCAAAAAGGCTCCATGTGAAATGGTGGACCTGAGCCTGGCTCACTATTTTAGCAAGAGGCTATAAAAAATTTGTTCAACATTGCTTGAGGCAGTTAACTTATATACACGGATAGGTTCTGGGAGGTGGGAGGATAAAAACATAATTTCATGATCTTTTTACAATGAAGAAGCTGAAAGCTACCATTGTAAGATGTGTATTGGGACTAGAAACCCAGGAATCCAGATAGAGTCAACTGCAAAACTGCTAGTGAGGAGTGTAGGGAGAGGGAGGGAGAGAGGGAGGGAGGGAGGGAGAGAGGGAGGGAGAGAGAACAAAGAGACAAGACAAAAAAAAAGCCTGTGACTAACATTAACCTGACCCCTACCCCAAATCTAAAACATAGCAAAAAATCTAATGTTTAGAAAAGCAACCAACACACTTCCGGCAAAATGGAGGAATAGGTGGACGCACCGTACCTCCTCATACAACCAAGATTAGAAAACCAATAATCTACAACAATAATTTACTATCAGAATAACACCCAGATCCGGCAGAGGATTTATCTGAATGGAAGTCGGGCAGCCAAGAAGTTGAAGTAGACGCATTCATCCGGACTGGTAGGAGAAGACGAGCCGGGCGGGCGCGGGGCTGGCGGCGCGCGGAGGTCGGGGGAAGGTTTGGCGTGAAATCGGCGCAAAAGCCATCGGGCGCGCAAGAAGGCAGCGGTGATCCCTGAGTACGCAAGCTGCAGCTGGCAGACCCAGAGGGGTAGCGATTGTAGACCAGAGCAGAACTCGCGGCCCAGAAGCCCAGACAAGGGTCTGAGTCCAGGGGAACGGAACTACCGCCATTGTTTTCTCCCGCCCCACTCCCGCTCCCGCCCCACCCCCACATATAACGTCACAATCTAGCGACCGGGGTGCCCAGCCCCGGTGAGCACCTAAGGCTCCGCCCCCCACCGTAACAAGAGCAACCAGACCGGAAAAAAAAAAAGGAGAGACGGGGGGAAAAAATATGTTTTCAACAGAGCAGATCAGTCCCCCAGGACTCATCCTTTTGAGCGACCAAGAATTAGCCAATCTATCAGATGCGCAGTTCAAAACACTGGTGATCAGAAAGCTCACGGAACTGGTTGATTTTGGATGAAATTTAGATGAAAGAATGCAGATTACCATAAAACAGATGCAGGAAGACACGCGGAGGAGAGCCAATAGTGAAAGGAAGGAATATAAGTCTCAAAACACTACAGTGGACCAGAAGGAAGATAGAATCAACCAAGCAGGAAAGCATGATGAAATAAGAATTCAAAAAATTGAGGAAAAGATTAAGAGCATCCAAGACACCTTTAAACGTTCCAATATCCGAATTATAGGGGTACCAGAATCAGAAGGGGAAAAGCAACAGATTGAGCACGTATTTGAACAAATAATAAAGGAGAACTTCCCCAGTCTGGCAAAGGGAACAGTCTTCCAAGAAATCCAAGAAGCTCAGAGAGCCCCAAAGAAGTTGGACCCAAGAAGAAACATACCAAGGCACATCATAATTACATTAGCCAAGGTAAAAATGAAGGAGAGAATCCTAGAAGCAGCAAGAGGTAAGGGGACAGTCACCTACAAAGGAGTTCCCATCAGACTGTCAGCTGATTTCTCCAAAGAGACCTTACAGGCAAGAAGGGGCTGGAAAGAAATATTCCAAGTCATGAAAGACAAGGACCTACATCCCAGATTGCTCTATCCAGCAAAACTCTCATTTAGAATGGAAGGGCAGATAAAGTGCTTCTCAGATAAGGTCAAGTTAAAGGAGTTCATCATCACCAAGCCCTTATTTTATGAAATGTTAAAGGGACTTATCTAAGAAAAGAAGATAAAGAAAAGACATGTATAGTAAAAGGACAGCAAACTCACAAATATTAACAATCACACCTAAAGCAAAACCAAAAGAAACG
This sequence comes from Phyllostomus discolor, assembly GCF_004126475.2. Classification (NCBI taxonomy): domain Eukaryota; kingdom Metazoa; phylum Chordata; class Mammalia; order Chiroptera; family Phyllostomidae; genus Phyllostomus; species Phyllostomus discolor. The sequence continues at coordinate 94,151,556 of NC_040904.2, forward strand.
AAGTAAACAATTAGAACAGGAACAGAACCACAGAAATGGAGGGCACATGGAGGGTTAGCAGCAGGGGGGTGGGAGGAGGAGAGAGGGGGAAAAGGTATAGAGAATAAGTAGCATAGAATGTAGGTTGAAAATAGATAGGGGGAGGGCAAGAATAGTACAGGAAATGTAGAAACTAAAGAACTCATAAGTATGACACAAGGACATGAACTAAAGGGGGAAATGTGGGTGGGAGGGGGGTACAGGGTGGAGGGGAGAGAAGGGGGGAAATGGGACAACTGTAATAGCATAATCAATAAAATATATTAAAAAAAGAAAAAGAAAAACAAAAGGAAAGAGTAAAAACCTGAAGCATAGAATTATATAGTTTTTAAAATTTATTCAAATAATTGTGAAAATAAAATGATTTTTCAGAGACAATAAAAAAAAAAAAAAAAGAAAAGAAAAGAAAAGCAACCAACAAAATTAATCATTGGAACATTCACTCCAGATGAATTTGATTTTATAGAATTGCCTGACAATGACTTCAATGTGAGTATGTTTACATTGCTCAAAGATAAATAAAATGTATCTATAAAAGAATTGTTAATAAAAACAAAGCAATAAGGTAAGAATAAGTGATAAAAAAGCAAACACATCTAAAAACTCAAAAATATGTTCATTGACATAAGAACGCAATACACAGAATAATTTAGGATTGGGCAATTTTAAGGAGAGGATTAAGTGAGTTAAAAGTTAATATTAAGAAATTTACTCAGAATAGAAATCACATAAAGTAAAACATAATTTTTAGAAAATGAAAAGGCAGCAGAGATTTGGGTAAATTGAGTAGGAAACACACACACACATATATATATATATATATATCTTATAAGAATCCCAAAAGAAAATGAAGGTAGTGACAAAGAAACAATAAAGAAAAAGAAAATACCTGAGAATTTTCCAGAATTAGAGTCCTGAGATTAGACAGTATATCTTGAATTCATAACTAATAAATCAAAATAATTCAACAGCTAGACATATTTCAGAAGGCCTGTAAGACATCCAGGACAAAAACTCTTAGTTGCTAGAGGAAAAAGGTAGCCTGCCTACGAAGAAAGGAAGAAGACACTGGTAGTAGATTTCTCTTAAGTAATGATAAATGACAGAACAACAACCTAAGATATATTTGAGTACTATCTTCAAATGCTGAGCAAAATTCCCAGATAAGTTGTTATTTAACATTAAAGATAAAATACAGATACTTTTATATATACAAAATGAGTGCACCTCCCAGGCCCCTCCCTAGAGAATTACTAAAAGGTGTAATTCAACAAGAAGAAAGGAAGCCATAGACTCCAAGAATAGTGGTTGCCACAGCAATAACTAAAATATATGAGTAATATAATTATTGACTATCAAAATCAATGGTAACCACTTCTTGTATATGTTTGAAACAAATTGGTAAAACTAAACCTTCATTCAAGTTATATAACAAGGCTGATACTTAGTAAGTAGATAAAGCATGCTAGGCACTCCTTTTTTTCTTGATTAAAGAGAAAGCCAGAAATACTACAAAGTGAATTTTAATTTTTATTAGAAAAACACATAGTTAGGCATGTATATAAAAATATTAGCATGGTCACTAAAGAAACAGATAAGTCACTTATAGATTTAAGTCCAGCGGTAAAATCCATGTACCAGGTCACAAAAAAATAGCTCAAAAATTTTTTTCACTTAAAAAGATATAAAACAAATCCTATCATAATGCAATTAAATTCAGAATAGGTAATAGATATAGAGCAAATATGTATTGAGGAAGTGAGAAGACACATACTTCTAAATAACTCAAGGGGTAAATATGAATCAAAACAGACATAAAATATTTAAAACTGAACAAGACTACATATTAAAACATATTATGCAGCTAATCAGAAACTTGAAGAATTTAGAGATTAAAATTCATTTTTAAAAATAATAAGAAAGTACTGAATTTAAATGAGTAGTAATTCAACTCAGTAACTTGGGGGGAAAATGGTCTAAACTGTAAGGAAGTAGAATGAACCATGTTGATAAAAGCAGAAAGTAATGATATTGAATACAAAGACATAATAAAGTAGATAAGCAAAATCAAAAGCTAGATTTTGAAAGAAGCAAAGAAAACAGAATAATGTCTAACAAATAGTAAAGGAAGAGAAGAGGCTCAGATGAATAATATTAGAAATAAGAGGGGATCATAGAGATAAAATAAAAAATCATCAACTATTATAAGCAATTTTATGCCAATAAATGTGAAAGTACAGATTAAGTGTTAATTGTACACTTTTCTAAAACAAATAAACAACAAACTTTCCCAAAACTGACTTAAGAAGAAACAAACCAATGACCATGGAAATAGCTGAACTGATAATCAAAATCCACCCTATACCACCTACCCCCACTGACAGAAAATGTCAGGTCCAAATGATTTTAGAGGCAAGTTTAACCAAATCTTTAAAATAGATAATCCTTATAATATAAAAACAGTTTCAGAAATAGGAAAAAAAAAAAAGGAATGCAACTCAACTTATTTTGTGAGGCTGGTACTACCATGATACCACAATGATATCTACAATAACAGTTTAAAAAGAAAAATTAAAAAACTAATCCCCATGCAAAAATATTACAGGAAATATCAGCAAATTGAACTTCACAGTGGATTAAAAAATACACCAAGTAAATTTTTCTCTGGAATGTAAGATATGCTTAATATCAGAAAATATATATTATTAATATAAAGTATTAATATTATATAAAGTATTAACATATAAATGGTAAATTTTACTATATTGTTGATACAGAAAATATATTAGACATTATGATAAAAATGCCAGCAAATTATAAATAGAGGTTGAAAACCTCCTTAATGCAATAATTTTGATTTATTAAAATTCTTAAGCAAATATCATATTTCTAAAACATTTTATTAAAGTATGAAACAAAACAGATATTCCTAGTATCACAGTTTCTATTCAACATTATATAGAGGTCTTATTAATGCAATATGACAGGAAAAAGAAATTGAGCATTTAAGAAATGAAATTTAAGAGAAAAATGTGTCTTTATTTGCTGATTGTATATGTGTGTATGAAGAAAACCTAAGAGAATTTCCAGCTTACCCATTAAAACTAATAAGAGCATTCAGAAAAGCTGCTGAATATCCAACAATGATAATCAATAAATAATGAAATAAAAACAGATTCTATACATAAGAGCAAGAAAATCTAATTTACATAAGAAGACATCTAACAAAATAGATTCAAGTGACACCTGTATGGGGAGAACTATAAAATATTATTAAGGAGCATAAAAGAAGACCTGATTAAGTAGAGGAGTGTTAATGGGCAGAAAGACACGATGTCATAAAACTGTCAATTCTCCCCCAGATTACTCTCTAGAGTATTACTCTCTTGGTAATTACAAATAAAATTCACAGGGCTTTTACCAAATGACTAGGTAACCCTAAAGTTCACATTGAATAACAAGAGGCCAAGAGGAGCTAAGAGAACTTGCAAGAAAACAATGTACAGAGATTTCCTTACCAAATAACAAGAATATTATAAAGCTGTGGTAACTGAGGCACTATGGTGTTAGTACAAGAATAGAGAAACAGTCCACTGGATGAAATGAAGATCGTAAAAACAGATTTGATGTAGGGGAAATATGGCATTACAAATTAGTGGTAAGGATGACTAATTTGTTAAATGGTGCTGGAGTAAGGTTATACACATGGAAAAGAATTAAAATAGGGGTCATGTAAGATTCCATATACAAAACAAATGCCAAGAAGATTAAGAGATCTAGAAAGGCAAAACTTTAAAACTGTTAGAACAAAATATAGGAAGGTTTCATAATGACCTTATCATATGAAAGGCTTTCTTAAATGACTTAAAAGGACACATCATAAAGGAAATATCAATTAATTTAATTGCACTAAAATTAGAAACTCTTAAAAATAAATGCTAGGATAGACACAGTTAAAAGAGGAACTACAAATTGGGAAGAGATCCTTGTATTCCATATTGCCCAAAGGATGGGAATCCAAAATATCACAACTGAGACCAAAGCCAAAAGCCATCCAAACAAACAATAGCAAAAAAACAAAACAAAACAAAACAAAAACCCAACAGAGAGATGGACAAGGATACAAATAGGCAACACACATGAGCAAATCCCAATGGATTATAAGTGAAAAAAACTTTTAAGTGAGACATTATTTAATACCTTATCTGACTGACATAAATTTAAAAAGTCTTCCCATTCCAAGTATTATGTAACATATGGAGAAGCTCGTATAGACTGCTCATGTGAACATACATTGCTACTATCACTTTGGGGAGACATTTTACAATCTCTAGTAAAGTTGAAAATGCATTATTTCTTCCAGTTTAGCAATTCCGCTCTATGTTTAAATATGCATAAAAATGTTAACTGCTGTATTATTTGTGAAGGGGAAACACTGGAAATAATGTCTAACAACGAGAGACTCAATAAATAAATTTTAATTTTGGGTTCAGTGGGATGCATTTTGTATAAGCCATAACACATGCCTTATGTAAAATTATTCTTGATGATAGAAGCCAGAATAGTTTTACTTGTTTTCAACCTTTTGTTAAAGCTTTAGAGAATATGACCTGTGAGGGAATATAAGGACCCTTCCTAGGTATAATGAATATTTTATAGCTTGTATTAGATGTCATATGAATGTACACTTACATAAAAGTTCATCAGGCTATACACTTAATTTGTGAACTTCACTGTATGTGACTTATAATGGAAAAATAAAAAATAAAAAAAGGCTTAGAAATAAATGTTCCAAATTAATTAAGGTTTGTTTTACCTGGGTACTGAATTCTTGCATTTTCACATTACTCTTTGTACTTTTATGTGTTTGAAATATTTTAAATGAAAAGAATTGATAAGACAAAGACTACTGCTTTTCCTAACTAGAATTAAGGTAAAAGAAAGCACTAGGGTCATCTTCTCTTTACTGTCCCTGACAACAGATTCCAATATTCCAGGGATCAATAAGCACTTCATAGTCAAATATACTTAAAAATTGATCATTTTGTTGAATCAAAAGCACAACTCAATTTATTTCTCGACTACCTGTAAAACCTAGGATACCTTAAGTAAGTGACCAGCAGCATATGTTGTTAATATGACGCCACCAATGCACAAGGAACCTCCATCCATTTAGACTGTTCAACCGATGAAGCGGGGAATGCTCAACAGGTGGTTTGGCATTGATATGGCTATTTGTTTATGGGCTCACCTCTGGTTTCAGAAAAGAAGAAGAGACAATACCTTTTCTATGCAGTATTTCAAGTTGACCATATGGAAAGCAAGGTTTTATTCCAGCCAATTCTCTTGCTCTCAAAACGTGGAGGAAAAGTGCCAGCCACTGCTACTCTTGTCACCAGCCACAGTGCAGATGTTTGGAAAATGCGAAAATGGAGAAATGAAACAAAGAGAAAACCCTCAAAAATAAGTTTTGCATAAATGAAAAATAGAGTATATAATTATCATAGCTACAAAAAGGTAAGTGCATTTTTTATTTATCCCCTTGTGTTAAACTAAAAGAACCAAAACAAACAAAACCATTGATGTTTTGACTTAATCAGTGTTTTGTCGAGAACCAACCAAAACATTGCTAAAAGTGGGAATAAAGAACAGATTTCTTTTAATCTAATAAAAGGTATTTTATCTCCAAGAATGTTAGAATGTGACCTGCTTAAATGAGTACTTACTAAAGGAAAAGACCCATTTGAAAATGTATGTTTTCAGGTGTCTAAATGGGAACAGACTGTTTCTTTGAAATCTTGTGAAACAAAAAAAATTAATTGAAATTACAATTCCTTACATGACTCAGATAAAATACAGCTTAGAAAGAAATGTCTCCAAACTATTCGAGTATATATCCCTTAGTTTTTAGCCAGTACACAACTCCAGTTATTACAAAGCAAATATCTTATTTGATTTAAGCACATCAGTGTAAATTATTCAAATAGGATTGTCCTTGTTTAAAAGAAAGTTTTAAACAATTTATGTAATTTCTTGATTAGGCCCAGTTCTGCCACAACCCTGCTGTGTATCTTGTCTTATGTCATTAAACCTCTCTTGGTCGTGGTACCCACCTCGCTGAAGTGGGAGTGTGACAGAAGTCACAGCCCTATCATCAAGCTCCTTTCTTGCCCTAAGGATCTAATGAAATTACTCCAGTGTAAGAATTTTTCTTTTTTTCCCTCCCTTGGTACTTTCTTAAAATAAATAGCCAAATAAATACTCAAATAAGTAAATGTATATTAAAAACACATACACAGACACTAATCAGCTATCCCTCTAAATAGGAAGAGAAAAAATTTTTGTTGTTGCCATTATCTATTCCCTAATGTGTATTTAAAAAAGAGGGTTCCCATAAAAAAGATTTTTTTTTCTGAATCAAAAAATAGCTTATCATGTCTTTGCCATTTAAGTTCTATTGAAAAATAAAACACAAAATCATTACAGAAATCCTAGTAGGAACTTTCTAAAGAAAGAGGACACTGAAACTCCATTTAAAATTCAAATCATTTGTTTCTATGTTTTCTTTTACAGAAATACAAGTGCCTCCTCAAACTACCTCCACTTCCTTTTTCAGGAACAATATACTGACCTGTATCAAACATTGGGACCCTCTTCTCATAGCCTTCCCACCTGTCTTCTGAGGGAACAAAGCTGAGGTATAGATTACAGCATGAGATATTTGGGACAGGAGTAAAACATTTCATCTAGGAGGCAGTACTGTAATCAATTTGCCAAATATACAAGAAAGTGAAGCCCCATCATTATTTTGGCGTCAAGTTTGGGTTCTCATGGCTCAACAATGATAATCATTTTTACACAAGACTTTTAAAAATGAAAGCACCTAGAGCAACAGCCAGAAAATGTCTGAGAATGCAAGTGTTTCCTGTTGGTATTTAAACCAGATAAGACGCTATCAATGCACCCTTAACGAAGGGTCTAAAAAGAATACAGGGCACCTGACACCTTGGTGAATAAGAGAAGCTCGGCTCTATAAAAAGGCCACAGTCTTAGGGCAAATACTCCATTGTTCCCAGGGCCAATATGCCTGTGGCACCAGCATGGGCAGAGCCCTCGAGCAACCAGCAAGGCTCTGGTTACAGGCTCCAGCTCCACTCTGCTCGCTTATAGGGCCGACACCCACGGGGTCTGCACACTCTGGGGACACTAAGGGTGGATGCCCCAGGGGAGGAAGGCTCCACCGACGGAAAGACAGGAGTCAGCAACTGCACAGTGTATGAGCACTCCCTGCTGGCCACCGAGGTTGAGGATGAACAGGTGGTGTCTCAGTGGTGACGAAGGTTTCTGTAAGGAGGCTAAAGGATATACCTCACTCCTCAGGGATAGAAGTGTGGTTCTGATTAGTTCAAGAGAGTTCCAGATGTTATGCTGAATGAGTAGAAGGTGAGGAGAGGGTACTGATAGGAGGGCAAAGAATGGGCAAAACTGTGTGTAAAGCTGGTATATGATTTTCATTAATGTTTCCAGCTATTAAAATTCTATAAAGCCTATACGGGCCTATGTGTGGACATGTGTGTGGGGGGAGGAGGAGATGCAGAAAAAAATGAATTTCTGTTCAGCTCCCTTTATCTCAAGAATCTTGAGATGGTCCAATGCGTTTGCAACATTTACATTTTATTAGGAACTGCCATCTAAACCCTGATGCTACTGCCTGGTGTGTCCCCTACACCACTGCCCCTAAGCCCTAAACAGGTGGTCCTTGTTTGTCTGACAGGCCTGAGGCAACAATACTGGTATCTCCCTTGTGCTCTGCTCTGTTTGGGTTCTTTTGCATAATAAGATGAAGGTCAAAATGGCAGCCTGCTAAAAGCAGCAGTATTTCAGTTGCGGGAATAACTTGCTTGTCATCAACTTGTTAATGCAATAGTCAAACATTTCTTTGACATGTACAGTATCAGCTAACTTCAGCAGATAAAGGGTCTAGAACAGGAAGATGCTGCAGATGCTTTAGCTCAGAGGAAGGCTTAGCAGAGCCAAAACGTCAGCAGGGTCTGTTTGTTCCATACTTTCCATCGGGCTCTGTGAAAGAAATGTTAGATTACTGCAATGACAAGTTTGTGACAAGCAAGTCATTTGTGCAACTGGTGCGCTCCTGTTTTTATCTGTTTACCATTCAGACTTGTGAATGCCATTTCAAGCACTTACAGGATTCCTGGCTCCCATTAAGGGGAAATGGTTCCTCCATATTTAGAATTTTCTGCCTCAAAGAGAATTACTAAGCAATTATTTATCCCTGTGGTCACAGTGTCACAAGAAGCACAATCTTGAGTTGTTTAGTTGGACTGAATCATGAAACAGAGTCCTGGGGACTGGATAGCTCCGAGCATCAGAGATTTCTCATTGAGTTTATTGGAATGACTACAAAGCAAGCCTGTGAGAGTCAGTAAAATTGTGGCCAGCTTAAAATACCTTGCTCTCTTGCTCCGGGATCATATATCAAGGCCATATGCTTCAAGGCACATAAACTTGTTTGTAATGAGTAGATCCTGAGAAGCCAAGGCCTGACTCTTGTCACAGACACCGACATGTGATCTCACGTGAGAGGCTTAGTGACAGGGACTGCTTTAACTGTCGAGAAGGGAATTCACACGGCCTTCTCCCTGTGTTCTGTGGGTAAGCAGAGAGCCAATCCAAATCCAGAAGAATTGTAAGTATAAAAAGTAATATCATAATATAAGGTTAACACTTGCCATCATCCTCTCTAGGTCGACTTTTTCATAGTAAATGGAGGCTCTGGCCGGTTTTGAATCAAGAATTCAAGATTATCACATTGGCTTCTTCACCCGAGATCCCTGAGTGACTTTTGGTGAGTTATTTTAAACCCGTGGGAGGGAAGGTACAAAATAATAATACCTACTCCTTGTTCACCTGACAGGAATGGTCTCAGGGTCAATGTTAAAAGAAGAGCACATTCGGAACTCAAGAGCAAGGCTAGTATTTCTGAAAAGTCATGGATGTGTCCTATTAAAATCAAAATGATTTAAAATTTTTGTCTATTTTGGTACTGACTTTATAAATAATTCTAGCTATACCTCTTAAAGAACATGGAATCATGAGTTTGGAAGCGGGGACACGGCAGGGAGAAGCAGGGCAAAGCTGGACCAGAGGGTGAACTGTCAAGAACCAGACAGAAAGTCAAGATGCAGAGGGAGGCAGAGCTTGGCAGGGGTGACACAGAATGCTACAGAAATGTATGATAATCCCCACTGCATCAAAATTTCACTGTTAATAATCATTCACCAGGCACTACATGTGTTATACAATTTACATGTGTAATGTAATCTTTACCTAACTCTACGGTGTATGTATTATCACTTTTTTTGTAGTTCACATGGTGGAACTACAAGTCAGAGAAATTTAAATACTTTACCATAAATCTGTAAGTAGTAGAGATTTTAAACTAGTTTTTACTTATTCCAAAGCTCTTATACTTTTAAACCATGGAGGAACTAAAGTCATTTCCACTGCCTTCAGAAAACTTTAGAGTTTACTGGAAAACATTTTAATTGGTAAATGCAGGCATTCAAGAATTGGATATAAAGGGCCAATGGGAGTATTCTGGCTCTAGCTGTGTTGCCACCCTTCTGAGGCCTCTGGGGAAGCTGAGCACCACCATCAACATGTCATTCCTTTTGCCCTGGCCTGACCTATTCCTACTTTCATACATTGGGGATGAGGTGAAACTGGTTCTAGCCTAATCACATATCTCTGTGCTATGAATGCAGGCTGTTTGGCTGCATCTCCTCGTGTCCATGCCAACTCCTTTCTCTCCTTGTGTATAGCCTTTAGTTCACCCTACTCTCTGCTCCCATGTTACCTCCAGGGAGCCTTCTTTTGTCACTTGTCTGCGATTCTTTTCAGGTGGGGGAAGAGGCAGACATCTTTCTCACCATGACAAGGATTACTGAAACAGTCTAAACTTCAAACTTTGCACAGAATGCATCCTTTGTTCAGTCTTCTGCTTTGTTTTTCTCTAATGATAGCTTTGCCACAGGTCCCATTCGCATGTAACTCAGAGCTATGCAAATTGAACTGGTAAGCAAGACTTTGCAGCTACTCTATCTTAAAATAAATGTGTCCAAGAGGTGGAAACCTCTGAATGAGGCATATTTTTTGAATATTACATGTGTAATCGCAGCTTTTCTTGCCTGTGTGGCAAAGAATAAGATCTGCAGTGACATTCCTTTGTGTCTTTTTAGTGTGTTCGGATTTCACAAGAGGTTTAGCTCACATAAATTGAATGATATTTTAATGATATTTCTGCTTTTTTTTTTTTTTGCTTGTAGGGGTTTCCTCAAGCACAGGATTCATACTTAAACAATACTCAAAGCTATACCACACATAATGCAGAATCATTACACCACAGGGTGGTGTGTGGAGGACCTGTGGTCTGAGTCTTGGTGCGGCACCTGAGTTTGCTCGTGGGGACCACGAGCGGCATGGGCTCTCAGCCTCACAGGTGACCCTAATCCTGCTTTAGGACTTTTCCACTTATACAAAATATTTTCCTGATGTTGAACCTCAACCTGCTATTCTAAAATTTACCCCATAGCTTCTAGTTTCTTCTCACCCCATCTTTCAGTCCTGAGAGGTTCAGGGAATTGATAATTCTATGGATCATTTAATGACAGCTCTGGCACATATCATATACCAACAAGTGAGTTTAGGCTGTCCTGCCTTGTCCTGCTCCCCTCACCACACATCAGTTAAATTTCCATTGTACCCTTTGATAACCCTGGGACAAATGGAAATCAGTATAGCTAGTTCTTCATTTCCTTTTGGATGTAGATAGTGTGTATGGCAAAGCATTCTTAATCTCTGATTTTCTGTCCTATTCTGTGGAAAATCTTGCTAGGCAACCTCATGTAGACATGACTGATATAGCTATTTAAAGGATCCTATGAATATTTAGACCATGACCACAGACATGAACCAGAAACATCCTAGGCAAATCTATACCTAGGATGTATAGGTATAGATTTAAATCTAGCACCTTCCACACACCTTTACTACAATACCTATTTCACTGTACTGTAGTTACTGTATTTTTCAGACTATAAGACACTCCCCCCCCAACTTGGGACAAATAATGGTTGTTAATGCTGCTGTTGAATTCTGTTTACATTTACACTGGTGAAATATTATATTTATGTTATTAAATATTTTATCACATTTTTTTTGCTTCAAAAATTGTTTTCCTATTTTCCTCCTCTAAAATCTAAGTGCATCTTATGGTCTTAAAAATATGGTATCTTCTTCCATGTCTGTTTTTCCCACCAGTCTGTGAGCTCTCTTTGGTGATGGGCACTTATTTGCCTGCCTATCTCTAATTCCTAGAAGAATATTTGAAAAATTAAAAGAGCTTGGTAGATTTTTTTTTTTTGGATTGAGGGGATTTTTTCTTAATCTCATTGTGTAGAAGTCTCCCCTTATTTTATAACAAATGCTACCAACACATATTGGCTTATTTTTGAAGATAAATCAAAAATATTTCCTTTAGTGCCATAAAAATGGAATGGTTTAACTTCAATGGTAATGGGTTTGACTTTGAATATTGACAGCAACAAGCAGAGAATGAAATGTGATCTTTTCCACTAACTCTATTGTATATTGTACCCTTTTATAGAACACTGAATAACATGCTCTAATCTCTTTGTTCGCAAGTAAATTTTTTCAGCTGCTATACCAAGAATTCTAAGTTTGTAGTGAATCAATTACTAAAGGAATGATGGTAACATAGTGTGATGGCTACATATGTGACTGTATGTAAGAAAGGGTAACATAGTGTTATTCCTGAGAATTCGCCACTAAAATAAAATATTGGTGGCACTTCTATTGCTTAAGTTGGCCAAGCACATTTAGAAGTCCTGGTGACTCCCAGCAGTTTTAGCTTCTGTGCAACAGTGGATTTAAAAAAGAGACAGTGGGCCCTGGCTGGTGTGGCTCAGTGGACTGAGTACTGGCCTGCAAAGCAAGGGGTCATTGGTTCAATTCCCAGTCAGGGCAGATGCTTGGGTTGTGGTCCAGGTCACCAGTAGAGGGTGTGTGAGAGGCAACCAATGATATCTTCTTTCCTCTCTTTCTCCCTCCCTTTCCCTCTAAAAATAAATAAATAAAATCTTTAAAAAAGAGACGGAAGAAACTCCTGAAAATGTGAAACACCTAGAGAAGACATTCCTTTCCTTTTCCCTGACACATTTAGAACATTCTAGAAAGATGTGAGTCTATCCTGTTTTAAGTTAAAGAGCTTCATAAAAGACAAATCCATAATTTCCCTTTCAGTGTTTAGAAGCTGCATTATCAAGAGCCTGCCTCACTATCAAACCTAAAGATTTTCTGTTGCTGTATAAGCATATTTTATCACCATCAACATCAGTGAAAATAAGAAAGTCTGATTTTTTTTTTACTTCCCATAACTTGCTTTAAAAGTCGTATCAACTCACTATCTCAATCTTCTTTTCCTTCTAAGAGGAAAAAAAATCTCGCCCTGGCTGGTGTAGCTCAGTGGGTTGAGTGTGGGCTGCGAACCAGGTATCACAGGTTCGATTCCCAGTCAGGGCACAAGCCTAGGTTGCAGGCCACAGCCCCCAGCAACCGCACATTGATGATTCTCTCTCTTTCTCTCTCTCTCCTTCCCTTCCCTTTCTAAAAATAAATAAATAAAATCTTTAAAAATTTTCTTAAAAAAAAATCTCTGTTTTCTACTTTTTTTAAAAGAAATTTTTTGTCAAAATGTTAAATGCAAATTTATTGGGAGGGATTATAAGTATTTTTCTCCAAGATGTTCATATCCAATTTTACCTGAATTCACAAAAAGTATGATTAAATGTCTGATTATAGTCAGAGGAAATAGTAGCAATGTGTATATTCTATATGCTTCTTTTACATTCTACTATTACAGCTATTTTTAAATTTCAGTTTTACATTTCATACTCTTGATTAACTTTCTTTGCTCTACTTCTAGATGCTATTTTGCCCACATGGTCATTTTTTATTTTCAGTTTATCAATGGCATTTACCAAAATGTAATGGATAATGGAATATTTGAGAATTGCAAGATTCAAAAGAAACAGAGTCATGTGCTTTTCCTTATGTATAATAAATTTATGGAGAAAGAAGACAACCCCACATAAAAGAAGCAATGGGATATGCATATGCAGGCATGTGGTGTTAGTTTAGCAGCTGTTAACACACACAAGCTAACACAGCCATTCAAAATTTTATATGTAAGTGAAGAGAGAGTGGTAGGGTGAACTGCTACTTGTGACGTTTGCTTTCTCTTCTGAAGAACTCTACCAATGTCTGGGCCATGTAGCTCAGCTGGTTAGAGCCTGGGTCTGATACACCAAGGTTGTGGGTTTGATCCCTGGTGAGGGCACATACAAGAATCAACCAATGAAGGCATAAATAAGTGGAAAAACAAATCGATACCTCTCTCGCTCTATTTTTTCCATTCTCTCTTTCTAAAATCAATCAATAAATTTTTAAAAAAAGAATGCTAATGATGTTCTGATAATTTTCTGTTTTACTGAGTATTCCTTTCAAATGATTGTCTTCCCTCTCAGGTGGTGGTTATACCTATGTGTCAAATTGCTGCTATTTGTACACTGTGCATAGAACCACTGTACTTTGAAAATATGCATTTCCTGTCCTTGATATCTAACATAATGATTTACAACTCTTTACCATCTCTGATGTCCTGTAGTTAAGGTAATTTTGCATTGCTCTTCCCTGACTACTTCTTAAAGTGTAATTTTAAATTAAAATTAACTTTGTTTTGAGACTTTGAAAGGCTGCTACCAGTAATTTAGAATACACTGGGTTTGTTAGTATTAGGAAACACATTTCAATAATTAAGGTAATCAAAAACCAGCAACCAGGACAGACCTCAATGGCATACCATTTCTACATTTTCCATATTGGCTCTGATACCCTAATAATCATTTCCTGAGAATTCTGAAGTGCTTGGCACCAAATAAATAGAGTTCCTTTTTTGTCATTTGAGATAAAATTAAAAGCTCTGCTAGTTCAGTGGAGTTAGAGCATAACTCCACCATTGCCCTAGTTCACCAGAGCTCCCCCTGGGGCTACACGGGAGACGACAACTGGCATGGCATTGTATTGGTCATAACCTAGTGACTGGTGTCACCAAAGGACTGCCAAGTCAGTTTTAGCAGGACTTTCCAAGGGTTGTTTCATTGCCTGGAGGTTAAATTTTCACGTCTACAACTTGTAGATAGAACTACTGAAATGGTTATACACATGTGCAGGTTCCCAAACCATGCCTTTTAATTTGGCAGAGAAGAGACAACAAAGGCCAGTGTTCAAGTCCCATCACCCACAAGCAGAGAGTTGAGCTAGAGTGTGACTGCAGCCTCCTGGGAGTCAGCCCTAAAATCTACTGATGTGAGAGTTCGACTTTCTAAACTGATCTTATTTTTAAATTGCATTGAATATAAATGCAACAATGTTGCTAATAAGCAGTTCATTTATTAAATTTATAGAGAACTTTCCTCTGAAATAATTCATTCAGTATATTCTTTTGTCCAATCTCTTCTCTATTTTGACCAATCTATTATCTTTGTAGAAATTTATTCTATAAAAATCTGTATTATATATTTTCTACCAATATATTCTTCTACTTACCCAATCTGTTTTACTCCTAGCATAAAATTCCAAGAGATTCATATGCATCACTCAACATTCATCACTTCTGGACACACATGATCACTGGGTCCATGACTGCTAGTTAACCGGTAGTTTCCAGGCCACTATTACATGAGTAGAAACTGAAATCTATATGCCTTATAATTAATGAGGAAAAAAGGACTTTGTTATGGAGAAGCATACAGCTATGTTTATACACAGAAATGCTTATTTCTTCAAGGAGAACAAAGGCAATTGCCCCCATTCTGGTGCATATACATCAGAAATTCAGTACTATCTATTTTTTTCTTTAAGTAGATCTGGAGGTGAGTACTAAGAAGAACTCCTTTAGTAGTTATAACACCTCTTACTGGGGATCCTTTTGAGTTAAAAGTTAGCAAGTGGACTTTTTAGGAAGGTGGAGATAGTAATTGTTACAAAATCATTCAATCCTTCAAAACCATTGTAAAAACAAGAACGACAACTCTTTGGCCAATAAGAAAGGGGGCAGGTTTCTGAATAAAGGTGCCCCCCGTGACTGGGACATAACAAAGAACTGGAACTAGACAGGCCAAATGCCTCTTGTGTCTTTTGGGGTGGGGATTGTGGGTATGTCTACCACTAAGGCAGCACAGAGACACAAACAAAGCACATCTCCATAATATAGGAGATTCTACTTCATGTGAAGACAGACATTTTAAACAAACCCTTCCAGGGTTTTGCTGATTCTTAGCCATACAGCCAAGCAGCTCTCTTGTTTCTGGCTGGGATGGCCAAAGCTTAAGCCTTAATATATGTGTCTTCCCTGCTGAGGTGGGATCAGACATCATTTTCATCCTGCTGTTCTCTTCTCTCTCACTTCACTCTGTGATTAGTCAATGAAATATATGCTAGAGAAGAAAGAGCTAAAGAAGTTGCTAGGATATCTAAGGAGAAAGAACCCAAATCTTGCCTGTTTTAGGCAACAGAGTACTTTAGTATTAATGGAAAGAGACGGTTAAACTGCAACCCATCAAATTTCAAGTACAATTCCAAAGTGTGTCAAAAGAGATCCAAAAGAAAACAAAATTCTTCCTGTCCTTAGTTATAGATTCTGCAGGCTGATTCTATGTTCTCATCTCATTCCTGTTTTTTACTTTGCCCCAGAAAGGATCGCTGTCTAACAGTAAACAAACAGTATACAATAAAGACCACATATGATGTATACTCATAAAGTTCTGGATCCAGAGCAAGAGGAGAGTGAGTTCTTAGCAGCAGGTAAGTCTTACTGACAGTAATAGAGACATGATTCATTCTCGGAAGGTACTGAAAATGTTCTCTATTATATCTTGAGGTGAAATTTTGGTGGTGTAAAAACTTTGTGGTTTACGTGGCATATTGTTGGGGTTTTCTTTCCCTCCTCTCTGACAACACAAACACAGATCTAAGCATAGATAAAGGCAGGAGCGCATGTTTTTCTTCATTAGAAGCTGTATGTGTTACTATATTCTATAAGACATGAATTACAAAGAAAAATGCCACCATCCCTTCATGCAGACGATGTACAGATCCATTTATACCCGTACTTTCCTTTTCTCTCTTTTCTCAATCCTCATGCCCACTTTCCTTTTTTGAGTTTGAGGCATGCCCTTATATTGCTGGTTGACTTCTGGTGGTTGGGGCTCTTGTGACATCCCTTTGTCTATCCATGCTGTCTAGTTCAACACAAATTCCCAATGGCATTTCTCTTAAAAAGATGACTGATTGAACTTAAAAAATGACTTCTGTATTATGATGTAAAATCTGGAGGCAGCATTTATAACTGTTCAAATAAACTTTTAACCTTACAAATGACTCATAATTGAGGCAAATAAATTATGTCCTGAGTTTATCTTTAGTGGTTGTACTAACTGTATCGGTAATGCTTTTCATTAGACAGTTCTTTTTTAGTCCTAATAAGAGCTACCCTAAGATTCCTATGGTGTACAGCAGGGGTCCCCAACCTCAGGGCCTCAGACTGGTACCAGTCCAGACCTGTTAGGAACCAGGCTGTGCAACAAGAGGTGAGCAGATTGTAATGTGCTTGAATTACCCCAAAACTATCGCTCCCTACTCTCCACCCTTGGTCTGTGAAAAAACTGTCTTCAATGAAACCGGTCCCTAGTGCCAAAAAGGTTGGGGACCATTGATGTATAGCAGATCCTGGAAGCCCACATGAAAGAAAGTACTCAATGGTTAGGGACCTGACTTAAAAATCCAGATCTGTGAGTGACATGAAGCTTGGGCAAGTTCACTAAACTTGGGAATTATTGCTGAAGCAATGGCCAAGGACCAAGCTGTTAATGACACCATCCAGGGGAGTTGAGTGTTCTAGGGTAGTTTCTTAGATATCTGGACACCTGGATTATTTGATCTGAGCATGATCTAAAACTTGCCAAATTTTTCCATACTTATCCTAGTTTGAAGGCAGATCTGTAAGATATAAGACTGGTATCTGGTAAATTCCAATTCTTGTTTCTTTCTTTAAAGTTCAGTTCCTCAAGTATTCTCATTATAAGACATGGTCAAGGTTACACAAGGGTTGAGAGCACACAGCAGTTCCGTAACTATAACGTCACCCTATTGGTTTGCCTTACCAACCCTGAAAGGACAATATGCTATTATCTGGAAGAAGTTCATGGGAAAGTTGATATAATAATGCTTTAATGATTCAATTTGTAAATGAGACACTTCACTGGCATAGTGGGAAGACAATAAGAAACATTTGAAAATGTAAATAGTTTTGTTTCAGAGAACAAACTTGTCTCTCCAATCAATATTTCTTCTTTATGTAGCTAAATCTGTCACATTAGGCTCATACATAAACTCAGGAAACTTTACCTAGTAAGTCTATATATATAATATATGTGTGTGTGTATTTCTACTGTAAAATAGCAACAAAAGTTTTGATACAAATATCATAACCTAAGCAAAAAGAAACACCTAGAATATTATTGTTAAAATGTGTTGCCTATATATATAGCTATATACTATAAAACCCACTAAATCAAGATTGTACAATGATGCTGTTTTCTTCAGTTTCACAATAGTATTTTTTGAAGACTGCAACTTTTGTATATAAAGGGAAAATGACATCATATAAATGAATTAGATAAATAAAGGGGTGCAGAGGGTGAATGCAAGAATCCCATACACCATTTACAAAGTGTTGCCAGTTATGAAAGGATCTGGCATGCTAATATCCATTCACTGGGATTCATTACTGAGACACTAAGAGCATGATGGTTGGCAGACACTGCATTTAAGTGCGGTTACCGAGGCCCCCAAATATTGACAGAGTGTCAGATTCTAAGACACTATTGATGCACACAGCCGGCCACAGCTCCAGACACCTCTCAGACAGAGTCTTTAAATGTCACAGATAAATGAATTTTCATGAAATTGGGAGAGAGAAGGGAAGAGCAAGAAGAGAGAAAGAACACAGAATGAGGGGCAGGATAAGAAAAAAAAGAAAGAAGAAATCACTTCCATATCACTGCCATGAAAGCATGTGGCCTCTCATCTCTAAAGTGCCTCACAAGGATGTGAGATCAAGCCTTCTGAATGCATTCTGTTCCCAAAGTACTCAAACACCTTTAATAATTTCATTGTGTATTTAAAAAATTCAGAGAGATACATGTTACAGAATTCCTTTAACAAACAATTTCTGAACAAAATATGGTTCAACTAAGTATTTCAAAAAGTTAATATTAAAAATTCAAAATAAAAATAAAGTAGAGGAACAATAGGCACAAATAAATACGAGAAAGTCTCCTAAGCAGTTCTCTGTGTACATTAGACATGAAAACTCAAGGTGCCATGAAACTCGTTGTTTACCAAGGCACAGATGTGTCCTCTGATGGTCTTGCCACAGTCCCACTGAAAGCAGTGACACCGAGTGGGTTTATGACAGGATACTGAGGAACACCTTCCTCCTTCACCTCTACCTGCCTTCCATGGAAAACACTTGCCATGGAACTATATGAAGTAAATCCCTTACTTGACACTTGAGAACAGAAATGAACTATGGTTGTAACTAGAACAACCAAGTGTTCCTTAGAAATCCTGTGTAATTCAATATATTTTAAATGTAAATGAAGCCTTTTCACTTTGAAAGTCTTTCATCTGCTGAGGGCACCTTCTCTTGACCTTGATGCACTGTTATTAACAGCAACCACATTTTCAAGGACAGAATATGGCCTGCTTGTGCACTTAATTTTCTGTATTAGAGCTGTGCAATCTCTGCATTTTACATAGGGCAATCATGCCAATGCCCACAAACAAAATTCTTCCTCCTATTCAAAAGCAAAATGGTTTTGAACAGCCTTAACACCTTTTTTACTAGCATCACACTAAGTCTTGGTATAAATTTCTTTTTCTGCATCTGGCCCTCTCTGCCTTGGCTACCTGGAACATTAGCAGGTACCTGGAGAATGAAGTTCTGAAGCTCAGATATTCAAAAGGGATATTGTCTTAGTATCAACTTTTCAATGACTTTTTAGTACATTTCTTTTTATATTAGGAGATAAAATGGAAGAATTTAGACTTCCTGCCATGGAAAAAAAATAATTATTTTCTCTGTTTTTAAATGCTTTTATTTTGAGGACAAAATAGTTTTAGCTCAAATGGAAATTGCAGTAAAATCTCAGACACTGTAATCAGCGACTGCATTAAAACTTTCAAGAAGGATGCCAACTTCCATATTCAGCCAGGATCACAACAACACATTTCCACTTTTCCTGTGGCCATTCTGACATTATATATTGTAAAATTTTTATATTGTGAAATTAAAGGTTAAGACAATCACCTCTAATATGTTACACATACATATGCATATGTACACACTACATGTACATACATACAGTGGTTGTTCATCTGTGACCATATAATAAGCAGAGAGGTTTTGGTTTACTTCAGACTAAGGTCTAGCAAACACTTTTTAAAAAAATGGTATCAAATTTTTCTGAATATTTTACCAAATATTCAGTAACTGGTTAAACAACTGTGGTACATTCCTATAAGGAACACTGTGAAGTTGCTAAAAAAGAATAAGGTAGATGTATATGCTATATGACAAAATATAAGACATATATGGTATAATCCCTGTTGTATGAAAATATATATATTTGAATATATATATTTATATATACTGGCATATATATAAAAACATACTGATATATATGTAAAAGTATATGTATACACACACACACATTGAGAGGATATACAAGGCACTTTTGATTAGATGAAATATTACTTTTAAGTATATATTTTCTATACTATTTGAATTTTCCAAATATCTGTATAAAAAATAATGCCAATAAGGATATCTGAGTGGAAGGCCTTGAAGATTTTTCCCTTTATTTTTTTATGTATTAAAAAACATAATATGTGATATTTTAAAAGAAAGTATCTCTAAAATAAATTAAATAAAAGTAATTCATGTTAGTTATAAGAAATGTGAGAGTGCTAGAACAGCATAAATTAAGGTTAAAAAAAAACCCCTAACAATTTGTAATTCTGTGACTCAACAATAACTGCTGTCTGATTTTTGGTGGGTGTGTCCAGTTTGCAAATGCCTTCTCTCCTCCACTTGGGAGTAAGAAAGATTCTTTTCATACCTTTAGGCCGGGGGGCGCAAACCATGTTTGTTGGTCTGTTCTGTTTTGCACCTTCCTGATGCCCCTTATCACCACACTGTTTTAATAGCCAAGGCATTTTGACAGCTCTGGAGCAGAATAAGCTCTATGTGACACTCGTTAAAATTATACAGGTCCCCCTTCAGCTAGTATTGCTCCATGAAAGCATGGCCCTTATGTTACCTCCTAGTAGTACATGACATCTCATGAGGGAGCACAACTGGCCTCAAGATGGCCCAAGTTATTATAGAGTTCACAGTGAAATAGTTTTTGGAGGACTCAGAAGTGGTCTATTCTTCAGAACACAGAGAGATCCTTCTTTACCAGGTGCTAAGCCCCAAAACTTCTTCAAAGGGTAAGGAAGTTGAAGGAAGAACACAGAGGTGACAGACTTGGAGTTATTTCTCAGGAAACTGACCTTTAAACACCTTATTTGTTGAGGATCATTGCTGAAGAAGGTATTAAACTCTCTTTCATGTAAACACTTGGTGTTAACATTCATCTTTTGAGTATCTTATCCCCCTTTCAAAATTTAAGAACTCTCTCACTTTTGTTACTAACTTTCTCACATTTATTGAAAATAAGTTAATAATGATCATCATTATTTTTATTATGGCTAACTTCCATCGTGCTTTCTAAGGACTGGGCAGTTTACGTACTTTGATTTAATCCTCAAAATACCTCTCTTGCTGTTATTGTTATCCCTATTTTATAGATTAGAAAACCCAGACTTAGAAATGTTGACAAAACTTGCCAAATGTCACAAATCTAGTAAGAGGCAAGTGAAGATTCAAATCTGCATCAAGCTGATTCCAAATCTTAAGATCATCTTTCAGGTTAGATTTACATGAATCCTTATTCAGAGGTACACACCATGCCCAGAGCTTTCTTAGCTTTCTTATCTATTACTCTGTGTGCGTGCGTGTGTGTGTGTGTGTGTGTGTGTGTGTGTGACAGAGGGAAAAGAGAGGAGAGGGGAAGAGAGGAGAGAGGTGGGGAGGTGGAGAGGGGAGGGGAGGGGTCCAAATAAAATGTTATAAAATTCCTCTAGGACTCCATTTTCCTCACCTCTAAAATGGATAGCACCTACCTCAGATGTTTATTGTGAGGGCCAAATGAGATAATATAAGTGAAAGCACTTAGTACACCTAAGACAAAACATTATCATTATTGCTATACAAGTTTTCCTTCTTTGCATAATGGATGTGTTCTAGTGAAGGTGATTATGAAAATGTATAGGCTTAACTTCTATTATCAAATCACAGAGCAATTACATTATAAAATCATACAAAAAAGATTCCTAACAGACTGAAACAAAGACTTGATGGAAGGTTCAGGTGGAGGTTGGGTCTGTGAGAATCATACTGGGAGCAGTCTGTGTGTGGGCAGCACTTTCTAGGTCCTCTCAGCTCCCTCTGTTCAGCCTCCTTGGTCTGGTAATTTCTGAATCTACTCCAGCAATTTCCAGAGATGTTTTCTTTCTTTTCCTTTCATTCAATGAAAATTTGTATGCAACAGCAATGTGTCACCTGATGGCCCACACATGATATAGAATAGTTGGAAAATTCCGCTGAAATTTCCAATTAGGTAAATTCATTAGTGTCCTACTTATTCTGTTTGGTTGTAAGTTTCTATTCTATATGTATCAATAGTACTTGTGTTACCTTCATCATATTCATTATATGAAAAGGCTTCTGGGTCAGGAACCATGTCTTCTACTTTCTCGGAAACCTTACACTTACGAGTGAGTCATATAAATAAAGTGACACTTTAAATAGTACTGACTTCACCTTCAGCTCCTAACTAAACCTGACTCTGGGCCCGGAGTGCTATTTTCTCTCACTAGTCTCTCAGATATGAGTGTGTCATGTTACTGACAGAGGCCAAGCTATATGCTCCCACCATGTACTTCTTCCTAACAACCAGCTGTATCTTGGTGCTTGCACTGTCTTGTGGCACCAGGACTTATTCTTAAATTAATGCCTTATTTTCTCTCTCTCAGAACATCCTTTATTTGTGGGAAATATTAAAAAAGAATGGAATTTTAAAAATAAACCACGTGTTACCAGACCTTGGGAAAATCAGTGATGTTTGAAAACATCAGAGTCAACTAATCAGAGGCACAAAAGCCTTATTAAATATATTAGCTTTCTCATCTTTAGAGCTCAGGTAGGAAACAAGATCCAATCTCAGCACAGCAACAGTTATCAAGTGAGAGGTCAGCAAGGTCTACACCCTTATGACGTAGCCTGGACACATCAGCTAGAAGTATTCTTCATAGATTCTAAAGGAGACCACGTTCCAGATTATTTCATACATGACAGCTGTCTGGGAAGCCACCAGACAACCTCTCGGATTCTGGGCCAGTTCAAACAAGGTGCGCTTATATTTTTATACTTGGTCAGAAACATCTACTCAAGACCACCTTTGTTTTACTGCTTGTCTATATCTCCATATCTGTCTGTTATCCCCCATTTTAGCGCTTATTCATTTATTCATTATACAATAATTGTCAAGTACTCTAGGAGGAGGGGTAGATAAATAATGGATAAACAGATTGATCAGTTGATAAATACTACACAGCTAGCTAGACAAAATATGAGAAATGACCTCAAAAAATGACGAAGGAAGGAGATCCCAGATGAAGAGTCCTTTAAACCAGGTATTGAGGTATAAAACAAATTCAAAATATAGAGATTTCAAGCAGCATAAACTGCGTGAACAGAAAGGTAATTATGCATTGAGAAAAGCAATCTTTTAGTTTGTGCAAGGAAGTAGTATAAAGTAAAATTGGTGATTTTTAGGTAAATTAGGGCTAGATAACAGGGCAACTTGAGTGCCAAACAAAGAACATCACTCTGTTAATAATCTTAGTCCGAAGAAAGTTCATTAAACAACTGACTATCGTCATAATTTCAGTTGAGTATAGTAATATGTCACTACCCTGAGGTTTTGGGATCCACAGGAGGGATGCTATGTTAGGGATAGAGAAAAGGCCCACACAGCAAATGAGTCTTACTCCAGCAGAGATGATCATGCTTCATCTATTGAGGTTAATCATATTACATGACATAAACAAGACTTTCACCAGCTCCTAATCACATCAGCATTGGTCCTTCATTCTCATTCACAAATTCTATGGTGGCCAAAGCCTGATAGTGAGTCTGGCTCATATGACAGAGGTGAGCATCCTGAGCATGTGAGATGGCTGTAGAAAAGTTTAGTATATGCTGTCATTTGACCCTGAATAGAATCAATATGTTTATAAATGATTGGTTACTTATATGTGTTTAGTTCTGGTTCTCCCTAGGTTACCAAAAGTCATTTCAGTGTGTTTGGAATTCTGAGATATCCTTACGTATCCTTGAAGGTTCACTGCTAACTGTGTGGGATTCTTGGATTCTAGTCATCATAGAAACACCCCTTTCCTAGCATTTCTTATCCCCACCTTCAATGCTGCTATTGCACTTACTGACTTCTGATAAGTTTAATATTTTATGTGTATTTCTTTATTTTCTGCCTTTTCCCTCCAAATATTAGTTAGCTCTCTGAATAATTTTTTAAATCCTCACCTGAGGATGTTTACTTATTTAAGAGAGAGAGGGGTCGGAAAAGAAACGTCAGTGAGTTGCCTCCCATACACACCCCAACTGGGGATCGAACCTGCAATGTAGGTATGTGTTCTGACTGGGACTTGAACACGTAGCCTTTTGGTGTTTGGGATGATGCTCCAACTGAGCCACACAGCCAGGGCTGAAGAATTTTTTATGTCTGTTTTGTTTACTGTTGTAACCTCAGCACCTGGAACAGATACTTGTTGAAAGGCCACTTGTAAAAATGAAAAGAAAATTGCTGAAGAGGGTGAGCAAATATGAACTAGACTGGGAGAATAAAGCTTTCTACATAAAGCCTCCCTCCAAAAATTCATGCAGCATATAATTGAAAAATATTATCAGCTAGTAACTTCATGAACTAATTTTCTATAGAACCCAAAGCGCTTTTAAAAATGTATCTATTTGCTTTCTTACTTGCTGAAATAGCTCATTACTTCCATTTTATATAGATGTAAATCATGGCAGAGAGGGATGCTCTGGGGGTACAGCAGATGAATGTAGGGTCTCGGACTCCAAGGCCTAGGTTCTTTGCACTATTTTATACCAGTTTGTATTTCATAATTAATGAGATTTTAGTGCTAAATTGCATAGGATGCTAGAATTTGAACCAATAAATAATGCAATTAGCTTATGGCCTCTCTGCTAGCACATGGCCTTCTAATGGAAACAAAGGAACAAACAAAAAAACAAATGAAACAAACAGCAATATGGAAAGAGGAAAAGGTGAATACCTCCAAAAGCTAAACACGGTTATTCTTAATTTTAACTTTGAGATCCAGATTGTTCTTGTTCATCATAATTTTATTGTATCCAGCTGGCAGAAAGGAATGAGATTTAGCATGCTATGCAAATGATGGTAGGTCAGCCATAGCTCGTCAGGCTCTGGGAACATTGTGGCCTCTCTTTCCTCAGATCCTCCTTTATCCTGAAAATATCTTCTGGATTAAAAAATCTCATTCAATGGGTATTTTTCAACATAAAATCTAAATTATTGAAGTGCTAAAAGAAAAAAACTGGTAAATCCTTTCAGAATCTTGGCATGGGGGAAAAACTTTCTATCTATGATTCAATATCTAGAAACCATAATAGAAAAAGACTGGCAAATCTGATTATATGAAAAACAAACTTCTATATGGCAAAAAATATATACATCATAAACAAAATAATTAAAAAATGACAAACTCAGAAAAATGTTTGCAACACATATAGACAAAAGGATTATCTCCTTAATGTATAAAAAGCAAGAAATCCATATAGAAAAGAACAAGAAACTGATAGGAAGAAAATAAATAGATACATTATAGAAAATTAAACACCAAAATCATTAAACATATCAAAAAATACTCATAATAAGGAAAAGGCAAACTTAAATACAGAGAAATATCAATCTTTTACCTATGCAATTGGGAAAAATCCAAGGTCTATGAAACCACTATTTTGTTGAGACTAAGGGTAAAGAGGCACTTTTATCATTCAAAAATAGGGCTTCTCACTAATACAAACCCTGTTGAGATTCATTGGACAAAATTTGTCAAAATTTAAAATGCATGTAACCCTTTGACCCACAACTTTACTTCTCAGGATCTAACCTCCAGAGAGCCTGCACATCTGTGAAATGATTTATGTACAAAGTTGTTCACTGAAGCATTGTTGGAAATGGTAAAAGTTGTTTATAAATAGGGACTGGTAGAATAAACTATGATACGCTTACATAATGGAATACTATGCAACTAAATAAATGATTAAGAGAACTTTTACATACCGATATGAAAAGATCTCCAAGATACATATATATACCTGGAGAATACAAGATTGAGAACTGCCTTGAAAATGCATTGAAAAATGCAAGACTGACTAATTCAAGAATAATCTCACATAAAAGTGAAACTGAAAGTGTCACAGTAATAATAAAAGGCTTCTCAAATTTCCCATCTTTTAGCCACTGGTCCAGCCAACATTTGGGCAAATGTGGCCAATATTTGACATACTTGGGATTCTATCTCCTTGGACCATAAAACGCTTCAGGTTCCTTCCTCTGTAGCACTGTACCATTCCAACGATGTTTTTAAATAACTGCTCCTTTCTAATCCCAATGGTGTTTCTACTAGAACCTACAATGGCATTAAAATGTCACAACCATGAACTAGCTGGACAAATACCTTTTAACAGCCTAGGGTGCTTCCCACATGTTCCACCTTCCATGTGCCCATGTGTTGGGTGGGGAAGATCTGGTTATCCACTTGCTGCTATCTAAGAAGAAGAAAATACACCTCTCTAAGAGTTTAAGTGCGTGAGATTATTAACTACAGTGAGTATAATATATTCACTTATTAGGGAATACATATCAGAATTCTAAAGTGCTCAGGTTATGCATTCAGTATGCATAAGATTATTAACATGAGGCAGGAAAATACAGCATGAGGCTGATGATGCATGTGGAGTGCTTGGGAGTTCCTAAAGAAGAAGCTTTATTATATTTAATAATAAATTTAATAGCAGCAGCCTAATTTTTGTAAGATAAGCAACACATTCATGCACTGGTCAGAAATTATAGCATCAGTCCAACAAACTGTTTCCCCAAAGGTTTCCTCATATTTATAGTCAAAGTACTATCTGGAACAACCTAGAAGTCATAGAAAAGAGCAAGGGTAGAAGCTGCTAGATATGATCTGTCATTTCCTATGTACTATTACTTTTTTGGTAAATAGACAACCAGTGAGTTATCTATTTTGTATAAGAATTTCTTCTTCTGGGTTCTGTTATTTATTTGAGGCAATTATTTTAAAACATGGAGGTAGAAAGGGAGCATTGATTGATTGATTCATTCTCTTTCTTAATTAAACACCAATATATTCTGGGTATTTTACTGCCATTAAAAATACAGATAAAAGACACAATCCCTGCCCTCAGATATTTCAGTCTGTTGGAGAGAAGGGAAAGTAAATATCCAACTAGTTATAACACAGAGTTAAGTATAAATACCATGGAAGGACAGAGGCATGCGGTGCTGGTTTTTCATTAGGAGTTTGTGGAACAAGTTTAGAGGAGATGATGCTGGAGCTGAAACTTGAAGGATGGGAAGAATAGATCAGGCAAAGACTAGAGAGGATGGAAAGGGACACCAGGTAGAGGTAACAGAAAAACAAAATCACAGAGCAAGGCAGAGTCTAGTCCATTCAGGGAATTGTAGGTGGTCCCAGACAGAGCTCTGGGAGCCACTGGGAATAGCAGAAAATGAGGTTTCAGAGGTGGTTAGGGCCCACCTAGGTTGTGAAGGAAGCACCGCTTTGGATACGTGATCAGGGAAAGCTGAGACATGAATGAAGGGAAAGGGTCAGCCATACAAAGCTCAGGGAGAAGAAGAGCTTTCGCTCCAGAGAACTGCGCTTAGCATACAGATAAGTCTATTCCAAGGAGTGGTTAAAGACCCGGACTCGCTTATTTCTGGTTGCAAAGATGAGCAGAACTCTTCCAAATACAATTCCCCTGACTATTATCCAATCTGTTTTGTTGTCTCTGGAACCATGGCTCTCTCCCATCAATGAATTCATTCAGTCCCTGTAATCAACTCTGATTAGTGTTGTTTAACATCAATCTTTTCTACTTTTTTTCAAAGAAAGATACCAATCAGTTCTGCACACCCCTGGTTGTTAAAAGCAGCACCTCTCCTGCTGACTTACTGTTCTCTTAATCAAAAGGGCAGAGGAAGCAGTTGGGATTCACTTTTCTTTTTTTTTCTTTCAAAGTACACAAATGTCAACTTCCTCAAGGATGTTTGGCATAGCTGAGTTCAGTCATGTAATGTACAAAGTTAGCTTGATCAAAAGGTTGCAGGCTGCCCACTGCTAAAGTGGAGGGAGAAAAGGAAACCAGAGGCTTCTCTGAAGTGTGAATTAGTGCACAGGCCACTGTCACATGTGTATTTACACAAAGCACATGCTGGGATGGCGAGGGGTTTTAGGAAATGTGAACTTCTACCAGTACATTTCTCTACCTTTGCCTTTGAAATGGCAGTGGCACTTTTTCTTGTTTTTATTTTTATTGTTGTGCCCAGCCAAGCATTTCCATATAGTTTTGTAGCAACATGGAACCATAGCCATTTATATGTATTTAAAAAATTATTTTCACTACCCATCCCCATCCTTTAGCTGAAGAGTGTAATTCTCCCTGCCTCCATGGACTTGCACCTAGAACAGCTATCAGGTAGCTCATTTATTTATTCTCTTACTCTTCTTACAAATCAGAAAAACCCTAGTCAATGATTTCCCTGAAAGATCCTTTTAATAGTGGCAGAAAATATATATTCCAGAGTTTATCTTAGATTAAACTGGAACTCAACTTGGTTTCAGAAATAAGTCAAAGTCTGTGAATAATACTCATGGACATGTCTGGACATACATTCCCATCAAGTACAAAAACCATCCTATGTGGTTATGATCCCCAAACAAGGCTGGAGAAGATAGTTAAATATTTGTAACCAGGTAGAGCTGGTACAGTTCAGAAGAAACACTTTGTGCAACCTCATCAGTGTTCTGATGTGAAACTAAAGTGATAAGAAGGTCCAAGGTCACCAGCTGCAACTTCCATCCAGAACTAGAACTCAAGTTCCAAACTCCTAATGTAGGTATTTTTATGTAATGACCGTTTATTAGGTAGGGGTGAGGAGTGATAAAAAGGGGAATACAAAATCTTGAGATCACTGACATGGAGGGACAAAGAGATATGAGATGCTAAAAAAAAACCCAAAATAAAAAACGAAAACACTAGTCTAGAGAAAAACTTTTCTTTTACTCACTTGAAATACCTTTGAATTACTGGGAAGAGCACAGGAGAAATGTATATATTCACTTTTACATGAAATATATTAATACAATATTCTCCCTCTTTATGTGTTCTGAAAAAGTATCTCTTAGAGCAGTTTCCCAGACTTCCCTGATCATAACATTTGAGCAGGCTTCTTGTTTCAGGTACAAACACTAAGGTTGCCACATGGGAATTTCTGATTCTCTAGGTCTGGGGTGGGGCCCAGAAATGTGCGTATTTCATAGGTGACCCTTAAGGAGTCTTAGGATCAGATGACACTGCTCTAGAGAAACTTGTCACAGCATTAAAAATTTTTTTCATTTCTAACAAATTGTTCCATTTCAATGTTTCTGTTGTGTCTTTTAAGCAGGTGAAGACTCTCATACCAAACACTGACCTCATATGTTCCTTTAAAATAATTTTAGATATATTGACTGAATTTTAAAGCTTTTAGCAATAGCAAAAAGTCAAATGGGGTTCTTACCTAGCTCCCCTCTCACCCACAGAAGTGTCAACTTACACTTTCCAAGTATCAATGCCTGATTTATTTTTTTAAAAAGTCTGTGCTTAGTCAACATACTTTAATTGAATACAGGGTTTCTTTTATTTTTTTTCACTTTTATTTTATGGTCTGCCAATCTAGTTGATCAAATTACAAATTTCTACCCAGGCCAAGACAATCATCAGAAAGATCAGTCTGCCTTTTTGTGTCCCATAGATATTAACAGTAATAATAATAAGAAAGAACTCTACACAAAAATGTGTGGGGAGAGAAACCTCTGTATTTGAGCCCAGTCCCCCCGCGCCCCCCCCGCCCAGTGAAACATCTGTCATAGGCCTTTCTGACACACAGAAATAAGCCCTTTCACATCATCTCACCTTTTTGATAAGTTAGGCTATTTCCTCCCAAATTCTGTCTGAGACAAAACTCTTCACTCTTTCACCTACCTTTTAGAAAGGGACAACCAGGAAACACTGTCTAATATGAGTTCACCTCCTTGTGTCTTTCAGCCAGTTTTATTGAATGGATACCACACAAACCAACCAGAAAACACATATAGTGCTATCACTTTTTTTTTTTTGCAATAATCCCACAATCTTGAGGGAAATTAAATTTTGGGGAAAAGAATGGTCCATGCCCTCTCACAAGCATGAGAGGGAGGGGTGATAACTGTAAGGAATGTCTATTAATTGTGATTGTACTGTAGTTGTACTAAGAATCACACAATGAATTCCCACTATCAAATTACACTGGTAAACGGGCCTAGACTGAAAACATAAGTTTGCTCTGCTTGTTTTCCTCAGTGGGAAAAAGTAGGTTTACAGTTGTGAGTACATGAAACAGTTTATTCTTGTATTATTATTTATTGTATTAATTATTATTAACCTACTTTTGCCCACCCCATACAAAATAATTAGAAATTCAGTTTGCCATCACTGGTATGTTTTAACTGGGGGGAAAAGGGTCTTGTTCCTCAAAAGGCATATTGAATGCTGAGATGATGAAGACCAAGTTCAATGATGTATATGGTTGTAGGGCTATAAGTAGACTATTTTTTAGAAGATTAAACCACAATGATTTTTTTCTACTGGGAGAGAATGTGTCTCTTGAGCGGAGGTGAGGCTGAGAGACAGTGAGTAGTACAGCCTGCAGCAGGAAACACACTTGACAGGCAGAGTCCAGGAGGACCAGATAGCATCAGAACAGCATTAGGGACGGTGCCTGCAGATAGGACAGATGTATGGACTCTTGAGACATTATAGAAGATTAGAGATAGTAGGTGACAGTGGATTTTTTTGTGCCCATCTCACTGGCCACAGCATTTGCAGCCCACGTTTGCAAAGTTTCTTTAATTATGTCAGTGACCAGAGCCAACCTCCAGGTTAGACTGGAACAACAACTAACAAGCTGCCCCTAGCCTCTTTCTAGACTCAGATGATACAGCCACAGCAATCACAGAGCAGCAGCGGCAGTAAGAGCATGGCTTTGACCTGTGGTTCTTGTCCATCAAAGAGGTGTGCCCTGTCTGCTCTCACTGATGGGCAGATAAATACAGAGATCTGTTGGCAAGTACATGTGTATATCTACTGCTCCCCCATACAGACCTACAGAAAATAACAGCTTCCAGTGATGTAACACATTTACCCACTAATGGGGTGAGATCCATTACTCACAAATGGGTGACATTAAGCATCAATATGCAGATCTTAACCCCAGTTTGTGGGCAAAAAAACGTCATTCCATTGCAGGCTGATAGGTCTCCTATTCAGACAGTCCTTGTTTAATTTTCCAAATACCCTGCCTCTAAATAGTGCTTCTCTACACCGTGCAGACAGACAGATTGACGAGCAGAGACATCAATTTCTCATTCGTAATGCCAGCTGCTGGGAAAAAATTAGGCCTCATATGTACCTGGGATTGACTGGCTGGGGGAGGCAAGTGAGTTTGGCACTTGGGAGGTATTTTCGACATTAAAAACTCAAAACTTGGAATGGAAACCTCAAGGAAGCTTGTTCCTTTTCCAAACTCACGAAATCAGGAGAGTCCAGAGATATGTATGGTGGTCTACTGGGGGGGGGGGATACATATATTATATTGAATCACGAAGATATAGTGAAAAGTAAGGCATGGTCCCCACCTACAAGGAGCTCTGAGTAGGCAAGAAAAGGCACCCATTCAAATAACCATAATATAAAATGGGACACTTGCCTTAAGATGTGTCTACACAATTCTTGATCAACAGGAAGCTGAATTTAGATGTGCTGTATTAGCCAGTCTGCTCCCCCTCCAAGAAGTGTCAGAACCGTCCAAGAAAAACAAAAGGCCACTTGGACGCATGGTAATAATGGGTGGACTAGGTACACAGCAAAGACAGGTTAATGAGTGTTGTTTCCCACAGCCAAGTCCCAGAACACCTTTGGGACTTCTGAGACTGTCTCAGGGGTAAAGAAAGAACTTGGGATGGTCTTGGAATTTCTGCCAGCATATAGTCCCCCTGGAGGTTTCCTGTCGGTGCTGATCTGGTTGAACTGAAGGAGGAATGGAGAAAATGTAGGAGAAGGGTCCTAGAGCTATTTCAGGACATATGTCACACAGTAAGAATCAAGAACTAAACCAAAGACAGAAGAATGAAATATTTAGCTTTAAAATTTTAATGGTAGTATTGATATGACATAATGAGAATGGCACTTTACCTCTGTGGTCTTCTTCCCCACACCCATAACCCCAGGCTATGAGAAAAATACTGGACAAACCCAAATTGAGGGACATTCTACAAGATACCTAATCAGTACTCCTCAGTTTTTCAAGGTTGTAAAAAACAAGGAAAATCTGAGGAACTGACACAGACCAGAGAAGCCTGAGGAGACATGATAACTAAATATAATGTGCTCCTGGGTGTGGTCCTGGAATAGAAAAAGGGCACTGGGGGAAAACTAGTGAAATCGGAGTGAAGTGTGAAATCTAGCTAATATTAAAGTACTTGCCAATGTTGGTTTCGTAGTTATGACAGGTGTAATGTAAGATGTTATTAACAGGGGAATCTAGGTAAGGGTATATGAAAACTGTGCTACCTTTGCAGACTTTCTATAAATCTAAAACTATTCTAAAATAAAAAATTAAGTAAAAACTAAGAACTAAAAAGTTAAGAACCCAGAATGGATCTTGAACTCCCTGAGATTTGATTGGCATTCTGTGACAAGTGAGGTTTCCCAGAGTCCTGCCCGTCAGGGAAAATCCACAGGGGTCTGTGTGTCCCCTGCGTTTATTCTCAAGCAGTCAAACTTTGAGAGCACATTATGCTGTTCAGGAATGTCATACAATAAAGCCTGGTGGGAGGCTTGAGTGGGCCTTAGCGCCCACTTCCTTGCCTGTCCCTACCCTCCATGCAGTAATAGACTTCACTAAAATCAAATCAAAAGGCAAAAAGGATTTGGGAGATATTTTCCAGTTAAAGTTATGGTTAGGTGGGACTAGGGTTAGGGTTGGTAGGGAAAAATAATGAAGAGTGCTGTTAATGTGTTTTTTAATATCCCTTTTTTTAATCTCCACAGTCATGATTATATTTGAGTTCTGAGTGCTCTACATCTCAATGACTGTGATTGCCGTCCATCTGGCACCAGACGGCTCTCAAACCCCTCAATGTACCCTGTGTACTATAGCCAGGTTAACTCTTAAAACATTGTTTTTATTATTTTTTGTTTGCATCTCTAAAATGTTTCCATTGTTTAGCAAACCCTTATTGAGTTCCAATTATACAACAGCCATTGTCCTCATCACTCACAAAGAATAAATTCTGGATCCCACCTGACCTTTCCAAATTCATATCCTCACCTTCACGTGTATCTTATCTCTATTTCATTACTTCCTATACTTGCCAACTTCATGCCCACTACCATGCCTCCTTTCAGGTTGAAATTTTTCTTCATTCTTCCTCCTTCCCTGGTTTCTGATACTAGACTGTCATATTCCATATCCCCTTCTCTCCAAAAGACCCTTTTCCTTCATCCTTCAATGCTCAACTTTAAGCCTTCCATGTACCATTAGGGGTATCCTGACGTGAATTCTAACAGCAGTCACTGTCTTTCTTTACTGCTCATTTTGGTACATCATCATAGAATAATAATTTCTACCTGATTAGATTTAGTACTTAATACTACTCTCTGCAACAAAATTGTACAAACTAGAAGCTCCTTGCAAGTAGGTGTTGTGTCCCTGTTAGCTAGTATGATAGATACTAATTAAGATAAGCATCATACTTGTTTCTAAGTTTAAATTGTATCTTTTCCTCTTTTAAAAAATTATTTTTCCCTTTTTCACAAGTCAAAAAATAGTGACAATAAAGGGAACACAATAAATATGTCAATATGTAATGGTTGGTGGTCTGTACCAGCTGCAACAATGCTACATTTTGCTGTTAGTTCCTCTTCCTTTTATGTGTGATATTTACTATTAGACACACTCTATATAATGCCAACATTGTTCAGTCAAACTTTACAATAATTGAGCTTTAAATATTGTTAGCATCAGCCTAGGGTTAGAACAGGTATAAGGGCAATGGAAGGAGCTACTATAAGGACTATTGTGGGAGGCATAACAAATAATACAACACATAGTATCCAAGGTTGTTGAATGTTGTTTCTTGCAGATAAGATTTGATGTCAGCTTTTACTTACTTATTATTGATATAAGTATGTTTTTCTCAAAATATAATAACTATAAAAAGGTATGTATAACCTATGAAGATCAAAATCAAGGTTAGAACCAAGAGCATTAAGTTAAAATGCAAATGGGTAACAAATCACTTGTAAAATTAAAGTTCACAGATTTCAAATAGGAAAAAGGCACTGACAGAGTCACAAACATATAGCTCTGTGGGTGGTGTCCATGGTTTCATGAAGGAAAAGATGAAGCAGATAGGAGGCTAGGCCTACTATATTGACTGGATATCACTACTGACAGTTTCAAATCAGGGAAGAAGACAAAAATAAGTAGGAGAGTTTGCACTGGAAGACTGGGAATAGTAACTAGGGATAGTGAATACAGTGGCCTGTGTGGACAATGAAGTCACTGTTTAGAACATCAGACAGCCAGTACTATGAACTACAGGAAGAGGCTGGGAATAGAAGCTCACTCATTCATTCATTCATTCATTCACCCTATATTTATTTATTGAGCTGGAACTATAATGGTGACTCCATCAATAGATCTTAACTAGGCTATGCTTAATAGAATTCATAGTTTAGGAAGGACCTAAATGATGAGATAAGACCAACTAGGTAGAGTAAATAGGTAATGAGTGAGGCCCAGGAACTGAGTAATTCTTCATCAAGTACTTAAAACCAGTATTAAGGATGAACTCAGTAAAAAGACCACCTTATCCAAAGCATGAATTCCTCATGTGTTCTCTGCCTAGAAAGACATTTAGGGTAACATGTTGTTGAAACTTAAGCCCACATCTGGGGCAAGCAAATGTTCCTAGGTGAATGGGGTGTGTGTGTGTGTGTGTGTGTGTGTACATACCTGCATGTGTGTAGGTTTTATCCTAAACAGGTATTAACCATGACCCCACAGCCTAGTAATAAGTGAGGATGAGGAAGATAACAATGGTGATTATAACAACGCCTAATGTTTATTGTGGCTCACTATACACCATGTCTTGGTTTCCTTGGTTTAAATATTTTACATTTATTAAATCATATACTCCCCACAGTAATTTTATGATGAAGGTATCATCCCCATTTTATAGATTAAGAAACTGAGGCAGTGAAAATTACAGCCTCCCCAAGGTCACAGAGCTAGTAAGTTGTAGGACCCAGGCAGTCTGCACACTTACTCACTCTGCTCTGCGGCCTAGATCCAGGAGAACAACAGGAGAGTTGTACTACCTCACACAGAAGCTTATCTATGTCTGCCTAACATCTTCTTTTTTACATTCCATGGGTAGAAACGATTTGAGGCTACTCTTACCAGAGCAGTAGCTTCTCTCAGACACATGACAATGGCATATTATGTTGTTCAGGCATATAATAAAAGCATCATGGTAACAGATGAGAGAGATTCGGCTCTTTTAGACTTTAGGTTTTAATTATACTATTTAAACAATAAAGAAATACTGTGACCAAGCAGTAGGGCAATAGACAAGCTAATATGAAAAGTATAATTTTGGTCTCAGTCAGCTGCTAAGTGTGGGTCCAGTTCTCTACCTCTCCATCTTCCATTTCTCTACAGGGTGAAATAAGTATTAATAAGGTGGCTATAAAACATTTACCTTATGAGAAGTTTTATTACTACTGTGATTTTCTGAACCATGATAACTCTGCTGGAATTTCTTATTAAGACAGTATGTACACAGATGACCCTCAAGCCCAGGAAGGAGTGACCAAATAAAACATCAGCACCATAATGACTGAAGAGGTTTGGACTCTAGTGCCCAATTTTGTCCTGTTTACTCTTGACAAAGTTGACTGCTAACATGGCAGAATGAACAGGAACTTTTCATTAAAAACCAAGTAGAAAAGTATCGTAGCTTTGAGTCTCTCCTTGTTGGTCTCCTAGAGTCATTTCCAAAGCATCAACTAGTAAATACTATTTAAGAATTTGCAATTTTATATAAATTTATTTTCCTTAGAGTACAAACATTCAGGTCAATTATTATGGCTCATAATTTTCAGCTTGACTCTATCTGAAGACACACCGTTACCTCTAAATATCTAGGAAATGACTTTTGCAGGGCAGTATATAACCTGTACCTTACTGGATGCTAAGGCTACCCAGTACTATTACTCTCACAAGTGAGCTGGGTCAAGTCAAAGAGGGGAAAGAATTGGGCAAGGACTGGGGCTGTAAACCATGCTGTACAGGTAAGTCTAAAAGTCCCTATTTTTCTAGCCTCAACATGTTAGAAGACCCTGACCTTAAACTGAGTAGAGGATTCTTCAAGCAGAAAAACCGGAACACCTATACTCTGAACTTGTCAGGAGCAGCTGGCCCCTTTTAGCATTTGACTTTCAATGAATAGTAAAATTGCTTTTATCCCTTAGCCTGCACCAGCTGCAAAGGTGACATATACCTGCCATATTTTTGTATAGCTTATCACCTCAACCCCTGGAGTGATTGACTATTTATAGACACAAAGATAGAAACATAAAGCACACATGTATAGGCAGGAGTCCCCTGGAGGTGGCGATTAGGACTAGGCAGTAATTTTAGCTTGAAGTTCCTATGACTTAAATAGCCACTTGAGCTCTGCTCTTGCAGTTTACGATGTCAATAGAACCCCTAAATGAAATTACAGCCTTCTGATACGCAGCAGGATATCCTTTCTTTGCCATGCAATGTACACGGCCGGGAGAAATTGCTCTGTATATGGAGTTTCACTAAAGCAGAATTTATCATAAGGCTGCTCTGCTAAAATATAATTATGCTGTTATTCACTGGATAACACATCTAATGACTCAGGGTGCACTTGATAGCCATGTTTCAGTGAACACAGACGCATGTCCTGATGTGAACTGGGCACTCCAGTGCTTGAAAGCGCTATCGATTTCAATTCTACCATAATTTACACCTGGCTTGTTTTGCCAATAGCTTGAACCCATGCTAACACTGGAATATACACATTCACATATTAGAGAAATCAGAAAACTGTACAGCAAAAATGCATGTGGAAAACTTTCCAGGATTCTCCCTTCATAATAGTCTCCTCCGGTGCTAGTTAAATATTCTGTATGACTTTCTTGTTAGGCCTGGGCATTTCCCCTGTTAGCACTGCCGCATGGTTGATGGTGATAGTAACAATAACCTCTTATGTTTTTACAAGCTTCCGGGGCAGCGTCTGAGCACCAGTCATCCTGGTCCACCTCTACCTAGCACAATTACGAGAACATAGTAGTTACTCACAAACAACCTTCTCTAAGGCTTCTCTTACTCTGTTTCATAAATGTGGTACACCCTTTTGCTTTCTGTCCACATAGTTTCCTTGAGAAAAGTCCACTCCATAGTTTTAACTACCACCATGATGCTGTTAATTCAGAAGACTGCCAAATGTATCTCTATCCCTGACTGATTCCCAGCTTTCCTGACTAAATCCAGCAGTGTACCAGATATGAGTCTGAATTTTCCCCCAACATCTCAAACTTAACACATTCAAAAGCAAATTTATCATCTCTCCACACCTCCAGCCCCATTCTACAAACCTGCTCCTCCTCCTTATAGCTTTTCTTGTTAATGTGTAAGGCAGAATCCTGGGAACAATCTGAAATTCCTCTTCTCTCAATGCCCAGCCCAAAGGTCATTAAATTGTGTCCATTCTGCCTCTTATCTGTTGAACATGTCTCCTCCTCTCTATTCCCATAGTTATTGTCCTAGTTCAGGGCTTCATTGTTTCCTGTCTGAACAATTTCGGTTGCCTCCTAATTCATTTTCCTGTCTCTATTCTCCCATATCTCCAATCTACCCCTCTACCTTTCCACCAGGGTGATCTTCTATAACACAATTTGATAATTAACCTTCTCTACTTAAAACCTTTCAATGGGTCCCCAAATGCCATATGATGAAGTTAAAACTTCTTTGCATGAAAATCAAGGCCCGAAATGATTGTTCCCAGCCTACATCTACAGCATCATTACTCCCCACTCCTCTACTAAGCTTCACTGGTACTGACCCCCAACTCTGCCAAGTTATTTTCTATTTAAGTGCCTTTACTTCTGCTGGTCCTCTTAGTGAATGTTCTCTGTCTGGCTATCTGAGGAAACCATTCAAAGCCCAGAATGGATTCATTAGCTCTTCTGTAAAGCTTTCCCTGACCCTCCACCCAAAGGTACACTCAGCTAAACACTCACTATTTTGTGCTTCCGAGGTTCCTTAAACATCCTTCGATTATGACACCTAGCATAGAGCATTAGCAGACTTGTTTCTCCTCTAGTGAGCAGTTAGAGCCATGTCTGATTTACCTTTGTGTTGTCAACGACAGAGCCAAAACCTTCACAACAGTATATTAAGGCCTGTGTGCTCAGGCCCCCGCCACCTCACACACATCACCTCCTACCATTCTCCTGCTTGCCCACTCCCATGCCATTTTCATTCAAACTTGCGAGACACATTTTTGTCCAGGGCCTTTGCAGTTGGTGGCTCCACTGCCAAAAATGCTCTGGCCCAGACATCCACAAAACTCGCTTCCTTGCCTTTCTCAAGTGCTGTCCCTTCAATGAGGCATTCCCTCTCCATCCAATTTAAATTTGCAGCTTTACCATCAGTATACTTACACCCATTCTCTCAATCTCTCTCTCTTTTTCCTTTTCCACTTTTCTCCATAACACTTATAACTGTCTTACATGCTATATATTTCATGCATGTACTTGTTTTTCATCTTTCTTCCATGCCTACAAAGTAAGCATTACGAGATTAGAGACTTCTTTATTTTATTTACTGTAGTATCCCACACCTTGGAAAAGTGTTGGGTGCATATGTGTACATCAATAAATATTTGTTAATAAATTAATCAGTCTTTAGCTTCTAGAGTTATACGATGCAGAGTATGGGTTCAAAAATAATTTTTGAATTAATAAATAAAATAGTGAATTAATGAATTGATGTTAAATCCATGTTTAACAAATATAATGAAGAAACCGTCTTTGTAGCTTGATCTTCATAACAATGCTGGAAAATAAGATGAATATGTACTATTATCCTTATTAGATAAATGAAGTAGATCAGTCCCAGAAAGGTTAGGAGGTTAAATTAAAGCTACATGGGTAGCTTAATGTTTGCTATTCTTTTTAATTCACTATTAAAAGGAAGAAACAATTCTTTACACTAGGTTTGTGATGTACCTTTCACATTTATTACACTATTTTGATTCCTTTTGCCTAGGAAGGTAATTAGCAGGAGGTGCAAGGTGGTAATACTTTTCGTTACAATTTGTGTCTTTCCTTATTAGGTCCTTTTCATAAAACAGATCCTTTTCTTTCATTTTCAAAAGTGGATTAGGCACTCATACAATTTTATCCCTCACCATGGATTGTACATGACTACCCAAGAGGATAGCATGCTACAAATCCTGCCAGAATGAACTGGAAGGTGAGTGTGGCATTTGTAGCTTGCGGGTGAACTGGTTGTTTGGTGTCAAGTCGGTGCTGATGGAGGTGTGCTCTATGTGTTAACAACCAAAGGAGAACAAATTCAACAACAAAACATTTCAGTTTTTGGCATGCCTACAGAGAGTTAACTTTCCATTTTTCATGGGTTAATTATCCATTATGTGAATCACTTCTCTTTCTTCCTCTGGCTGCTTACCTCTAGGAATTCAGTTTACTAGAGGATAAAGCAGGAAAGATAAAGAGATGCAAATGAAACCAGTATGTTTCCTTTATATATATTAGAAGCTCTACAAATAGTTCAGTGTAGGAGACAGAATCCGATGTAGTTTGGGGTTTGCCAAGTTGACTGAACACTGATAACATGTAATTAAAGCATATTTTACACAGTATTTTGTTTTCTTTTAAATATTATTTGTTGCAGTCAGCTTCTAGTACATGAAGTTACTCCCTAGATGAGCTTCACGTCAGCAGTGTACCATTTAGGGTGCTGAAATGGGCCCCTTCCCACTGATGTCCCCAGAGCACCGAAGGTGCCTTAGTGTGCTGTAGCTTAATGACTAAAGCAGCACTAACCTATGCATTTCTCTATGCATCCATGAGAAACAACTGCACTTGGCTCTTACTTGCCCAAAACAAGGCATTTAATTAGTGCTTGTTAAGACAGTAGAAATGATTTGTCTGCCTGTCTTCTTGCCCCTCTCTTTATTTTACTGTCTGTCTGCCTTACCCCTGCCTTATCTTGTTCATGGGGCATTTATAGCCAATTGTCACACCTTCCCCACAGCAGGCAGCCTGAGCTTCTTAGATGTTGAGTTTGAGGAAAGAAAGAACCACTGATTGACTGTAATCCAAGTATTGCCAAGCTGGAGAGACCTTTGGTTAATGTGATACATTATAGCTGAGTTTAGTATCTTCCAACTGCACAAGCAAACCAAGCTGGATATTTGGTCACCCTCGTGAGTCCTGGAATATAAACTGAACTACTGCAAGCTCAAGACTGTATGGTATGTCCCATGAAAAATCACCTGGATGTTGTGGGGATTAGAGAACCTACCTTTGCAAATGATAGGGGATGCTGCCAGCTAGTTGAAAGATCTCATATGTGAGTTTAAGGGGTTTAGAAATACAAGAATTTAGTGATTTATTTTCTGGACATATTTCTTCCATTATGATAAGAAAGATGTATTCATTGATCTTCCATTCAGATTGAGGCAATTTGACATTATTTGGGAGGGAGAAAAATACAATGTAGTACCTACCCTCTAACCACTTATAGTTTTCATAGATTTCAAAAAAAAAAAAACCCCACTTCAAAGCAGTATATGATAAGTAACAAATGAAAGATACAGATTTTAAAAATGCTGTCATTGGAGAAGGAGAAGTTCACTTGGAGTTTGGGTTATTACAGAAAGCTTCAGAGAAAAAAGTGTGACTTGACAAATATATGACTTGGCTGGGTATCTTGAAAGGTATTCTAGAAAATTATAGTTGCTTACGTTGATGTGTAAATATAGCATCAAAGTATTTAAAGTACAACTAATAGTCGAGAAACTAGAATAAACTGGGTCATTTGTGCATAAATTCATTCTTGCAAAATCATGAATTCATTAAAGATAGTCTCAATTTTAAGATAATTTATAGCAATTTAATTACTTTCTATTTAATTTTAAACTACTTTATACATACAGCAATTAATACTTTGAAGTTGTGTGTAATAGAATTTAGGCTTATAATCTAACACACATATTTGATGAAGGATAATTACCAATCTTATCAGCTAACCAAATCTTAACTTTTGCAGGTACGGCTCAAAAAGAGTTGAGTAAAATTAGTTTTAAGTGCTATAAATGTCAACTACACTTCACTTACGGCCAATATGAAAAACGTTTGATTGAATTCAAAGAACATAAGCTTATATTATTTTAACAGTTGGATATAGGTATGTGATAATGAGTGTAAATATGCTTTGACAAGGTAACAAAGATACATAATCATATGATCCTATTAATCAACCACTTCTTAACTTTTTAAAACATGTATCTTTTTAAAGGAATCACCTAAATATCAAGAAGCATTTATACACAGACAAGAAAGAACAATTTCCTACTTGGTAAACAAAATTCTTTTATTTAGCAATGTCATTTGTGTCTAAGTGTAACGACCTAATTAAATGAATATAACACATAGGGAGTTCTTACAGCTGATGTCCATGTAAGAAAATACATGTTTTAAAATATGCATCTTCTGAAATGGGGTGAACACTAGAAAGCTAAATTCTTGATTGTATATTATGAAAGTTTAAATATAGGTATTGAAAAAAAATCAGGTAATATTAACACAACCATTTAAGCAGAAAGAAACACATCATTATCCTGTCTTTCTATCAGAAGTGTACTGATTGAACGCTGACTTTCTTCTCCAGCTTAGCCATGTAATTCTTCCAGGGCCATGTGGGACTCTGGATCTTGGCAACAAGATGGAAAATCTCTTTGGTGGGTTATATTTGTTAAATGTCATCTCTTAGATATTTGTGTTTACCTATTCTCTGCTTAACAACGCTGACAAAGTTTTTTATACAGACATAGAAGATTTCAATAAGAAAATGTCTTCCGAATGCTAGAAATCCAGCTTGCCCTCTGTGTAGTCCCAACAGATATCCCTGCCACAGACTAACAGAAATCTCTTCTGGGAATCTGTGCAGCCTGAGT
Source organism: Phyllostomus discolor (assembly GCF_004126475.2). Classification (NCBI taxonomy): domain Eukaryota; kingdom Metazoa; phylum Chordata; class Mammalia; order Chiroptera; family Phyllostomidae; genus Phyllostomus; species Phyllostomus discolor. The sequence goes on from NC_040904.2 coordinate 94,193,679, forward strand.
ACTAACTGGGGGAGGCACAGCCTCCTATGTATGCATTGGCTGTAATGGGCTAAAAGTTAGTTATATTTTTTATACCATATTTAAAATTAAAAATATTTAAATCCCCTGACTGGGGATCTAACCAGCAACCTAAGTATGTGCCCTTACTGGGAATTGAACCCACAAACATTTTGGTGTGTGGGACAATGCTCCACCCAATTGAGATACCGGGCCAGGTCATATTAAAAAAAAAATTTAATGCCATTTTCCCATTCAATTTCTTTCTTTAGAAAAGAAAAGAAGTACCTTATGGAAAATCCCCAAGAAACATTATATTTACAAATAATATGGTCATAATTAACATGGCTTAACTAAAATAGACAGATTATATACATTAAATTCATAGCATACTGGTCCTAATTAAACTCTGAGACTGCTTCCTGTCACAGTGACAGCTGAGGAATTTGATGTGCCTCACAAACTATAGGAATTGTGATAGGAAGCTGACTCTTCGCTCTAGAGGTCACTGACAGACCCTGATGAGGCTGCAGCAGAGGGCAGTCTGTAGGAAACTTGGTTATATATGAGTATGCATGGGTTACATGGTTAAGGGTCTAAATTGTCCTGAGTAGCAAACAAAATTCCAAAGCTAAGTACCAATGTAATATGTTGGATGACTCCACCAGCTTGGACAAGAATATACACAACAGACACACTCGATACACATCTGGTTAAATGTAAAATCAACTATTGCTAAAGCATTTTCAACTTTTAGGAGGAATCTACTGGCAATGTGTTAACAGCAAGGAACACTAAAACAATAAAATAGCATCTCTTTCCAAATATTTAAGAACATCGAATAAGTGCCCCTTAGGCTGGATTGTGGTTCTTGGAACTTTTAGCCTATGAGAACCATATTGGGGACATCAAAGGCTCGTCCCTCTCTCCAAAGAGCAATTCACTTCAGATGGTGCCACACAGTCAAATGCTTTTATGGCCACCATGTTTTTTTGTTTGTTTGCTTGTTCGTTTTTTCCACTCAATATTTTGGAACATGCCAGATTCTTAAAATTGAAAAGAAGGCAAGAAAACACAGTAAAACCAAATATTGTTGAAGAAGCAACTATGCAGAGAGACGATGGTAAAGGAGAAACACATATTCCACCTGAAATTCCACTTCCAGGGAGAGCGTCAGTTATCAATGAGGACATAGAAGGCACATATTGACTCCAAGAGCTGGTCTGTTGACTGCTCTGCTAGTCTCATATCAGACAGGATGCAATTACCCCTATTCCACCCCTTCAACAACTTTCCACAGCCCACTTCATCAGAGTCTCTTATATTGAGGATGATAACTATATTTGGGTTTAACACTGTGAGGACAGTCATCTAGTTTTCCTATGGCAGGATAATACATTTCTCTGAAGCCAAATAAAGATTCTCATTGCACTCTTCTGCTCAATTCCATGAATGCAGAGGAGTAAAGAAGAAGGTGTAGCAAATAATATTTTCCAATGGTCAGGCAGAGGGAGGCTCCCTAACATTTAAAAGCAACTAGTTTTTAGCAAAGAGATCTTTAGAAGAACAGTATTAACAATATTCTTTTGCTATGCATCTACTTTTCTTTCTTGCTTAGCTGGGTACATACATATCCTGAGTATAATGTCAATGTTCAGAATAGAGATGCACGAAAAGTTGGTAGACAGAAACTTCAAATGTACGATGAATCTCACTTTCACTTCCCCCTCCTACCACCGTAAACACTGCCTCCCTCCCCACTCATTCACTTATCTCCCTCCTCCTACCAGCATGTGTGCTGGGCATGTCAAGGCTGACATCCATTGCTGGCAACACGAAACCTATGCCTGCGGGCTCCTTCTGAGCATAGACTCAAGGCTCTGCTATTGTCCATAGAGTGTTCTCAGCTGTGCACGGTAACATCTTCGCCATCGAGTTGGATTGTTTGATAGCTATTTTAAAGAGTGTATTTTTTTTTCTTTTTAAAAACACCCATTATTTCCTGACTGCCCCAGACACACCAAGAATAGAATCCTTGACACATCAAATTCTGGAACCTCACCACTCACCAAGACTGTGGTTCCTGATCCAAGGAGTGTCGACTGAGAATCAGCACAGTCTCTTGAGAGTGTCCAGGCCTGGCTGCTAAGCTCCCTGCTCTGATTAGTTTGTCGAGTTCACAGTGTTCCAGAGTGCTGAAGCACAGAAATTAGGGAGGGGAGGTGGAAGGAAAATCACTGGAGCCTCTTACGATCTAACTTCCACTAACTAAGAGGAAATGTCTTATAAATAAACAACAGCAACAGAAACAAAAAAAAAACCATCCCGTCCTGCCAGAGGAATGTACATTATTGTCTCCCGACGGAAAACTTGACACCACACCAGAATGCAGCTATGTCTCCTGAAGCCACCTCCCTCAAAACAGAAAGAAAACAGAGAATCAAGAAGAAAAGAAGAACAAAAAAAGATTTTTTCACCCTCTTGAATTCTGTTGGGAAGTTCATGTGTGTTCCCAGTAGATGAGCTAAACTAAGCAGTTTCAGCAGTGTCACTGTTCCAGGATTTCTTGCGGAGGCTGCTTATTAGCAAAATTTCATTTCTGCCCAGATCATTGCTGTGCCATCCGGACATTTTCAGGAGGGAAGTTCAGGGAAGGTGGGGGGAGGGTCTGACTGTGGAGGAGAGGAAGAAGAGAGGACAAAGGAACACTCCTGGTGAACCGGAATGCCCTAGCCACAGCCATGAGAAAGCCAGCCCCACCCTCCACCCAACTACTGCTTGTTGAGGACTTGGTGATGCGGTGTGTTCAATCTACTTACTCTTTCTGCTCGGGAGGCTGAGGTTCCTACATTTCCAGCTCATGCTGGACTGTACCGTAAGCAACAAGTGAAATGAGTTCAGTGATCTCATTCTAGTCCTTCGACTCCTGTCCACATCGCTAAGCGACTGCACAGCTTGGCACAGGCCAGGATGAGTCAGCAGTCTCTGGTCATGAGAGGCCAGGCCTGGAATGGCAGGGGGGGTTAGGTCAGGAGCAAAATGAAGCAGAGAGGCAGTCTAGATGGCAGGGCTCAGCTCTGCAATACACGGAGATACTGCTGGTTAAAATGAAAGCGCCTCATCAGCTCTGGGGTGAGGATTGTAGGATTACAGAAAAAAGGAGCAGCAAGGGAAAAATGTAAAACAGCTGCCTACCAAATACAGCAAGAACAAATTAGAGTACCACAGTTAGAAAAAGAGGGCACTGGTAGAGCCCTGGAGGAGAAAAGATGCTCATTAAGATTTCTGGAATACCTTTTCTTCCATGTGCTCCTGAACTTGATTTCAGAAATCAAGTGGTTGCCTATATACTACCCTGGTATTTTGGTACTGCTTTCCTGATTTGATAAGTAGCAAAACAAACAAATAAAAGCAAAGCATTGCAGTTAAATAACAAAAATAAGCCTCATACTGCATAAAATAATATAAGAGCCTATCTCAAAAAGGTGCATTTAGGTCAATAGTGTCCTTGTATAGCTTGCAAAACACCGGTCACAAACAGTTAAAGAGAAGCACTTCTCAACTTGGGTGGAGGTAGAGAAGAGCTGAGAGAAAAGAAAGGCCTAAGTTAAATGATGAAACACTACAGAAATATGCCCTGTCCGTATTGTGATTCAATGGGGTCAGTGAAGACCTCTATCAGGAAGTGACACATCCCACCACTAGGAGTTTCCAACACTTCTCCACAGCAGTAGGACAGTAATAAAGCAAGAGCAGAGGGAAAATAAAATAGTTGGAGGGAAATACCAGGTTCAATAAGAAATAAGTTAGTAGCAGATATTTTGTTCTGGAGGAGGCGAATTGACTTATAAGCCAACCAATAAAGTCTTAGTATCCCAAACAAACTTAGAAGAACCATATATAGATAAGGAAACAGAAGTGGAGACTTACAATTAGCAGCAGACAGTAGCGATGGATGGCCCAAAATAAGAAAGAAAGCCATCTCAAGTCAAATGGTTTGCAGCAGGAATAGCATTCAAAGAGAGTAAGATCAACATAGTCAGGAAACACTAGTGAAAGAGTTCTTTGAAGAGGAAAAATAAGGACCCACCATAAATTCCTAATCTCCATTTTTTAGAAATGCACAAATGTATAAGATGTGTAAAAAAATGCAGAGTAAATTTTATTTAGCCTCACTCCAGAGAGCATTAAATTATCTCAATACATCTTTAATAAATGCTTAATTTTGGGCTAATAAACATTCTAGTCTCAGTTTCCTTCTCTTTGAAATGGAACATTATCACACTCACTGAATTATTACAAGGACTGAATCAACATTTGGGCAATGTTTAGTTCTTATCACAGCAGCATCTGTCACATGGTGAACACTCAATAATTTGCTATTATTTTGATTTGACTATCATATCCTTGTAAGTGCCCAGTGAAAGAGTCACTTTCAGTGTTGTTCCACCTGACTGAGTGGAGCCAACATGAGGACTCTAGTAAAATCAGTTGAATAACAGTCTTCAGAGAATTCTGCTTTAAAAAGCTTATTTCTGTCAGGGTACACAAAAGATACTTGAACACAGAATATGCTGAAAATCTATTATGTTGAAATCTTGATTTGGGGTACCTATGTTGCCAAAGCAGCTTGGAGCTTAACAATATCCTGTAACTAGAGGCCTAAATAAGAAGAGGGATGTTTAGAATCTTCTCCAAAAGCAACAGGATAAAAGTGTTGTTGGCCTTGACCACATGATGAAGGCTTTTCACCAAAGGGGAAAACTTGGTCCAGTTGATCATCCCAGCCTAATTGATTAATTGTGGGTCTGACCATCTGGCTGATGAATGCTGACACCCAACAGTGATTGCTGTGTAACACAAATCCGGATGTGCTCTCCCCAATGCCTCCCACAATAATGGCAACTCTGAACTTCAGGCTGGTTTATTCAGGCCTCTTGGCTCAGTCTCTTCATGGAATAGCGGTTGTGGCAGGGAATATTTTACTAGACCTGGTCAAGCATTATCTTCTCTTATTTCAGTTAGCCCCCTCCTTTCCAGCCCCACGCCTACCCTCTCCTGAGCTCTCTTTTTTATATAATCACTTTTCATGCAAAGCATTCCATCTGTAGTTTTCATCATATTGTCTGATGCTCTCATTTCCGGTTGCTCCATTCAGAAAAATATTTGACTGGTCTAAAAGACTTGTATTGCTATTTCATGAGGACTCCTATCAAGACATTTTTATTATATCTCCTTTGCTATTGGTTTATTTCAAATTACTCTGTACATTCAAATAAAGACTATTATTTTACTTAACTAATGAGCTTGATTAAAAGGCTCATATATATATATGGCCTGAGGTTAATCGAATACCAGGGTTAATAGAAGATAATTCTTACATCTTAAACCTGTATCTGATCCTCAGTTGTTAGTGTCCCACAGAGAGGATTTCCCCCATGAGAACTCTGGAGCACATTTCACTACCAGGGAAAGCCCAAGGTCATGTAAATAACAGGGCTCAATAACAGCACTGACTAGCCACAAACCAATCTACGCTTGGAGCTAACCTGTATGTGGGATAATTCTCTAAGCAAATCAAATCTCAATGCATAAATATAAACCCTGAGGAATAAAAATCAAAATATTTTACTGCTTTTCATGGGAAGGTATTGGGGAGGAAACCAAAAAAAATGTCTTGTACAAGCTTGGCCAATGAGTCACAACAAAGGAGGGCCATCTATTTCTCCTCTTCTTTTCACAGACTGATTACCATCTCCAAATTCATCATTTTTTTTTTGTTCTCCATTCTATGCTGAGTTCTTCCATGTTCCAGGCTGAGTTAGTGTTAATTTTCAGTAGAGGATGGCAGTAGCATGCTGAACTACAGAGTTCCAGGCTGGGAGTTGGGAAATGATTTTGGCCTGACTATCAGTAAACAACTGTGTGTCTAGGGCAAGTCAAGTCCCTTAACTCCCCATGTCTCAGTCTTTTCATTGAAAAATGATAGGGTAGGACTGCATGAACTCCACAGTCTCTGCCAACACTAAGATTCTATGGTTCTATAGCTCATTTCCTTTCTCTCTCTGGCATCAACTGCTTAACAACTCTGCTTATAGTCATTTCTCTGCTCTCAGTTCCTGATGGAAAAATATCTCCTTCATTTGCTACCCGGTGTTTGGTATCTGTAACCTCTCTTTCTTTTTTTGATGCTAGATATTTTGAGTCATAAATATGAACATATCCAGATAGATGCTTTAAATTTGAAGGCGTTTAAGGAGAATAGCTTTCCCATGTAGAACATTTAGTGCAGCTTGGCATGAAGGAAGCCAGCCATCCAAAAGTGGAGCAAAGGGGCCAATTCACAATTGAGAGGAAGCCTTTCATAATAAGAGTCTCAGACTCTTCAATTTAGATAAAGCTAAATGCTACCAAATTCCTGCTACTTTCCTAATCAATCTCAGACACCATCACAGACACTCAGGACTACAAATTTGAGGGCCAGCATTGGCAGTGATGCAGTTCTTATTTCACCTCCACCATGTAATGCCAAGTAGGATTTAGGATGGCATAGTAATAAGAGCCAAGAGGACAATCTGTCATTTATTTTCCTCCAAACTTTTCGAAATTTCCCATTTGAGCTCTGTTTCTCAGTTTTAATTTGGTAACTGCCATTTTTCAGCATTTCTTTTTACAGGTTACTAATAATTTCTGATACAGGATCTCATATTTCATTTTGTGCTGCTAGAACTGCTGTTAATATTTCATCTGCCTTCAATTCAGCTCTGAATAAAGGCTGCTGGGTTTTTGATACACTGTTAACACTTTGGTTCTGGGGATTTGGTCACCAATGTCCACGCAGTTTGTCTGTATCTTGTTAGGTAAAAATAATAGATCGCCTGTCAGAAATATCTCAGGGTGTGCCATACATCTTAGGAATACTTCTGAGTTTCTTCTCCTGGATTTTTGATGAAAACAGCAAAACAATTATTCTGTGTGTGGTTCTCAGGCTGCTTGCTATTTGATTCGGTGGGAATATTCTGGGAGCAAAGTGCAGTGGTTAAAAACCAGGGCTCACAGGCAGATCTAGGTTCAAACTCTAGCTCTGGAACTTGCTACATGTATCATGTTAGGCCAGTTCTTTAACCTTTTGAGCCTCTGTTTTCCAATTTGTAAAACAGAGATAACAAGAGCATCCCCCTCTATTGCTATAGGGATTCAGTAAACCAATGTAAAGTGCTGAGGACCCTCTGAGTTCTCAGTAGGCAATGGTATCATTATTACCCAAACATTAATAATCTACAAATTTGCATTAAAGTGTTATTTTATAACATTCTTTGAAGATCAACAAATTACTTTTGAACTCAGACTTTTGTTGTCTGCTTTATTACAGTTTACAATTTAAAAAACTCTTGGTGTTACAATTTAAAAAACTCTTGGTGAAATTAAATATTTAAAAACTGGTCTTTAAAATCATATTTATAGTACAAATAGTATATAGCATCATATGATTATTTCACCTTTCCATCTAGCATCCAATTCTCACAAGTTTTTGTTCATCTAACAGTTAGGTCTAGATAAGGCGCATGGTACCAATGCTAATCCGTTCCATAAAGAGATGGCTTATCTATTTACTTTCCCTACTCCCAAAGAATATAGATTATTTTAATATTCTTTGGCAATGTGATCAGTCAGGGTCCATCAGGAGAGAGAAACCACATAACAATTTGAATAGGAAAAGTTTAATATAAAGAATTATTAACTATACCAGGGGATTGGAGTAATGAGGGAGTAGCCAGTAATAAGAGAACTCAAAATTACATAAGAATAAGCAAATATAAGGGGAATAACTATTTGTAGGACTGAGATCGAGTGTTCAAGGAAGCGTCTCCTCCACCCCTGGACTGGGACCCAGACACTATTGGATGAGGCACTGCCATTAAATGAATGAATGGCAGAGAAATTGTGATGTACCTGTAAGCACAACTTGCCAGAAATCTGTACTCTGGGGTGTCTGGAAAGCTCTTCACAGTGAAGTGTCCTCTCTGAGGTACGCTATTATCTGACCCAGCCAATGTATGTACGTGTGTGTATGTGTATATGTACATGTGTGGCAGGTGCTGGGGGAAGCTGCTGGCCGCCAGGCACTGGAGGAACTCTCTGTGCTTCAGCTGCTGGGCACCAAGGCAGCTGTGTGCGTGCAGGAGCCTGGCCCCGGAGAAACCATGCAACTGAAGGGGCCTGACTGAGGAGTGTATGGGAAGCTGGGAGGAAAAATCTCTTCCTCCTATCATGTCTCTCTGAACCCTCTATGGACAAGGCACAATCATACAGCTGGGAAAGGAAAAGTACTTAAAGAATCCAGATACACTTTTGTAGAGTAGACAAGGAAGGGTAAATCTGGGTCTGAGCAGCAATACATTGATTACTGGCATAGTTATTTGTTCACACACTTTATGAAGTAACTCACTTTGGAGATTACAACCCAGTGTTCTCAACTCACTACACCACTGTTCAGCTTTGCTAATAAATTGGCTCTCTGCATAGATTAATAAATACTGACAGAATTAAGGAAAATACTATTCTATTCAATAAAAGTAGCAGTACTAGCATTTGTAAAATAGTATTTTCCCCAAATATTGCCCACATGTTTAAGTTGTTTATAATTGAAAGATTAAGAAAAATGATGTACAGAAATACTAAATTATTGACCTAACTTTATGCATCAGTGATTTCAGTCCAGTTTCAGCTAATTGGGTAATCAGGAGAGTCATTGCAAACAACCCACAGCTTCAAGAGTGGTAAAAATGACCTCAATTATCGTTTTCCTTTCTCTCCCCTTTTCTTTTTATTGACTGCAAAACCCATATTTGGTGTTCCATGACTATTAACTATAGGTTGCTATTTTTCAGTAAAATGTAGCATATATTTTGTAGGGAATTGTTCATGTGACTCCTGTCCTCTATTATTCTACCCTCTAGTATTAAACAGAGAAGGACCAGTAAATGACGAATTTGGTGCATGCCTCAGGGTATACAGTGATCACTGTTAACACTGGTTTGACAGACAGGTGGAGAAATATGTGCCAAAATACCTCCTCAATTTTTGCCTAATTCCTTAACTCCTTTACTAAGAGGACTGAACCTTTTATCCTCTAATTAGAGGCAGAATTTTAAAGCACAAACACTTGACATTAGAAAAGGCTGTGGTGGTGAGGAGCTAAAAGCAAAGAAAGCAGATGGGGTGACAAGATGATCGTGAGGAGAGGAGGCTCCCACCAGGCCAAGGCCACAAAGCACACATTCTCACTCAATTTCCACATTGCCCTATGCCCAGCCCTGCCACAACTATCCGCTCTCACTATCATGGGAGGGACCTACTTGTTTCCTCACAGTTGTGTTTCCTGAAAACCAGTGGTATTGTCAAGCAAAGTAAGCCTCACTGGATTGTCTCACACTCCCATTGTGGGCATTGCTGTCAGCTGCCATCGGTTCTCTTTAGGATTTTCTTTAGGATTTTCGTTGGTTTATTTGTGTTGTGTTGGAGGACTGAGGGTAAACCTCATGACCCTATATACATTTGATCCCTGCCTCCCCACAAACATACGCACACTCCTCTCCCCTGCAATTCTTGGTTCTGAAAGGAGACAATGACAAAGGAGAGCTGTAAGTCCATATGTATCAGGCAGGCAAGTCCATTTTATTTCAGTTTGCCCTTCTGTTCAGCTGGCTTTTCTGCGCTGACCCACTACACTTACCCTGTCAGCTGCTCTTACCAGCAACATGCCTTTTTAATCAGCCTTCCTGGGGTCTGCATTTGATTACAGCATTTGTGTTCTATTTTGATTCTTTTGTACTGTGCCCTGTGGTGTTAGCTTGAAGGGTGTTATTTATAAAATGAAATTCTATTGTATTGCCACTTGGATTCAAAGAGGACATATAATATTAATGCAGAATGTATTTAATAATATCTTGAATCTATTAAATCAATTTCTTCATGAGGATACAGAATGGGAGTGAGGCAAGTGGGTTGGTAACCAGGTAATATGATCTAAGAATCACCTGAACTTTCCTTCGTAAGAACTCGTGAAAGCTGCAACAAGAATCATTCTCTAACGTCAGGATTTCCAGAAGGAGGAGACTACCTTTCCTCAGCCAGACCAGTGTAGCATGCACCTGTTTAAACATTCAATTATGAAGGCCAAACATTTTCCTAGGCCTCAGATGCAAATTTTTTTGACTAAAGAAGCCATGAGATGAAACATGGACATACCTTTTTTTTTTACTATGTAGGAAGATTTAGGTAAAGAAGGAAATATAATCACCTGTTTCCAAGCAGCTGCTTCCAAGACTTGTTAAAAAATAAATTTCTCATGTTCCTGAGTATTCTCAAAAGCAGGTGAGGGAAATTCTGTGATACCGGAACTGAGGCAGAGTGTCCAGGATGGCATGTTTAGAATGATGTCTTCACCCAGCAAAAATATGGGTTTCTTTATGGCTACTATTTATAGAGGAATCCCCAATTTTTCTTCACTTCTAATTTTAATGCAAACCAAAGGCTGAAATATTATATCATTTGTATCACAGCTTGCATATCACATCTGTTGCAGCACGTATTTCATTCTTCCCCTGTACCTTTTTGTTCATCCTGTTGATACATCTGAAATCATCAATACCACGCTGCTGTTTGGAAAGGGAGTGAGGAAGGATCAGTGTGGAATGTGGTTTACAATCAGGCTCTGAAGAACTTGCGCTAAAAGAATCTGTCACACAAAAAGGAAGCTGGCTGGCTATGCAGTCCTGGAGTGAGAGTTCCTAGATTTTCACCTGTGCTTATTCACTGGCTCATTATATAACTCCAGGAAACTTCGGGTCCTGTTATCTAATCACTAAAATGGAAATAACTATATTTATCTGTTCTACATGCATTGAGCTCCTTTAGGGATAAATCAGGTTACGGTTCTGAATGCTCTAAATTTTTGGCACTGAAGGTGGGATAGATACAAAGGCACATTATTAAAATGGTAGTTCTGACCCTTTTTTGGTTCTCCAAATCCAGATATGAGAAACATTAACAAAACACTTAATTTCTGCCCATGTGGGAATAAATCATATGACCTCATTCCTAAGTGACATCCCAAACAGAAGCAGCTAAAAAATGTGTTGATAAATATACACCTCAACCTTGAATGCATCACATTATAAGCTATTTGCATGGAAAGGTCACATTATTTATCCCTGGATCCATCCAGGTCCTACCATATTGGTTTGCCTTATATAAGTATTCCATTAATATTTGTTGAATTGAAAAATGAAATCATAAAACTTTAGAGATGAAATTAGCTAGAGATCATGTAAGTATAGTTACCTCATTTTGCAGATGATAACTGAGGCCCAGATAAATTGAGTTACTTATCCAAATGCAATATTAATAATGCTACAAGTCTTTAGAGGAGTTGTTAAAGATCTGCCACTGAAAATATATTATTCAATCAATTAAAACAAAATCAATGTTCTTTTGTCAGAATGAGAAGCACTCTTCAGTTCAAATAATCTGAAGTATTCTAATCTAACCAGGAAGGCTGAAGCTTAAAGTTACAAGGGAAACCTCACTAAATGGCCAGACAGTAAGTGTGCTAGAAATGCCAAGTTGCTAAGGTTATACATTTTAATGCCGTGTCTATTCCAGAATCTACTGGCTTATTTTTCAGGTAAAATTAAGGTCATAAAAACAAAAGTAATGTCAGATCCTTAAAATTATGAGATTCATGGAGATACAATTCAAAAATAAAATTACTTTCATTTATTATTTTAGTCTACTATTAAGCCATACTGTAACCAGGGGTGTTCAACCTGTGGCCCCCTGGGCCATGTGCAACCCAGGATGGCTATGAATGTGGCCCAACACAAAATCATAAATTTACTTAAAACATTGTGAGATTTTTTTTGTGATTATGTCTCACAATATATTTAATGTGTGGCCCAAGACAACTCTTCTTCTTCCAGTGTGGCCCAGAGACGCCAAAAGTTTGGACACCCCTGCCTATAAACCAAATTAATATCTATGGTTCAGTAAACAAAACAGGACAAGACACTGTATCGTTTGTTAAATAAAAAATAAGCAGACCTATAGTGAGTAAGGTGTTTTCCCTTTAGTGGAAGTTATTTGTGTGGAATTTGCAGAAAAAAGTTTGCTTGAATCCTGGCTAAGTAGTCTGGTTAAATTAGCACCATGACAATAAAAGCAAGTCAAAGTATTCTTTTGATTGACTTGGTTTCTTTTCTGAACACTATTATTATTTCTTTCATTTTCTTTATCTTAAATCAGTCAAGATATTTAAATTCTTGCTTAGAATGTAAATAATTTGTAGTCAAGGTTGTTTTAATAATCTCCTAAACTGCAGCAGAGTGGCTGACATAAAACAGAAACTGAATAAATGTAATATTTCAATTATTGTACTAGGAATTTAGAAATTTCCAATGAAGTACTTTCTGTTTTTCCAAAGCTCCCTTCGTACCAGAAGGTCATAGTGAACAGAATTCAGAGAAAAGGGGAGCAATTGACAGCAACAGGATAAATACTTTTAATAGAGGGAGGGTCTGTTGGATATTATTGCTTGTGTTTTACCAACATTTGATTCCGGAAACATAATCAGGCATTCACAGATCAGGTTCAAATTCTTAACTTGGTATTTCAGCCTCCATTTCATGCTTTACCTTGCTGAGGCATCCCAGGTTTCAATACTTCCCCAAAAGTATTCAGGAGTATATCAGATTATATGAATGTTTCCCTTCATCCTGGTATTGCCAGGGAGTCCTAAATTTTAAAGTTTCTGTTCTACTGTCTCCATAACCTGTGAAATCATATCTGGACATCTGGCTTAGAATATTATACATAATTTACTATGACTCAATGAGCATCTACTATGTGTGAGATACTAGGAAAATAAATAAGAATAAGCCTTACTTCCTATCTTCAAAGAATTAGGGAATTCATTCACAATGTAGTAGCTACTTTCCATAGATAGCATATATTTTCCTGCTGTTAAGCTTCTGCTCTTCCCTTAAAGTGTCCTATTCCTATTGTTTAATGGATCTAATTGCTTTAGCTATCTTTAGTCCAGCTTATGTTCTACCTCTGCCACAAAGCATTTTTAGTTTTTATAGTCCACATTAACTTTCCTTTTTTGACTACTATAGCTGGAGTAAATACTATTGCCCACCCAATATCCATTCCCCCAATTCTCCTGGTTATAGACCCCTAGTTACAGAGTGGCAATGTGCTCAGTCCTGGATGACATTATGATATTTCTAAGCCAATTATGACAAATCGATTCCCTGATTTCCTTGCCTCCCTAGCAACCAAGGATGGCCTTGGGACCCAGTTCTTAGTCAATAAGATCTAAGTAGCAATCTGTTTGAGAGGCTGGTTTTTGAGAAAGTTTATTTCTCTTTTGATAAAGTCAGAGGTAAAAGACAATCCTTCTCCTTCTCCCTTCTTTGAACATGGACACAATGCTAAAAGCTGCAGCAATTTTGTGATCATAAAGCAACAAGCATGCAAAAAAGGCCAACAGTCCCACAGATGTTGGCCTTGATTGACTTTTATCACACACCAGCAACTCCCTATCTCTGGACGTCTTGTTACATGAGACACACAAACCCCTGTTTGTTTAAGACACTCAAGTCAGAATTTCTGGTACTGAACACATTTCTAACCAAGAAATAACTTGCATAATTTGAATTATCTAAACTGTTTTTCTTAACTGGATGGCAAACACTGGTCACATTATTTGCATTTAATAAATATTCATTTGCTACATATCTTGATCATATATATATATATATATATATATATATATTAGACAGTCAACATATGTAATAAAATTCTCACTTTGAAAGCAAGGTGGCAATTTGTATTAAGCTAAGAAAAGAGGGTTAAACCAGGTCAAAAAAGAAACAGTTGAGTCTAGTAAGTTTCACAAGAAGAATTTGTTACAACCTGGCTCAATTATTAATATAATAAAAGCAAACTTTTAAAAGTTTCCCAAAATTAGTAGACATATATTTTAAGAAATAAAACATTAGAATAACCCCCCAAAGGGACAGATGTTTGGAAGATGAGATGATAGAAACACGATTTTTACTAAATACAAAGAAGACAGAGCAAGGCAGTTCCAACCCCGTTTAAACTCAGTGAGGAAACAGCACTTGTTAAACACCACTAGCAACAAGACGTTTTCTCTGTCCCTTAGGAAGCATGACTGTGACTCACCCACATGCTCCAGACTCCTCAGCATGCTAATTAGCTTCCAAAATTTTTCACCTGAGGTTTGAACCCACGAGTGAGGAAACTATTATAGCATTTGCTTTTGGAGAAAAGACTACATAAGCTGGGATAGAAGCTATTTTCAAGGCATCCAAATATTACAAGTACTGGGGAACTGCAGAGGAGAGAAATAAGCAGCTTTGGGTCATTTTAGGTTAGTGACAAATATAAGGTGTGATTTAATCAGAAGCCAGAGTAATCATGGCAGGAAGTAGGGAAAAAGACTCAGAGCTGCCTGGAGTTAGGGAGGACTTTGGTGGCAGCTTTCAGCCTGAGCTAAAACTGCAGGATTCTGTCAGAGGCTCCACAAACAAAGGGCTGCATTATGTAACCCATCTCGTATTCCTTTGTGAACTATTCCACAACAAAGTTTCATTAGTCCCCCCCCCGCCCCCCCGCAGACATTTTACCACTTCCAGGCTGCAACTTGTTGTCCGGAAGGGAAACTTTCTATAGAAATAAAAGTTTAAATTGCAAGAAAACTAACATTTTCCCCCAGAAACCAAACCAAATTCATTTGAACTTTACACTCGCTGGGAAAATAATTCTTGCATTAGGTGGACAAAAGTAATTTCATACGAAGAATTTCCAAGTAATTCAGCAATAGTTAGGAATAATTTCAAACTATCATTTTCTGGTAGTGTTAGTCTGCTAAGTGTAACCCTCTTAGAGGGTTACTTTTCAATACAGCATTTTACATGTGAAATTAAAAGATAGGATGGATGGTGCATAGCAATATTCTCATAAATAGTATCTTTTTTCAAAATAAAATTTATTTTTATGCCGGTTATGAGAATATCCTTAGATTAAGTTCTATGCTATCAAACTTAGCTTTGGCATATAAAAAATCTATGTTTTAGCAGTTTAATTTTTTTATCAATTACTAACTTAAGAGCCTTCCATTATATAATATTATTTTGATCAGCTGTAAAAAATAATTTAAGCGCTGAATACATTTTTCCCTTTTGACATGTCAAATACTGGTTTAATATTTGTCACTTAGAAAGCCATGAAAGTGACCAAGGTTTACTGGGGAATACTGCACAGGACATGGCTTTTTGTCTGAGAATCTGTGTTATGCACAGAGTTTAGATGGGAGCCTCCAACTAACACGTGGTATAAAATATTGGGGGTCTGAATTTCTGCAGGTGGCACTCTTCCTTCTAACTTGATCCTAAACCGATGTCCCAATAGTCTGTCATCTCTTGGGCTAAGCATGAGATTGAAACAGTCAACAGTGCTCATTGTGCTTAAGAACCAGCTTCGTGGGAACTGTGGAATCAAGGCAAGTTATATGGATTTTCACTCTGCTGGCTTTTTTTTTTTTAAATTTCAAAACTCTCCACCCTCAGACTCACAACTGTGTCTTATAGGTTGGGTGACCCTATCTCCCAGTTCACCTAGGACAGTTCCAGTTCCAGTTTGAATTGTACAAGCCCAATTACTAATAGTGGCCATTTACACTCTCCTAAGTGCCCTAGTTTGGTTGATAAATTATGGAGTTACCTTACATATAAGCTAAAATAAATTATAACACCATTTAGAATGACAATTGTTCTCTTTAGGGCGAATTGAAATAGTTACTATTGGTCAACATCAGTGAAGGGAGATAAACTAAAACTTTTTCACTTTATTCCCCATGCTTGAACCAGAGAGAGATCTTTCCATTTCATTTCAAGATGAGAATATTGGAAAATTACATTTCTATAAATTACTTACGATTCCTAATTTTAGGCAGTACTTTTTAAAAGTCCTACTTTATAGAAGAAGGCATATCTACCCTTAAAATTTGTTGTAATGAAAAAAGCACAAGATCTGAAATGAAATTCTTGAATCTTGTATTTGAATCCTATTTCAACTATTTGCTAAGTTGGCAAATTCAGATAATCTCTGTAAACGTTATTATTATTAACCCCTTCTAAAATGCCTTTAAGGACATTTAAAAAACCAGACATGAAAGAGCTATGTATACTGTAAAAAGCCAAGATAATTTTTACATAGTTACTATTATTTCTTTTCATAATTAAGACAGATAATTCTCCCTTTTCAATTCCTAGCCACTTGAATGAACTGCAGAAAAATTGCCCACAGCAGCTAAGACTGAGCTACCCGGGTTGGAGCAGGGCCTTTCTCTAGACTCTCCTCTGACACAGCTGCATGACATTTCTAGGTGACATCTGTGCATGGAGATTTATGGCCCAAAAACCTAGGAAGGAAAGGCTATGGACCTTGTGCCCAGTGGCTAGATGAAAGGCTGGAGTTTAAAGTATATGACTTAGGTCAAAAGTTTTGTTAGTGGTTCCATGAGTTTCTGATATAGATAACCTTTCCTCGAAAGGAAAGGGAAACTTGGGAGTAAGAGGGGCTGGAGTAGAAAGGCTTGTTTGTGGAGCAGAAAAATTTTGTTTTTATTTGTCATAGTTTAAATGAGATATACTTCTCTTTCTTCTTGTTGAGGATCTCTCCTCTATCTTCTCTAGAATTCTATTTTTTTTTGCCCCCCCCCCCAAATCTGGGTTGTCAGACTTAATTCTCTTAGTCTACTGATATCAAAATTACATAGAAAATGTTTTCATTTTTTTCATCTATATGAATGTAATAAAACAATTCAATTTTTAAAAAAAGTCTCTGACACCTTCTCTCCTCATTGTTTAAGAGACATTTCTTTGGAGCTTTTAGTAATTATATAAAAAGTTCTTATAAATTATCCTTCATCCAAATAATTAAACAGGCAAAGACACTAAATGGAGAGCTAATCCTGTAATGTATGACATTTTTATCTGTTTAAATTGACTACTCTGAGAATTAGGGATCTAGTACGTAATTTGGGTAGTCAATTGGTCTTTAGGTTTGACAGGCTCTATCAAGGAACACTGTAGCTAAGGATTCTCTATTTTACATATACTCTAATTGCAAACGTGATAGGATAAAAAGGAGTGAACAGCAAGAGACCGCAGAGGGGAAAGGAATGCTAACAGGACTGTACTTTGGTATCCCTGGGCTGAAAAAGAGCACCAGAAATCTTCCCCCATCTCTTGGAGAGAAACGTCTCTCTCACACATTCCATCTATTAGTTCATTTGTGTTTAACAAGCCCCTCTTTTAAAATGCAAATCTGCCTTGTGAACCTGTAAACCTCATTCACACCTTATTGTTAATTACTTTGATGTTCTACAATATGATCAACACTTATCTGATATTGGCAATCTAGGAATGAATAAATAGCTCCGGGAGGAAAAAGTAGTTTTGGTGAGTGGGGCTAGAGGTGGTAGTATAAGGGGTTTCATCTGTGGGCAATAGAACATACTAATATTTTTCAGTTTTCTCTAGGAAAATGGCAATAGCTTGGGTACCACAAAATGAACACTTTTCAGTTTATCAATGTCTGGCTAAGATCAGAAGAGGTCTGGAAACCTACAAACTTCAAGTTTTAAACATTTAGCCATAGCACGTTAGTTCAGTTTTGTCTATCCTGGAGAGCTTTCTAGCTGATTCTCACTATCTTCACAACTCATCACCCTTGGACTACTCTGAGACTCCTCTGGTTCAACCTCCTAGGTCTGATAAACGAATTTAAGAAAATGTGGTCCAGTCTGTTTTCATTGTTTTTCTCATTCTTCACCTTTTTGGAGATTATGGTATGTAATCCCAGAACATACTGTCAGTAGTTTTGAAAGAATAAAGGTGACATATTAATTCTGTATGTTTTAGTAAGTCCCACTTCATCTGATACCAAAAGGTTGCAAAATTTAAATTAGACTTTAGTTCACTTAAGCTACAAGTCTTAGCTGGGCAGAAATTCAAGGAAAAAATATTTTATGGCATCTTATAACATTATTAATCACCTCTCCTTTTATATGAAAAATAAATATGCTAAAATCTTCACTGTTAAGAAAAGAGGTCATCTTTCCTGCCAAAATGGCTAATTTTAGTTTTTATGTGGTTGGATACATTTGTAAACTATTACATGAAAACATATGGTTGGAACATGCTTCTTCCTTCATGAGAATTCCTCTTTTGAGCCTGCAAAATTTTCCTCAGTTGTTCCAAGTGCTATTTTGCTGTGCTGATGACTTCTTGTTTTAAATAATTTTATTCCTTTTCCAGTGTTAATGAAATGAATTCTAATAAGGGGGAAAAAAACCCTCTGATGAAAATCCCTTTCTTGAGGGCAGGGAACTGAGGTAGGACACAGGGGGACAGGAAACATTATGATGCACATTCTTCAATCAATCGATCCCTTTGTGGTTTAGGCACCTGAATGTATTTTGACAAGTAGTGAAGCAACAGTAGAAAAGAGATTATTTGTGTGGCTAATTTGCAATTTCCTATGAAGTATTAGACAAGTTTTTCTTATTACTAAACATAAATCTACACAGTTTTATTTTCCATCAGAACACCATTTTAAGGTATCTTGTCCATAAGGAGAAGTGAAAAGTCCCAGAAGTATTAAAATTTCACCAAGCCTGGCCTTGAAGTTTTGGTATATGATTTTCAGTTTTTCTTTGAGTGCAACAGTCAGCTATTCAGTTGGCATGGTCAAAGTGTAGTTCTTTCAAATGGAAGGTAATGTAGAAAAACTAAGAATCCCTCCAATGATTTAATCTGACTTCTCACTTTATATTTCTCCCTTACCTTTCCTTATCACACTCCTCCTCCTTTCTCTACACATTTTTACTCTAACACCTTCCCAATTCTGCTCAACAGTGAGGCGCTATGGTTTTGACACATGATGGGCTCTCTATAAATACTTGCTGAGTGCAAGAATAACCACTTGGAAGAATTATAAACAATAGAAAAGCTTTTAATTAGGCAAATTAATAAACCTACAACTTTGGAAGGAAAGTTCATGATAGTACCAATGATTAAAAATTCCAAGGATATTTAGGAAGGACAAAGCCTAGACTGTTAAAAATGAGAAATTCTATAATCAGAAAAGAAAAAATATATATATATATACAGCTCAAGAGAATTGAAAGCACATGTAGAAGGAAGCTGATCTATTGTTTATTAAAAAATTAAATAGAAAAGCTGAAATTAGAATGCTAGTTGGTATAATGATACCCAACGTAAAAAACCATGAGCTTCCAGGTCGGCGAAGGCAAGAAGACGTGCAGAGTGGTGTGCTTGGTGAGGGCATGGAAGCTCTGCACCCCTTCCCCATCCCCTGCCTATGCACCCCTTCGATCTGGCTGCTCTGGTGTTATGTCCTTTTATGTTAAGCCAGTGATCTCTGTCTCCTGGAGACAAAGACCTCAAAGAACTCAACTTACAACGGGAGATTTTTGTCTATCGGAAAAGATAGCAATTGAAGACTCTGACTTCACTGTAAGAGATCTTATCAGGTATTACTAACTAATCCATGTGCAGCTAAATTTAAAAGTGTTAACTCATGGATTCACATTTTTCATTAAACAAAAAAAAGGAAGCCTAATCGTGAATCTGCCTGTCTCTGACACCCACTTCCTCCTAGAGTGGACATCAAAGACTCCTTGAGGATGAGAAGCTGCCAACATCAGATGGAGACAGCTATTGTAAGAAATTGAGAAGGCTTGTATACTTACATAATTGATGGTGAACTTAAAAAGCCATTTGTTTGGCCCTGCCTGCATTGCTCAGTTGGTTGGAGCATTGTCCCATACACCAAAAGGTTGTAGGTTCAGTCCACTGTCAGTGCACATAGCTAGGTTGTAGTTTGGATCCTAGGTCAGGGTGTGTAAAGGAGACAACTGATTGATGTTTCTCTTTTACTTCTATCTTTTTTTCTTTCTCCCCCTTCTCTTTCTCTCTCTCCCTTCCTCTTGCTCTAAAGTCAATAAAAACATATCCTCAGGTGAGGATTAAAAAAAATCACACACACAAAAAAACACTTGTTCTATTGCCTTTACCTGTCTGGTAACAATATTAGTCATAATAATAGCTACAATTGTTCTTTGGGCTTTTCTCAAACCTTGTTCTTATAGGAGCAGTGATGCCCCAAACCCGGAATTTATAGTGGTTATTAAAATTGTGTATTTATTCTTACATGTTAAACTTCAGTCACCTTTCAAGTACTCTCCAGTGATTCAATATATCTATTGAGATGTCTTGTCTTTTCCACTGCTCAAAACAGTTTTGAACTCAGCGATTTTGGTGCCTTTTAGTCCTTCTGCCATTTTTTGTTTCACCTCTTCCACATAGGCAAAACATTTCCCTTTGAGGACTTTTTTCATCCATGGAAACAAAAAAAGTCACTAGGGGTAAGGTCAAGTGAAGAGGGAGGTTGGGGCATAGGAGTCATACAGATTTGGTCAAAAACTGCTGAACACTCAGCACGATGTGGGCAGGTATGCTCATAAATCACCGGTCATGAAAAGGGCAAACGTATTAACAGAGTCTTCAAAAAAAAAATTTACTCAAGTCTAACACAGCCTCTCACAACAATACCAGATGGTACACTGATACAGATGGGTTTTTAGAACACCATCCAGTTGGGGGAGCCTGTACTACAATGGGACCACACTCAGAAGATAATTCCATTTTTGGGTCCCCCCTCATATACCCCAACTGTTAATAATTGCTAAACATATATAAGATAATTTTTGTATTATCAATCACAGTCTTTTTAAGATTTTTCTTTTGAAATTTAGAAGGACAGTTATTGCAGAAAAAAGGAAAGGGAAGTGTGTATGTTCTGAAAGAAGTTAAAAGGAAATAGTTTGTCCTAATATGTTAGTTATTTCTGAGTGAGTAAAAAGAAAATTAAGAAGGATAAGAGAAAGCTGTAGATGGTTATTGGAAAAGGAATAATGAGAAAGGAATTTTATGTATGAACCCTAGAACCCAATTATGGGAACACATTTACCCCCTAACCCAGCAAACACTAGTAATTATATTAGTTCAGATGAAAGCTGATAAAAAAAAACCCAACCTACTGTAATGGCTGCTGAGGCACAGGAAACTTCCTTATGAAACTCTTACTGTCTTCCTGGCCTCTGAAAACTTTTAGATGGTAACTGCAATTTATATTACACTATTGTGTTCTTATAGCCATGGCCCCAACTAAACCTTAAAGTTACAATTCCTAATTGCAGAACTAGCAGGAATCCGATTAGTAATGAATAGTACTTGCGTGCTTCCAATGGGAAGTAAATGTGCCATAGTAAAATAGTAACAACAACAACAAGAACAACAGCACTAGTAAATGGGAACCTATCTAGTAAATGGTCAGACTGTGAAAACTGAAGAGGTGTATGATGTGCCCTCTAACTAGAAGTAAATGTGATACTAGATGCAAAATACAGAAAAGTGAGACAGACAGCAAAACATGGATCATGATAGCCTGTAGGTTAGACATGATCCAGCGTGTTTATTCTCAATGAAGGCCCATAAGATCTGAGTGCCTCCTATTTACCTGTCTTTCCTGTTTGAGAAAAAATACGGCTTTGACTTGCATCTGAGTTTATAGTCTTGCTCCATCCCCAATGGGCTACCATTTTAGCATGACAAATGACAACAGTAAGACTTCCTAGGAATGAGCCTTCCTAGCCATTGTGGGACCACATTATCCAACCAAGAGCTTAGGCATTAATGCATCCTTTAGGTTGACTGATGACCAAAGGGGGAAATAGATGAAAAAGGCACTACATACTAAACTCGACAAGCTCAGGGGAGGCTGAAGGCCAGAAACCACACAGGATGGTCTGAACATAAACATTCCTAACAGTGGGTCATGACTCTTAGTTACATCCTAGGCCTGAAGCCTCCTTGACAAAGGCCAATTTTTACCTAAAGAGAGCCTCTCTATTGTCTTTTTGCATCTGAGATAACAGACCTCTGGAACTTCAGAGTACTGCCTTTCCCAGGCCCCTCAGGGCACAATCTCCCACCACAGCTGGAGACCACAGAGCCCCTCCCTGTTATCTCCTCCTGGATACCGGGATACCGGCTCCACGTGGTGCTGCCGATGTTCACTGCTAACTACCCTGTCCCACCAGTGTGGAAGCCGTGTGTCTGCATTTCACTCTCTGTCCAATCTCAGAGATTTCCCTGCTTTGCTTTCTCCCACCTCCCTAATCTGCCTCCAGTGGATTTCACATACCCCCCCCCCCCTTTACATCTTCTCCTTTGATTGTAATATATAAAATAAGTTGCAAAACTGCCATTCTCTGGAGTATTTTCTTAATTCTTTGAAATTTTGCTTCCCAGCAATTGTCATCAGTTTGGCTGAAACTGATAAAAATGAAAAGACAGAGAAGCAATAAGTCATTTCTTTCTGCCCCAATTTTAGAGAGAACAATTATCTAACACCACCAAAAGCAGAGAAGGGGGAAAGTTTGGAATTTAAGAGTTGCAGGAGATAAAAAGCTAGATGTTCAAGGTAAGTCACATGATTTGTGTGGTAACCAGCTTTCAATAATCCCCCTATGATCCCTGCTTCCTGGTATTCAGACCTTTGTATAGTCCTGCCTCCATTGTATGAGGGTTGGGGTGTGCGACCAATACATATGGTACAAGTAATGGGGTGTGAATCTCAATGCTAGGTTCCAAAAGCCATTAAGGCTTATCCCTACTCTCTGCAACCACTTACTCCAGGGAAGCCAGCCCCTGTGCTGTGAGGGCACTCATGCAGCCCTGTGGAAAGGTCCATGTGGCAAAGAACTAAGATCAATAGTCAATACTAGCTTGTGAGCCATGTGAGGAAGTGTACTTGGAATTGGGTTCTCTAGCTCCAGCCAAACCCCCGATGACTGCAACCTCTGCTGACATCTTGATCACCACATCATGAAAGATGGGAAACCACCACCACCCCACTAAGCTGCTCCTGAATCCCTGATCATGAGAGATTCCTGAGCAGTAATACATGCATACATGCTTATTATTTCAAGTCACTAGGTTTTGAAGGTTTTAAATTTTTTTTTTATGTAGCAATAGATACAATAGCTAATATAATGATCATGGCTTTTTTTTTTTTTTTGGTCCCTCTGGTACACAGAATTGGATTGATCATAATCCTTGGTATTTGACACATACTTAGTATTGGTCCATGCTTGGCTTACTTTTTTTTATTCATGTAGTTATTTTTTAGTGAATTAATAAACACCAGCAAACTAAATTCCTGAAAAAAGAGCTTAGGGCTTCATAATAACCTGCATCTATCCACATAGTTTACCCCATCTTATATCCTTGCCTCTTCTACCTCAGATAACCACTATCCTGATTCTTATGTTTATCATGTCTTTTTTTTGTGATGCTTTATCACATCTGTGGCTATTCATAAATTTGTTTGCATATATACCTATATGTATCTATTGTATAGCCAATATATATTTTGGATGCTTTTAACTTTATAAAACACTGATGCTCTCTCTACATAATGCTTTTGGGATTTAATTATTTTCACTTAATATTATATTATTAAGGTTTATCCATATTGTTGCATGTTACTGTAATTCATTCATTTTTTGTCTGATTATTGATGCTGCCAAGGTGATCAGAAAGGAAAATGAGACTAGGAAGGCCTTACAATGCAGAATTATGTAGTTGTGGGTAGTCAGGATAAAGCATATTTGGGATATAATTTAAATAAATGAATTATCTCTAGAAATAAAAAATATCAAAATTAATTTAGAAACTAAAAAAAATTCTGTATGGATAATTGATATCTAATAGCATATGTTAGTAAATCATAAAGGTTTATTGTTACTGTAATACAGTTCATTATATACACACATAAACACAGACCATGGGCCCCACGGATGTTTGCTGAAATGACATCACAAAGTTCAAAGATATATGAAAATATAGTAACAGTTGCCTAGATAGAAATAAAATGCTAGTATTTTAAAGAACCCATTGTGGGAGACTACTTTATGGGTAAGTGAATACCAAATATAATCTACTCTTAAGAATTCATATATTTTAATGTAAATAATATTTATATACAGAGATTTTCTTTTCTACCATTATCAAACACATACATTATCAAAGAATTCCTTTACATGATTACTTAATAACCACCTTAAAACTTTACGAATATAATCTAAAGCATTACTGACAAATCTAATTAATTATATAAGCCAAGTGGTGACGATCTCTGAACCTCACCTCTCACCTTCTTCCAAATTGCTCAAAGATTATGGATATTCTTTTGTCTTGATAGCACTATCCAGAAACAGGCTTCATTTGTTAATTCCAGAAATGTTTCAACTACATTTGTTTCAGCCAGCTGTTTTCTGATATCTTTCAGGCTAGCATTACCTTACAATGGGTAGTACTGTTGAATGTTAAAGTTATTTTATTTTAATGTTATTATTAGTTCCTCTGCATTGTACCCCCTTCCCCTAATGCTTCAAAGAGGGATGTTGAGTCCTGGATATATAATATGACTCCTTAAGCTAACTAGACTTCTGGAACAAGTAGACTTTTGTTTTGGAGCAACAAAATTAATTTTACCCATTAAATCTGGATTTATTTAGCCATTTGGCTTTACCAAATAGACATGCTTTTCTCTGGCATGACACAATCACAAAGAATGCATGTGAAAATGATTTATAAAGCAGGAAATATTTCATTCTTAGTTCTTCACTAAACAGAATGTGCAGGTTTGAGGACTAGAAAGAAAATAAAGATTGATGAAAGGGAGCCCTCAGCTATGGCAGAAAGTCCAAAGCACGGAGCAGGTCAAAAAAGAATGCAGATTATAGCAAGGATCCCTGAAGGTGACTACAAGTATTGCTGGAGGAGAATCACCTTTTCATCTTTAGTCATTTTCCTCAGGCCCTTTATAAATAATAGGACACGATCATTTTAGGAATAAACTGTTTTTCTTAAATTTCCCAGTTTTCAAAAAAACTGTACACAAGAAAGAAGGACTATATGCAAAGCAGCTAAGTGGGAGGTAATAAGAGTCTGTGGACTGAAAAAAAGGCTTCCCAAACCAGCCCTTGCCTTGATGCCCTCCCTCAGTAAGGCTGTGGTGGATGAAAGAAGTTGGGAAAACTTTTAGAGGGGAATGAGAAAAGGTTGAAGCCCTAATTTAAAGAGAATAAAAGTTATACTTCCTCCCTTGTACTACAGTTTACATTTGGAGAAAGAAGATTCTACCTCCTTTTAAGGAAACTTCTTAATGAAAATCCGATTAGGGACTTCTGCAATAGTCAAGGCACAAGGCACTAGGCAATGGCACAGGGAAAGAGACACCAGGTTTAAGATTTGCTTTGGAGGTTGAATTGATAGAATGTGGTGAAAACAAGCTATATTGTACAATAAGCCAAAAAATAGAATAATCTCTTTCTTCTAGTCTATTGTTAAATGAAGAGTTGACTTTTATATTGTAAATGTAAAGAAAACAAAAGTTTCATTCATCTTTCTGTAATGATGCCAGTCTAATTTGCTATTAAATTTCCATTCAAATGCTCTATTTTGTTTAGTTACAAGGGATTTGATCCTCTTAAACTTTCCCAGGCAGTTTGTATGAAAGTCAGTTGCTAAGAGAATTCCTAAGGGAAACCTGCAAAAAAACGTTGCAAGATAAATAACCTTAGTACAATATGCAGATGAAGTAGAAGAGAAGGTTTAAGAATTATCTTTAGAAAGGAAAAGATTTAGAATTCTGGGCTAGAGTTGCAAGTTAATCACTGATTGGAAGAAATTTAGGCAAGGTAGTTTTTACACTTCCCAAGAAGGGAGGACGTTTACATTTTCCCTCTTGGGAATAAAGGTAAGAGCACCTAGAGAAAGCTGGAGACGAATGTTCAGCATTCTCCGTCTCCCCTACTGCCCTCCCACCCCCACATAATCTTTTTCTTCCTCCTGCACCTTTCACAGCTCTTCCTTAGGTAACTCAGAGATAAAGGACCTAAGCATAGGAAGCCATAGGTGACAGCTGGGAGGTCTCAAAGGTCTAAAGTGAGGTTAAACTTCTGGGAAAAGCTTTTGGCAATTTTCTTAGGTGAGTAAAAGAACCAATATGATATGCTAGGAAAAGCATGGGTTTAGGGCAGACAGCCATGGATTTGAAACCAAATTCTAGCACTTATTATCAGCATCATCTTGAGCAGGTTAGCCAACCAATTTAAACCTTAGTAGAGTCATCTCTAAAATGGTGATTACCAATGGAACCCGCGATACATATATAGGGTAGGGTTTAGAATTGTAAGTCTGCAAAAACACAGAGTTTATTCTTGTATTATTATTATTATTTATTAATTACTGTATCTTCCATGTGAACAACTATAAACCTACTTTTGCCCCACCGTGTATTGGGTTGGCCAAACATTTCCTGTTTGTTTTTCCTGTAAGATGGCTCTAGTAGAGCTTAGTTATCTTTAACTACATTTGAAACAATTTTGTTAGATTGTATTGTGACAGCTGTCATATAAGTCTGCATTAAAAAACTGATCAAAATTGGTGAATTTTTGTGTAGCCATTTTAATATTGTAGATGGAAGAAAAGCGACATTTTTGGCATATTATGTTTTATTATTTCAAGATAGTTAAAGGTGCAACTGAAATGCAAAACAAAAAAAAAAAAGGTTGTACAGTGTACGGAGAAGGTGTTTTGATGGATGTAACATGTCCAATGTGGTTTGTGAAGTTTTGTGCTGGAGATTTCTCACTGGACAATGCCCCACAGTTGGGTAGACCAGTTGAAATTGATAGTGATTGAATCAAGACATTACTTGAGAACAATCT
The DNA here is from genome assembly GCF_004126475.2 of Phyllostomus discolor. NCBI lineage: Eukaryota > Metazoa > Chordata > Mammalia > Chiroptera > Phyllostomidae > Phyllostomus > Phyllostomus discolor. The sequence goes on from NC_040904.2 coordinate 94,220,656, forward strand.
ATGTTATACCATGCAGAGGAAGATAACTGATATACTCAAAATATCCAAATCAGGAAACTTACTGGTGAAAATGAAAAATGTGTGCTTTAGATTATAGAAAAAACTAAATGGACTTTTTGGCCAACCCAATATTATGCAGGAACTCAGTTAGGTACTCAGTACTTCTTTAATATCTCTCTAAGCTGGATTTTAAGTAGCTAGAAATCATAAACTTTATGCAGAGAAAAAAAAGATATTTGACCCAGAATGCACTCACAGCTCTCAGGGTCAAATGACCAGTGGTACTTTGTTGACATCTCTCCATGAGCTAATTGATAAACTCTTAGAAGTGGTAGAAAAAGGATTATTCTCTAACCTCTATCATCTGAAAAAAAATTATACCTAAGAAACAGAAGACAACACTAGATAACTTTTAGGGTTAATCGTTCAGAGATTTTTTTTTACCAGCATATGGTGCTCAATGTTCCCACATTATAGAATGTGTTCTCTGCTTATACATGGACATTCTTCTCTCAGAAGAGTAAAAAGAGGTACCTTAAGTGTAAACTGTAACTAAATTTTGTGCTATCTTTGACTACTTGTACCTGTAGTATTGAATTTGTTATGTTACTCCTTCCATTATTGTCTTAGCACCCCAGCTAATAAAATTTCTATTAAGGAAGCTATTAATTAACATAATTAGTTACTGTTATATGCTAGACATTGCCCTAATAATAGTAATAATAAATGATAATTTGTTATTATATACTAGACATTATGCTAATCACACTCAGTATTTTTAATAGCTATAAACATATGTATAATAACAGTAGGGGTCATTTGTTGAATGCTATTGTATGCCACATTTTATGCTAAGCATTTTATATAAATTTTCACAGTTAATACACTCAAAGACCTAATAAGCTAAGTAGCATTAGATAAATGAGGAGACAAGACAATCCTTTCTTGTTAAAGGAAAACTCACCATGTCTTAACCTTCCATAAAATCATAGAATAGAATGGTAATATCTTAAATTTAGAAACTGCCACTCATAAAAGTGTACTGTTAACTACTTTACAAATTTGTACTCTATGCAATAATAATGCTACATTACACAGGGATTCCCCCCTAATACATAGCATTTGATAAATTTTACATAATAGTCTATTAGAATAACAGGTTAAGAAAGGAACAAAATTCTATCTGAAATACAGACAGAATGTAGAAAAATCAAATACTTTAGCTTGACTGGAATTCAGCCCAATGTATTTCAAAATTCATAAATATCCTGGGTGAAGATCATTGACATTGTCAGGGGATTATCATTAAATTTCAACCCAAAGGCAACAAACTCAAGCAATGCAGATAGATATAGAAAGCAGTGCCTCCTAAAATAAAAGTAAAGCAAATACCACAATTTATTCTAGCTCCTATTCTTTTCACTAACCAGCAGGCTCAGAAATTAAATATTTAAAGATTTAAAACTAATACAACTTTACGTAGTCCACCAATATGCTACTAAATAAAATTATCCTCTTTACATTTACAGTGTCTCACAGTTCAAAAATTTAACCTATGCCCATTGATTTCCTACCTTCCCAATTAATATAGTAACTTAGTTACCCTACAGTGTAATTTGGCAGAAGAGACAGAGAAGATAGGATATTATTTTATTGTTATCTTACTTCAAGGAAATAAATACATTAGTAACAATATGGACATCTGTACCTTTGTGTCTCAACCACAATGCTTTTACTATTGACTCTGTTGCTGATCAAATGCGAAATGTTACCATTCCATCAGATGAGGCTTCACAGCACTGGAGACATTGTAAGTGAAATTTATAAAATAAAGAAAATAAATAGACTCCAGAAATTCCAGTTTTGAGAAGCTGATTACACACAAAAATGCTTAAAAGTGAAAGGGTTAGTAGAAAATTTCTGTGTTTCTTAAAAAAAAAAAGATGTGGAATTCCATGAGATTCTTTTCTAAATAAACCATTAACAACATTGTAGATCTAGAAAACCTGAAAAGGTGCATAATGGACTCAAGTCTCTGCTTTGTGACTCACAGGTATACTTCTCAGGATATACTTCCTCTGGTAGAGGGTCATATGGGCGAATAAGCTGAGAGTCTACTGAAGCAAAAATTCTGCATGTGTCATAGGGATAAAATTTGTTTGATCTCAAGTCCCGCATACATATAAAAATTGTGATCCAAATCCCAATGAATTCAGTACTGTTGGTAGTGTTTTGCCTCTAGAATGTCTTTTTTTTGCCTCTAGAATATAATTCAAATTTACACTAGTAAGTTATGCATTTCCCAACTCTTTTAGAAAAAGATAGGTTATATGAAATAATGTGTAAAGGCAAATTGGAGATTTCCTTTCAAAAGTAATAATAGTAACGATAGCAACATTAAGACAATAACTAATAATTAAATACTATATTAGGCATTATGCTTAGTGTTTTATATTCATCAATAAATTAATAAAACAATCAATATGTTTTGAGAACATATTTTAGACTAGACACTATACAAAATGTGTCACACACAAAAGATAGAAGCAATTTGAATTACATAACAGAACTAGAAAATATAATGGATAAGAGTATCATGGAAGATTTTTTTCATAAAACTGAATAGGCCCTTTCATATTTCTGCATTGACTCTCTCCAAATATCTCTAATGTCTGCTTTTTAAAAAAAACTGTAATAATTTTGAAAAAATTATTCACAAAGAAAACTCCCACTCTTTACATAAAGTACTGATTCTTAACTTAAGACACATAATATTCTCTACTATTTCTGTAAAATCACTGACAAGTAGTCATAAAATTTAAATAATAACTGAAAATAGTCTTCAGAGATCAAAAGGCCAGGAAGAATTCTTAAGACTATACATTGGCCTCCACCCACATTTTTCAATGCCATGTACTTTTTATCTGGCAACATTCTCTTCTGTTATTTTTTTTATTCCTAGATTAAACAACACCAAAATTTATTTACAGAAATATCCTGAGAGTGTTCCCACAAATGCTTATTCCTATGAAGATCAAGAAAGCAGGAAGAAAATATGAGAATTATAGTATTCTAAGGTCTTCTAGTTTTCTTCTTTTTTCTTATGACTATTACTATTATTAGGCCTACAGCTTCTAATAGGCTGAATCTTTCATTAGGCCCAACATATAGGGCTCTTTACTTATGACTTGAATATATCAGTTGCTCAGTTGTTATTTTCATGGTCATTTTAAGTTATTTCAACCATAAATTCTTTAACGCCCTGAACATCCTAAAGCTGTCTAAGTACAAATATATTCCTACCACATTCCTCTATGTTAACCTGGGAATGTAGTTAGAGTAAAGTTTCATTAAAATATATGAGAGGCCCTGGCTGGGTAGCTCATTTGGTTAGAGCATGGTTCTGATAAGCCAAAGTCATGGGTTTGATTCTGGTCAGGGAACATACAAGAATCAACCAATGAATGCATCAATAAGTGGAACAGTAAACCGATGTTTCTCTGTCTTGCTCCCTCCCTTCCTCTCTCTCTAAAAATCAATAAATTAAAAATAATGAAAAGTATGTGTGAAAACACTGGTACATTATTAACATTTAAAAATTAAACAATATATATGGTAGTTATAAGACTTAACATGCAGTCCGACCCTCAGAACCTCTGATGTATCACTTTAAAACATCATTTATCATTGTAATAAGGCTGAGGTCAAGTTTCTAAAAGTGCAACTTGTTAAAAGCAGGAATAAATGAATGAGGGGTGAGTCAGCTCATATGAGGGAAAGGGTAAAAAAAAACTTCAAAAGCACAGCACATGACTTGGTAAATATTCAGTGTATCAAAATGTAGTTGCCATCTGATGTTGATAGACTTAGGATATGTGTTAAAAAAAACAAGAAAGGAAGTAACTCAGCCAGGTTAATGTGCTCTTGTCTACATTTCATAATTCAGGTATTAAGTGCTTTAATAAATATTAGCTACAAAAGAAAGGATGCAGTATAATCAGATTTGGGCAATGTTTGTTGGGGGTGGTAGAGGAGTAAAATAAGGTAAGACCTGATGACACATAAGCTAAAAACAAAAAAGTGTTTTATGTAAAGCAGAATTCTCAATCATATGACAATACTGCTGGAATGTTAGCTTCACAGTTAAACACAGGGAAGCTGTAAGCCTACACTTAGGAAGAAACTGAAATCTTGTTCATTGTCAGCTTTGAACATTCAATTATTCTTTTCTTTGCCTAAGACTATTTAAAAGTATATAATAAACTAAGGAATAGGCAAAGTTTTGGGTGGATAGTAGAAAGAAGGAAAAATTAAAAGGCCCTAGCATTCTTCGAAATTTTTAAGCGTGTGTGTGTGTGCACTCACGCAAACCTGAACATGAGCAGTGAAAACTTGTCCGAGTGTCAATCAATGTCTGTCTAAGACCATATCTGAGCTCGTTATAGATAATTCTCTCTTTAACCCTGAACATTCCCTGGGCTTCCAAATGTTGACAATTTATGTACTACCATGTATTACTAAATGTCTTGGAAATAAGAAATAATAATAGGCAGGAAAGTTTCAATATAATAGGCAGAAAAGTTTTGAAGGTTAACTAGGACAGGGTTCAGGGCAACTGTTAGTAAAATGGAGGAAGCACTTCAGCAAGCATTGACCAGAGTAAAGCAAACACTGAGGTAAGATTTATATAAAGCAAAATTTACTGATTTTTAAAGTGTACACCACACAGAGTTTTGATAAATGTACTGTAGGCCCTCTATATCCTCAGGTTCCATATCCTCAGATTCTGCATCCACAGATTCAACCAATGTTGGATCAAAACTATTTCAAAAGCAAAGTCACGTTGTTGAGGACATGTCCTATATGCAATTAGGTAGGCCTGCAATGGTTTGGTCTGTGCTGAACACTTGAAGACTTTTTCTTGTCATTATCAACAACTACTTATATAGCATTTACATTCCATTACGAATTATAATTTAAAGTATACAGAAGGATGTACATAGGTTATATGCAAATACAATGCCATTCTATATAAGGGACTTGAGCACCCTCGAATTTTGGTATCTATGGGGTATCTTGGAACCCTGCAGGTAAGGAGTGACAACTGTGTTCTAAAAAAGATATAGAATCTTTCTGTGTGGACCCCTTCCAGTCAATTTCAACGTTTCATAAACAACCAATATTCTAATTTGTATCTCCATAGATTAGTTCTGCCTTCATATAAATGGTATCATACAATGTGTAGTTTTTTGGGGTCCTGACTTATTTTGCTTAACATGTTTCTGAAATTCATCTACAGTGTTGTTTGTATTTATATGGTCCATTTCATTTTGTTTTGTTTGCTTATTAGCATTCTATTCTATAAACATACCATATTTTGCATATCCATTTTCTACAGTTGGGTGTTTTCATTTTTAAACAATTATGAATAAAGTTACTATGAATGTTCTTGTACAAATCTTTTTGAGTGCATAGTTTTTATGTTTTACTGGTAAATACTCAGGAATGCAATTACAAAATTACAGGGTAGTTATATGTTTAACTTCACAAGATACTGACTCAATGCTCCAAAGTGGAATATTCCCACTAGTAAATGTAAGAGTGTCAAGTATTCTATCTATATCCTTGTCAAAACTAAATATGTCAGTTTTTAAAAATTTTAGTTATTTTAGTAAGCATGAACTATGATCTTGTTTTGGTTTTATTTTAAATTTCCCTAACATCTAATGATGCTGAATACCTGTTTCTATGAGCTTATTGGCCCTTTTAGATCTTCCATTGTGAAATGCCTACTCAAGTCATTTGCCCATTTTAAGGTTTTGTTTGTCTACTTGTTACTGATTTGTAGGCATTCCTTACAGAATCTGGACATGAGTTCTTTGTTGTTAAATGTATTGGAAACATTTTCATTCAATATGTTGCTTGCCCTTTCATTTTCTTAATTTCTTGATAATTAGAAATCTTTAATTTGGATGAGGTCTGATTTATCAATTTTTTTCTGTTCTGTGTGGACTGTCTGTGTCCCCTTAAGCAAAGGTTATGAGATTTTTGTCCCTATGTGTAATCTTAGAAGCATTATAATCTTAGCTCTTGCAGGTATAAAATACATATTAAATTAATTGTGATGTGTAGTGTAAGATAAGAGGCCAACGATTAATTTTTCCAAATGTCTAACCAGTTTTTCAAGCACCATTTGTTTAAAAGACTTTCCTTCTCCCAATTAAATTATGTTGTCACAATATATGATTGAATATATATCATATATATGTTCAATTGATATCAGTTGATATCTGGTATCTCTTTTTTGTTACAATGGTCTGTATGTGGGTTTTTTTGGTGGGATTGGTATAATATGTCTTTATTACTATATTTATGGAAAGTCTTGAAATTAGATAACAAGAATGTCCCAACACATTCTTCTTTTTCTAGGTTATTTGCAATTCAATATAAATTCTAAAACCAACTTGACAATCTCTCTAAAAATACAAAACAAAAAAACCCCCCAAAACAAAACAAAACCCAACTCTGTTGAGATCTTCACTCAGATTGTTGACTTCATAGATCAACTGGGAAAGAAAAGCCACTTTAACAACACTGAGTGTTTATCCAATAAACAACAGGTATTTCTTTAAGACCTATTTAATTTTGACTGTAGAGGCCTCATATTCCTTTATTAAACTTAATCCTAAGTATTTTATATTTGTATGCTTTTGTAAATTGACTTTAAATTTCATATGCAGATTGTTTGCCACCACTATATAAAATTTAATTAATTATTTGCATAATGATTGTGTGACCTTCCTAAATACACTTATTAGCTCCAGCAGTTGTTTCGTATATTCCTTAGCATTTTCTAATGTAATTGATCATATTATATGTGATATAGATCATTATAATTCATTTCTTCTCTATATTCCTTTAATTTATTATTTCCTGTTTTATTATTTTGGACAGGATCTTTAGCACAAAATTGAACAGAAATAGTAAGAATAGATCTTGTTGCCTTCTACTAGATATTAGGAATAAAGCATTTATTCAGTCCTTCATTAAGTATGGTATTAATTGTAGGATTTTCATAGAAGCTCTTCATTAGACTAAGGAAATTTTATCTCTTTTATTTTTCTGAGAGTTTTTATTATAAATTCCTGTTAAATTACTTCAAATAATTTTTGTATCTATTGAGATTTTTTCTCTTATTCTAATATGATAAATATACATTGACTTATTTTCAAATGTTAAACTAAACTTGCACTCCCAAGATAAACTCCAGTTGGTCATGAGTTATTAACCCATTTTATGTATTGCTGGACTTTATTTGCTAATATTTTAAAAAGATTATTATGTCCAGACCACTGAGGGGTACTGACCTGTGATTTTCTTATACCTTCTTCAGGTTTTGCTATGAGGATTATTTTGGCCTCATAAAACAAATCAGGAAGTGTTTTCTACTGTATTTTCTGAGAGTTTATGTAGAGTTTATATTAATTTCTTCTTAAGTATTTTATAGAATTCTCCTAGAAAACTATCTGAGCCTAGGGTTGTCTTTTTAGGAATGTTTTTGATAACACATTCAATTTCTTTAATAAATACAGGGTTATATAGATTTTCTGTTTCCTGAATAATTTTGGCAACATGTTTTCTAAGGAACCTATCTATTTCATTGAAGTTGTTGAAATTATTGGCATGAAATTTTCATAGTATTCCCTCGTTATCCTTCCAATGTTTGTGATATGTAATGACATCCCCTTTTTTATTGCTGCTATTGGTAGTTTGTATCTTTTCATTCTTGTTAGAGGCTTACCAATTTTATCTTTTCAAAATATCAAGCTTTACCCTTAAATACTGTTTGTTTTTTATTTCTTGGAGTTTTGCCTCATTATTTATTTTTTCTTCAACTACTTTGGGGTTTAATATGATCACATTATTCTTCTTTATTTAAGTGGAAATCTATCTCAATGACTTTAAACCTTTCTTCTGCTATATCCTTCTTTCACTCATGCTATAAATTTTAATATACTGCATTTTCAGTAAAACTTGATTTAAAAGTATTTTATAATTTTCCTCATGAATTTATCATTTCAAGTGTGAGATATTTATGAGTTTGTTGGTCAATTTCCAAATGGTCTTTTCTAGATATTTTATTTTTTTAATTTCTAATTCAATTAAATTAGGATCAGAGAACATATTTTATAGTATCTCAGTCTTCTGAAAATGTTTAAAACTGATTTGATGGCCCAGACTGTGTTCTTCCTTGGTAATAGTCCCATGTGTAGTTTTAAAGAATCCACATTTTGCAGGTGGGAATAATGTTTTACAAATGTCAAGTAGGTAAGGTATTTGATGGTGTTTTTAATATCTTGTATACCCTTACTGATTTTGTCTACTTATTCTGTCAAGTACTGGGGTAAAAGTATTAAAATCTCTAATTGTTATTTTGAATTTGTCTATTTTTCTGTTTTTCTGCCAGTTTCTACATACATGTTTACTACTTATGTCTTCATGATAATTTGACATATATCATTGTAAAATATCCCTGTTTATCTCCAATAATGCTCCCTCTTTTAAAGTCTACTCTAAATTAATATGGCCAATATAACACTTTTATGTTACTGCTTGTATTCAATGTTTTCCCCATTCTTTTACTCTCAAGATAATGTATTCCTTATAGACTGTATAAAGTCAAGTCCTACTGTTTTAATCCAGTCTGACAGTCTCTGCCCTTTAATTGTAGTAGTTAGCCCATTTATATTGAATAGAATTATTTCTATGGTTAAATTTAGATTTACTGTCTTATTATCTGCCTTTTTTCTTTTTGCTCCTCTGATTTCACTTTCAATGCAATTAATTCATAATATATGAATGCATCTCAAATCAAATATAAGCTTTTTGGCTGTATTTTTTTGGGGGGAGCATTAGTTTTTAGCAGTTGTTCTAGGGATTACCATATATCTCTTGAATTTAGCACTGTCTACTTAGATTGAATATTATACCACTTCATGTAAATGTATGAGCCTTATAAGAGTATCATTCCAAGCACTGGCTGGAGCAGTTCAGTGGATTGAGCGCGGGCTGCGAACCAAAGCATCGCAGGTTTGATTCCCAGTCAGGGCACATGCCTGGATTGCAGGCCACGGCTCCCAGCAACTGCACATTGATGTTTTTCTCTCTCTCTTTTTCCCTCCCTTCCCTCTCTAAATAAATAAATAAATAAATAAATAAAATATCTTTATAAAAAAAAAAAGGAGTATAATTCCAGCCCTGGCTGGTATGGCTCAGTGGACCTAATGCTGGCCTGCAAACCAAAGGGTCACTGGTTCAATTTCCAGTCAGGGCACATGCCTGGGTTGCTGGCCAGGTCCCCAGTAGGGGCCATGCGAGAGGCAACCACACATTGATGTATCTCTCCCTCTCTTTCTCTCTTCCTCACCTCTCTCTAAAAAACAAAACAAAACATTTTTTAAAAAAGAGTAACTTAATGAACAAAACAATCAAATAAGCAAAAGAGAACCAAAGGCATGGAAACAAGGAATAGACTGACAGTGACCAGAGGGGAAGGGGGAGTGGGATAAGGGGAGAAAGAAGGGGAAGGGGTCTAGCCAAGGAACAGGTATAAATGATCCATGGACGTGGACAGCAGGGTGGGTACTGACTGTGGGAGAAGGGGGTGGGCAGGGCAGGGAAGAGCAAGGAGGGAAAATTGGGACAATTGTAATAGAACAATAAAAAAGAAGTTAACACCACACGCATACACACAAAGTGGCTTTCCCTGATTCTAGCCTTCATTGTTTATGATTAGGAATTGGTTGACATTTACTTAATTGTTCCTCTATAGGCAATCTATTCCCCACACCCCTCTGGCTACTTTCAAGAATTTTCTCTATATCTTTGGTTCAAAAAAGTTTGAAAACAGTACATACATGTGATTTTACTTGTATAATTTTGCTTTTTCTCCATTTCTGGGACATTTTCAGCTATCATTTCTGTCTTAAAAATATTTTAAAATTTATTTTTAAAGAGGGGAAGGGAGGGAGAAAGAGAGGGAGAGAAACACCAATGTGTGGTTGCTTCCCAAACCCCCCTCACTGTCTGGCCTGCAGCCTAGGCATGTGCCCTGACTGGGAATTGAACCAGTAACCCTTTGGTTAGTAGGCCTGGTGCTGAATCCACTGAGCCACACCAGTCAGGACTCAGCTATCATTTCTTTAAATATCATTTTTGTACCATTCTCTCTTCTACCATCTTCAATCTACATTTATTCCTCCCTAATAAATTAACTTCAGATATTGTACATTAACCTTTTGGTACTTTTTCATAATTCCATTTATTTTCTCTTTTTCTGAGACCCTCCAAGGTTATTGGACAATTCGATATTGTTCTACAAATCACTGACATGGGATATTTTTTCTTTATATTAATAATTTTTATTGATCTGCATTCAAGTTCACTGACACTTTCTTTTGCCATTCCTAATCTACTTTTAAGCCCCTCCCATTATTTTTAGTTTGTAGGTTTCAGGTATACTTTGACTTTTAGTTCTTTTAGTACTTTCTACTTCTCTGCTTATTTTCTCATCTATTCCCTCATTATGACCATATTTTCATTTAGGTCCTGCATATACTTATCACTTTTGCTTTGAAGTCCTTGTCTGCTAATTTAAAAATCTGCACTGTTTAGGGATTTGGTTCTGGGCATTATTTTCTGTGTTTTAAGTTAGAAGTCACATTTTCCTGTTTCCACATCCAGTCATTATTTAATGGCATTTGCGGAAATGTATAACATGTAATAGAGACTTTGGGTTCTGTTATCTTTCTCTAAAGAATGAATTTCCATTCTTGCAAGCAATTAAATTACTGGTTGATCACTTTGGCACTGTGATGACTTAGTTTGATGCTTCACTAGATCCTTTCAATGTTGCCATTTTGTTCCTTTTTTTTTTTTAATTTAATTTCTCAGTCCTGAGTCATACCCTAAGTGTGGCCCTTCTGGGTTTTAAGGTCTCAGATATTTACCAAACTCTTCTAATTTAGTAAGACTCACAACTTCGAATTTTGTCTCCCCTTCATCAGATGTATTTGCTAGCTCTTCTAGCTTTCTAGTTGTTCCTTTTTTCCAGGTCCCAATACCCACCCCCACCCCGCCCCACTGCCGTGTTCACAGTTCACAAGTCAGCCAAGACAAGAGGCGAGTTTATATGGAGATTTACAGGTCCCCTCCTTCTGTGGCTTCATCCCTTCCAAGATTTTCTTCTTCAGTTTCAGCCACTCTGCCAACTCCAAACTTCATCCTCTGGCACCTCAAGCCAATACGATTATGGCTGGCTGTTTGAATTCTAATTGTCCCACCCCACAGAGACAGGGAAGTTCCTTCATGGGAAAATCTATAATAAATGTGAATTGCACCCAGTACAGTTCACTCCAGATTCTGTCTGCTTTTGGTCATTCTCCAATGTCTTCAAATAATTGTTTGTTAGCTTTTAATTGCAGTTTAGTTATTTCTAAAGAATCATAACTAGACTTTGGAATTGTTATCTGTAGAAATGTTTGTTCTGGAATAGTACAAGTTACTTCTTTTATTATCAAAATCAGAACAATAATATTTAGAAACTGATTTGGAAAGTTGCATTATAATCAAAGTGTCAATAGGCTTTCCTCTTCTAATAGACTGCTTGTTCATTATGAGAAACTCTTATGTTTTATATCTTAAAAATAATTCACAGGGCCTAGGAAAATGGCATATGTTCTACTTACTAAATATGGCCAATGAATATTTGTACAACTAAATTCGACAGAGTAATCTATAAGAGTGAAATAAACAGCATTACAAATAAAGAAAAACGCTTTAAGAAATGTGTTTGGGAGATCAATGATATGAGATATATCTAATTATGACAGAGAATCTGAACATGTGGTATCACTGTGCAGGGAAAATGGGTATCACCATTCTCACCATTTTAAAAGCCTATTCTAAGAGAGGCATTTGCTAAGTATTTTATATAGATGAACTTAGAAAGTGGCCCAGTTAGTCATACTCCAAAGTTAAATTCCAACCATTCTCTCTTACTGCCTACTCAGAATTGACATTAAAGTCATTCACAGCACTTATCACTTGTAACAATATGTCTCCTATAAATATTGTTTCCATCTTTTACATTAACTTGCTTCCTATGTCATGTAAACTTGCTCTCCATCCTTATCATATAATACTTATTCATTTCATAGACCAGCAGTGAAATGGAGATCTCAGGATTGGAGCAGTGAGCAGTTAAGAAATACCTCAGGAATCAATGAACCTGAGATAGCCTTTTCAGCTCTGTCTGTACCCCTCTTGTCCTTACAAATTAATTTCAAATTCATCTCTTCCAGAGAGCTTCCAATATTTAACCTGGAGCCACCTACCATTCCACCTGACCAATTACTTTGGCAAATTGATATAACAGGCCAATTACTAATTATTTACATTTGTATCTCAACAGCATTCTGGGTGCTGTATGGAAAACAAATGAAGAACAAGGCACGGTCCTTAGTCAAAAACACCCCCTAACTTTGGTTAGGGAGTCTCTCACCCATCACACAGTATAACCTTCATCCAGTTTATTGATCTCTGTGTATGCATATATTTCAATGTCACTTGTCTTTCTTTTTTTGTAATTCATTTTAAGAGTATTCATCTTAAGAACCCAATTAACTTCCTATTGGTAGTAGGAAGTTAATCTATATCCTATATTTAGGATATCCTTCCTATCCATACATTTAACTATAGGAACTGGGGGCTAAGTAGAGCGCTGTGGCTCCTATCAGGTCCTTCTGGTGGAATTTGGTCCTTGCTGCCTTTTCCAACTTTCCTCACTGAACTTGTAATTAACTAACTTTTAAAGTCTTTGTACACATTAGGTAATATTTGTCCTCTGTACTCCCAGGAGACTTTTGTAACTGCCCAGCTAGGAAGCCCTACCCTTCATTATTCAGCAACAGCTTGAGGAGTATTCTAACTCTAACCTTCCGCCCTCTGATGGACCAGCTGCATCAAAGACTGTGTTCCCTTGTTTGTTTGTTTTTTTTTTTCTTGTTCTTCCTGATGCAGAATCACCATTTCAAACTAAGTCAGCTATTCGAAAAGTAAAAAATCTGGATCTAAATTTTCAAAACATGTCTCTTCTGTGAACCATGGCAAATCTAAACTGGATTATGCCTTGTGTTAGACTCAGTACTCATGTGGTCCCCTTTTCTCTGCCCCACTGGATCCCTGCATGCTGTTCAGGGGAAGTTGCTGGCTTTGGAACTGACAGTTTGGAAATGAAGGCATTTTTCTTTTAGGGAGAATAGTCCTTCAGTGATTCAAACAACGAGCCTTGTGATCAAAATAATTCATAAAGGAAAAGATTTATGAAGTGACTTCACTCGCACACAATGCATTTTTTAAACTTTGTTTTTAAAATAAATCTGTCAGTACACAAGCCAAGACAACACATCTGAATGCAATATCAGTGGACACACCCTGACTCTCTTCTCCTTTCCTAGTCCAAGACTGTGGAGAAAAAAGGCAAAGAAAAATCTTCTCTGTCTTTTTTACTTAATCTTAGTTTTTAAAAATATTAAAAATGCTAGTTCTATGAAAAGACTTAAAAGTTGTGCATACTATTGTTTCCTACACAAAAACGTGTCTTTTAAAAATCCATTTTCCATCTACCACCGTGCCTGTTTAAGAAAATAAAAAATAAAGAAGTCCAACTTATAATGAATCTCTGTGGCACAAGGAAGCCTGTTCTGATCTCCCTTTATCAGGTTTGAGTGATAGTTCTGCTCAACGAGTATTGACAGGGCCGTCCTGTTTCTCAGGCTTTCGTTTCCCTCGGCTGGAGAAGGGTACAGTGCATTTTCACATTCTCAAAGTCTGCAGTTGTTTTTATATAAGAAGCAATTTGCTTGGGTCACGTCAGGTCGAATGGGATGCCTGCCCAGCTCTTGGTTTTAAAGGAAAAACATACAGAAAGACACAAAAACACAGCAGTTTCCTTCATTAAATTCCACTCTACCTGCCATGGGCTTCTAGCCACAATGGAATTTCCCACCCTGGCCTAGTCTAGCCTAACTTTTATTTTTAGGGATTTTTTTCCCCTCAAATCTTATGAGTTTTCTTTCAAGTGAACTTTGAGGTAAGAATTATTAAATGATAGAGTAATTGCCTGGTTTAAAAAGAATCAGACATGAGAAACAAATGGCTGGTAACCTTCCATAACCCTCCATAATATTTTCGGATAAGCAGCCTCTAGATAACAGACTTAAAAATAATAAACTGTTCATAGTAAGTACAACCAGATAAGTAATGCAATTCAGTATCAAAACTTGAATCATGAAATGAGGGTAACAGCACTTTTTCAGTAATACCCTCTATTTAACCATTACGTTGGCTAGATAGAATTTTAAAGGGCGGGGGGGGGGGGGAAGGGAACAAGAATAACTGAAAACAAAACAAAACAAAACAAAACAGGAAAATACATAGAGAAAAGAGAGTAGGGGGTGGGGAAGATGAAGAGATAGAGAGGGGGGTGTGGACAGCAGGCTGGTTTTTGGACCATTTTTTTTTCCCTAAAAGCCATATGCTTTTGCCCATAGCCTGGGGGGGGGGCGGGTGGTAACTGATTTAATCAGGACTGTTCCTGTGGGTTACTTAAACTATGAAAAGCAACAGGGAGACTTCCCAAGAAACCCAGACTGGTCTGCTGCACAATGCTTCATTTGGGGTCTGGAGTTTAGTAGGCTATTCACATTATACTCAGAGTCCTAAGGAAAATGGCTCAGTGCTTCTATAACTCTTTTTTCCTTTGATCTACATCACCATTTGGTGTCTCTTGGCATTACAAAAGCTCTCAAAAATGACCCTGCTAGTTAATTAATTTATAGTCTGGGGGGGAAAAAGATTGAAAGATGTGATTTTAGGGGATGTGAACCTCACTCTCCCCACATTTAGCAACAGCCTGCCAAAGCCAAAGTGAGGCTTAATCTGAACGAACTCTCTTTAAAACATATCAAGCTGGCCCTCTCATTGATTATTTTCAAGCTAGCTTTTGCATAGTCTCCTTCAAATGAGGAAGTTTACTTTTTAGGCATGTCATTTGCTCTGAGCATTGTTGTTTGTTACCCATTTCAGCTTCTTAACCTCAAACCCGTGATTCCCTGTTAGAACTGACTAACAATGCAGCTACTTCTTCAGCATCACAGCACATTTGTAAACCAAAGATCAGTTCACTCTGTTTGGCTTCCAACACCATTTGCTGCTGACACCATTTTATGAGTTTGTCTACTCATGTGAATAAACAAAAACTTGGTAATGTGAATTTGGGAAAGGGAAGAGCAGCAACATGGAACAAAGTCTACAGAGGCCAAAATTATTGCCACACATTTCATGGATGCTCCCCCTTCATGTTCTATTCTATATTAACTTTACCTTAAAATTGGGATTTTGTTTCTTAAATGGATTCCCATTTTCCTCTAATAAACCAAGTAGTTTACACTGACATTAAGTAGTGGTTTAGTGATTTTTAGAGTTTCTTCTAATTCTAAAGTAAATGTTCATGAGACTCATAAACTTGTATCTAGACATTCTTTCTAAGCATTTTAGCAGTTCCCTGAGGCTGCATATAATCTCTCACAATCCCTAGCAAAACCTGAGATTTTGAGCCACTGTCTCTAGTTCACATTGCACCGCCAATGAATAAAGCAAAATCATTACTTACGGTAACTTCTCCTCAAGCTCTATAGTAAACTGAGGTACAAAGAAACCTTTATTATACGCTAGACAGAACAGTAGGATTAATGCTAAAAACCAAGGAACTAACAGCCTATGAATATACCAACCCTAAGAAGAAGGGGATTAAACAATATTTGAGTTTAGAAACAAAAGTAGAACTGTATCGGTATGTTATTATGTAGACAATTAATATAAGAAAACTAACCAAAGGACAGCCTCAGCACCAATGGAGATATTTTGATGTACAGTACTTGAAGCACTACTTGAATAGGATCTGTAAGAAACAGTTTTCACAGTTCTATTTAGTCCCCTTTCTCCCCAACACAAACACACATGCACACATGCAGATACACAAATATTATTAGAGTAGGACTACTCTTAAACTTGTATCTGTGAGCCACTAAGCAGTTACTTTATGTACATTGCAGAAAGATGAAAATGAGAAAACTGGCATACCCGTGGTTTTTGTTTAACACCACAAAGAAAGAAAATAGGTTTAGAATAAGTTGGAGGTAAAATGGACAGTGGTGAACACAGAGACCGAGTTAGAATTCCTTAGGAATTAGTAATAGGACTAACCTTGCTCAACACATTTATAAATGACTTGCTCACCCCCATGTTTTGCACTGAGCCTGACGTAAAGTGGAAGCTCAATTAATTTTTACTGAATGAATGAATAATCTAAAACAAGGACTGTATAATAAATTATCCAATATGTGGATGAAATTAAACTTTCTGGAGCAGGAAAAAGCTAAGCTGATGGGGCACATTATTTGTTCAGGTGAGCAGAAAGGTGCCAGTTGAACATGGACAACTGAAATATTCAAATATGTGAAAAGAATAGCTTTGAGTCTTAACCAGAAAAGAGCCTTAAGGGTCACTAGGCTCATTTGAATAAAAAGGCCTTGAAAATGTTAGTCATTATTAAGAGAAGTAATGAAAATAACATTCTTCTTTTCTTATATTAAAACTTCTGCACTTATGTAAAATTATTTGCACTTAGAGTACCATGTTCCTATCACATCCTACCCCAGACTGGGCAGTCATTAAAGAATTCAACCTCGATTACTAAATGTAATATAATACAAAACAAAATATTTTGTGATATCATAACAATTCATTGAGTATAAGATGATGCAAACAAGCATGGCTGTTAACAAATATTATTTTGTAGGTGCAGTATTAACAATTGGCTACCATAGCAGCTTCCTCATAAGTCTGATTTTCTGCAGTCTCTGAGCTCATGATCTTGTAGCTTTGGGTGTTTACATTTATTTATTCACTCAAGAAAGCTTTATTTACTGCTTCCTCCAGCTGTGCTAGTCTGGTAAGATCACACTGGATCCTTTAGGTATTGTAACTATCCTAAATGGACCCCATACTTCCTTTGTCCCCTTGCTTTCTCTGATTTTTACTCGGGGTTATCCATCGTGATCACACATTCAGATCCCTGATCCCTGCTCCTTTCCCACCTATTTTTCTTGATTTATTTCCTTTCACCCTGTGTCTGTCTTCCTATGAAGAGGCAATACACTATAGCTCTTAGCAGTGGTCATAGAGCTATCTCTAGTGGAGCTCCATCAGCCTCAAACACATTTTCTTGTTGAAGAGGTATAATGTCCTTTCCGCCATCAAGAAACAATGTGATTCCTTTGACGCGGTGGAAATATTAAAAGTTAACAGTGGTTCTCCTATTACAAACGACTACAGCAATCTGCTCACCACCATCAGTTACTACATGGTATTATAAGAATTATGAAATACCTGTTAGACTTTCTTTCTACAAGATGCCTTTTTCCTCTGAATACAGTTAATTCATTTGGCAACAAAGATGGATTAGCTACTTCTTTTTGTATGCAGAGAGAAAGAAGTATGATTCTTTTTTTGTTTATAATAACTTCTAGTAGTGGTGATAGGTTTCAAAACCCATTTCTTCTTAGGCAATCATGGTTCAGTTATCAGGAACTTGCTGTTCAAAATTTGAGAATGGGGATCCGTTCTATGATTTTACATATGCTAGTGACTGGTAAATTGCTAAAGACATTTTTAAATAAAGGAAATGGTACCCTCTTCTCTTGGCTTTCTTTTTAACACCTATCCATGAGGCTCTCCTTACAAATAGGGTCAGTATGGTAAATGTACTATCTCATTTCTACAGGTGGAAATCTCATCAGTGACAGTGCTTTGCAAAAAGACATACCAGTTATTACCGCTACTGGGGAGATGCAAATACTAAAAATAGATATGGGTTGGGTAACATAATTTTTAAAAATAGGTAGAAAACAATAAAAGCTACTATGGTAGTCTAGATTACATATGAAATATGTAAAACAATAAAATGAAAGCTTTCTATTTTTTAAAAGATTTTATTTATTTATTTTTAGAGAGGGAAGGGAGGGAGAAAGAGAGAGAGAAAGAGAAACATTAATGTGCGGTTGCTGGGGGTCATGGCCTACAACCTGGGCATGTACCCTGACTGGGAATCGAACCTGTGATGCCTGGTTCGCAGCCTGCACTCAATCCACTGAGCTATGCCAGCCAGAGCGAAAGCTTTCTACTTTTTATGCTGTATCAGAATTTCCCTTATACTGTAATCATGAATCTTAAAATGTGTCAAAAGCAACTTTGTTAGGTCCACAGAGAACTGGCATGACAAGCACAGCACAGCTGTAAGCAAAATAATTACTAAAAGAAAGAGTTAACATATATAATTTCATTATTTCTAGAAACATGGGAGTCATTGGACTTGAAGATAACCTGTTGACTGAATCAACATATTCTGGTATCAACCAAATTTTGATTTAATTGCAGACCCCAGTGATTAAACACACTTGGAAATGGGTCTATCTTATATTTCTCAAACTGCCCATCCCTCTGCTTCTCTTCCTCTGTAGATTAATGGTAACCTAATTTCTAGCCAAAAAAAGTAATAAGAGAATTGGGCAAAACAACATTTGGGCATTATTTTTTATTACAATTTATCAAAAGAAGTGACACAAATGTTTTAGTGAATATCGTCAGGGTCTAAATTAGCAATTAAGGGCATTTACCTATCGACTAATATTGATGCACAGAAAATTATAAGTATCATGAAAACTTTTTAACCACAGTTCTGGATCTAGGATTTTTAGTGGGTGTACCATTAAACATGATGCATAAAAATGCATAATTGAAAATATAACATCTGCTTTATTTATAGTCCAAGTTCTTGTATTTTTTTGGAGAAAATATTAATGAGAAGTAGCATTATCTAACGGTTACTGGAGAGTAGAAGTTAAGCATGTTCATGGGTAAAATAATATTCTCTCAATCCTCAAATGGAAATGGGGAATTATAAAATGAGACTCTGTGGACAGAACTGAGATATACTATGAAAATTTTATGCTATGTATTTTTAAAAATAGTATAATTATAATATAGCTGATTATTAAAGATGTAACCCCTTTATTTCCTGATCATCTCCCTCTCTTAAATCTGAAAGTTCAGTTATTTCCTTCATTTCTTCTTTCGGATAAATATTTTGTTCATAGACACTTGGAACGTGCCTATCAGTTTTCCTTTAAGTTCTAACATATTTTCAAGGTATTTAGGAGGGCATGAATTGTGGAGTACGGCTTAATTTGGAACCTGCCTCTACCTCTTACAGGCTGTGTGACTTAGAGCAAGCTAAGTTTTTTCATCTGTGAGAATGGCAACAACAGTACCTACCTCCAATGGTTACTATGAGGAGTAATGAGTTTTATGCAGTTAGCGTGAAGCTGCTTCTCTCAGTCCTTGGAAGTATTTGAAATCAGGTAAGTTAAGCAAAGCTCTGGTTTCTTTGTTTGGCTAGTGATCTCCAAATACCACTTCTGGCCTCTGACCTTCTAAAATCAGTGGAGTTAAGCCGTGCTTGTGTATTTGACATCATTCTGCCTCCAAGATGGATTTTACCTGTTGGTTTTAGTTTTCACTGGATCACTATTAAGGGTAAAATATCAACTATTAAACTATTTGAAGCAAGCAAATGTTGAAAGGGGAGTTTAGTTAAGTCAATAGCAATATGCCAGGTTGGTCTGCCTTTCAGAAGACCACTGTAATAAGGAAACCAATAAATAAATAAAAAGGATAAAATATACATCTATGCAGAATCTCAGAACCGTTTCCCTAACACATAAGCCATTAAAGGAAACTCTGAGTCCTGCGTATGTAATTTGACATTTAAAATAGAACCCATCACAGCTCTATGAAAGAAACTCATAGCCAAGAACTACTGACTTTCTTCAGATCAGATTTTCCCATACTCCATTAAAAATAACAACAAAACAAACAAAGGAATGAGGACAATGGTTCTGGTTGCATGTAATGTATACTACTAATCCAGTGATTCTTGATGGGAAAAAAATTGTACCTCCTACTCCTAAGAGACAATTGATAATGTCTGGAGGCAATTTTGATAATCACAACTGAAGGGTGCTAATGGCATCTAATGGGTAGAGGCTAGCAACACTGCTGAACATCCTACACTGTGTACAAGAGCACCTACCTGCTGATACCTGGTCCAAAATGTCCACAGTACTGTTATTGAGGAACCTTGTACTGACTTGGTATCTTCCAGAGACAGGCTTTAAACCATCAGCTTTGTCAACATTTAAGATACTCAGTCTATGGGATAGTCTTAACAGTTGAAGATAGAAGGAACAGCACTTAAAACTCATATATAACCTGACAAATCTGGATATGTTGCTAAGGAAAGAACTGGCAAAGCAAGTAGTTGTTTGGTAGCTAATTATACCAAAAATTATAAACAGATAATTTTATATTACTGAATGATGTAATTTTACTTCATTAATATCCTCTTTTTCATTCTAGGGCATTTAAAAGTATGAAGTTATAAGACTATGCAACATTATCCTGACACAGAGATATTTTGAAATGGTTTCTAAAAAGCAGTGAACACATCAAAAAAAAAAAGCATAAATGAGTTATAAAAGTTAGGAGTCATTTTCTCAGGACAGATTTTTTTTACACATAGTATTTTCCATATATATCACAAGCATTTATTTGTGTAAATCACAGCACCAGACTTCTAACACTACTTCTCTTTACAGACAAATCAGGCTAAAGCTGAGACTTTAAGAATCCTTTCTATACAAGAGTCGTTTTTAGCTAAGGGAGCATAACATAAGCCCTAAGGTAGGTATGAAATTTATTTTTTAAATAAGCCACAACTATTTTGCAAATATTTAACTCAGCACTATGCCACTGCTAAAGAATGTTGATTACATATGAAAGAATCAAGTAAATGAAACTTGAAAATGAATAAAATAAAATATGAACATTATTTATACTATGGCTAAAATTCACACATGTGACATTTAATTTTTTAAGGGTGCTCCTATCAAAGGCAGTACATATTTTTGTGATGGAAGAGGATGCTTAAAACCGACATTCAGTGAACATTTGGACACTACCAGTGTGTGATCTTGAACAATTCACTAACCACTTGCTTTTGAATTTTATTTTGGTTAGTAGTAACAGCTAAAATGTATTGAGGGTCTCAGGGAAGATTGTTTTTTATTGTTTTCCTCTTAGAAGCCAGAGAAACTGCTTCCAAGGCAGACACTTCTTACTGATGAAAAGGAAACAAAGGTGAAACTCAATAATTTCTGAGCTGTCAGTATCTTTTTCTTTCCTTTTTTCCATTATAATTTTTAGAGTTAGCTCCAAACATTTGCTCTTTCCCCCTTTAGGGGAAGTTCTAGGGTCAGAAGAGGAGATGGTTTAGGTTTTCATAGCAGTTCAGTTCAAAATTGTTAAGTACTTCCTACCAAGAGACCACCACTAAAGTTTACTTCTAAAACAAGGCAAAGGAAGAACTTTAAATAAGGAAATAAATGGGAAGGAAACAGCAGTGTTCTGGTATTATATAAGATTCAGAAAAAATCTAATCTCTGCTTTCAAGATGCCTACAATCTTGTTCTAGAGAAAAAATATGAATTCACTTAGCTGAAGAAAAATAAGAAACAGTACAATTAAGTGTAAAAAAAGCAAAGAGCTGTGGGGAAACTGTGTCTCTCACATCCTTTTCAACTCGAAGGAGAGAGACAATGTGTAATGCAATCCACTGTAGTTCTGATATTAGTTTCATAA
Source organism: Phyllostomus discolor (assembly GCF_004126475.2). Taxonomy (NCBI): domain Eukaryota; kingdom Metazoa; phylum Chordata; class Mammalia; order Chiroptera; family Phyllostomidae; genus Phyllostomus; species Phyllostomus discolor. The sequence continues at coordinate 94,242,535 of NC_040904.2, forward strand.
TACAACCACAATCCCATCATAAAGAACTTCAAGGAACCCTTGACATTTTTTTTTACTGCCCTGTAGTTTATTATCTCAAGAATAGCTTGAAATACCAGGCTACAAGCAAGGATGTTTGTTCTAATGGCATTTGTTGACCTGCACTAGGTTAGGGTAAGCCTGAATAAACGGAGAGGAGCAGTACAGGGAACCAGTTAGTCAGACTGTTTGTTGCATTATTTTTATAATGTTTTACTACTTTTGACCTAAAGACTAGATATCTAAAACAGAATTATCCTCAAATAATCTTATTATATGAAACAATACAATTTATTAAGGGTGTATCTGTGAAGCCCTAAATGGGAATATGCATTTGTGGATTTACTGTGAATTTAATGGAGCTTAAACTTCAGGGCCCCTCCCTTGTGTGGCCCCTTCCAAGGCCCTGTAGTTAATTTGTAATCATAACGTTGTATTCTTTTTCTTAAAGAGGATCCCCCAAATAGTTTAAGTTTCTGACAAAATCTTGATCCATCTTAGGTATAAAGTAATCTTAAAGGGATCAAACCCGATAGTCCTGAGAGGCCAATTCTGCAGATACAAATTGTACTTTTACAAGAATATCATATACATCGTATCAAATGTATTTTTCCTATTGTTGTTGCCTTCCACCCCTGCCAAAGAATAAATGCCACCTCACCCCACTGTAACAAGGTTAGTGGACCCTTTTCAATAAAAGCTGTCTGTTCAATGATTGGGAATAATCACTGTACTTTTGCTTTTGTTTTTTAAGATAAAAAATTCAAAGGCAGAAGATAATTCCTAAGAATAAAAAGGTACATGAGACATGTACAATTCTTCACTAAAACAATAATAATTATTATTTATAGCTAGGGTTACATGCATTTGAGAAAAAGAAGGACATGGAAATTCTCTTAATGCAATTTACAGTAGCACCCACTGAAAGCCTGGTGAGTTTATGGAGAGTGTGGGAATTTTTACCATGAGTAACATTATGTGTCTGTTTTTCTGGTTTCTGAAAATCCCAAATGAATCCCACAAGCACCTCTAAACCCCACTGTGGAATTCTGACCCTTAGAGTAAGAACTTCAGAACAAAATAAAAGCTTTAGATGCACTGTGTCTGTCTGTAGTTTTTCCTATAATGCCTTGTCCCAGTTTTTTGAAGAAAACGAAATAAAAATTAATTCAAGAAAAAAATGAATGAAATTACCCCAAATGGAATACTAAATTGAAAAATAATAGTTAAATTGTTCATAACCATTTCCTGTTATATTTTTCTCTCTCTCTCAGAAATGGAGTAAGAATGCTTCAAATAAAAAAAATGTAAAACCAATCCCATCCCATAAAGGGCCCACTCACGTAAACAGGAAGGTTATTAAAAGAGCTTTTCTTGGTTTCCTGGCAAAACCCACTCTTTATTTTGGTGGCAGCACCTATTAAGGAGAAGACTCTTTCTGTGGGCAGAGTGAAAAATAAGACACTGCAAATCTAATGGGCACCCTCTGGTCTGGAGTTCGCTGACTGACTCGAAGGCTAGGAGAACAAGGTCACTCTTGAAATCAAGGAACAGGCTTCCTTGGTCTAGCCCTGCCTACAGATGGTCTTCTCCACTCAGGCATCCATCAGACATCAAAGGAGCCGGCAGATGCCAGTCCAAGACACAGCAAAGTGTTTGACATGCATGTTGTTTTATTCTCCTTTCCTTTACATTCAAATCCTGTTTAGTTTGAGTCTTTGCTTCCCCTCTCTGGGAAGCACTGCTACATAACAATAAGAACATAGGTTTTGCAATTTGAAAACTTGGTTTCCAGTACAGGCTCTGCCAAATCCTGTGACATACTGCTTTCCTGAGCCATCATTTTCTGATAAATAGAATAGGGACCAACAATTCTTCCTTATCAGTTCAAATTTTTCAAAGCACTAGTCAGCATCACCTGCCTCACGTCACTTGTGGTGGAAATACAAATTCCAGGCCCTTTTCCTGACTGATTAAGTTAGACTCTCTGAGCTAGAAAGCCTTGGAATCATCCACTGAAACCCACTTCACAAATAATTTTTTTACACATGCAAGCTATAAGACCACATCCTACATTGTCTAGAGTCAGAATTAAATTAAACTATGTAGGTGAAACTTATCTGTGAACTGCAAATCAAGACGTATATTTTTGGCTGCCCTCATTAGTGGTATTTTCCAGGGTAGCTCAAAGCACCAAAGAAAAAACACAGGACCACTTTCCCAAAGATCTAGTTCAAGTCATTCTTTGCCATACCAAAAGCATTCACTTTATCTTCAGCTGGGCAGGTTCACTGTGGGCTGGGGAAGTACAGGTGAGAGTTGTGACACAGGCAGGACTTCTGTGGAATTTCATTTCTTGTGACTGTATCTATCCCACAGGGCTATGTAAGGATTAATTCCTATTTGGTAATTTACTGTTGAGCCCCTTGGAGGAAAGTGCTATATAAATTTAAAATAATAATTATAATAATAATAACCTCGTCTATTTAACTGATTGGTGAGTTAGCCAGAAGATTTAGGCTGCCAAGGGACAGGCTGAAACCATTATAAGTAGGAACACTTTACATCATCATATCTCATAGCTGTTATCACAAGAGGAGGAAAATAGGGTGAAAATTAAGATAAATCCATGTTCTCCACTGATTTAAATGACAGAGGATCAGTAGCAATGTTTCATAAAAGCCAAGAAATGCAAAAATGACAGCTACATTGTAATTCTAACTCTGGCAAACATCCTGAGGTTTTATATAATTTGGTCTTTTTTGTGGGGGGTGGGTACTCTCAACAACACAGCATCCAAAATTAAGCATTATTAAGGCACTTGGCTATGCTTTGCTTTGATGGAATATGTTCCTAATTCACCCATATTGGTAGGTAATGATTTTTCTATCTGAAAAGTATTGATGCTATTCTATGAAGTTCCATGTAAAATTTGAATCAGTTGTTTACAATCAATTTGACTTCTGTGTATCTTCCAAAGAAAACAAGGGTACATTTCTGCATCTGAATTTAGGAAAATAAAACATATAAGGGATACCTTCTTTCCCCCAGAAAGAAAATTCTTTAGTGCATAAACTCACATCAGTTCAACTGGCCTAAATTCTTACATTTATTTGTTTTATTTACTAGACTCATAGAGACCCTTCCACTAAAAGCTGAAGGGGGGCTGAACCCAGAACTTTCATATACTGAACGTGAATCACTTCTTAAACCACAAAAAGCAAAAGAAAAGGCTATAGAAAACTTAATGGGAAAGCTTCAGATGCTCAAAAGCAATTGTTTAGTTACTCTACTTAGTTATGCATCATTCAAAACACTTTCCAAATCGCCTGATTTGAAAGGTTCTTTTGTGAAGAACAGGCTTTGGGGCCTTAGACAAGTTTTAATTCTAGTTGTTTTATAGCTCACACACAAAGCAGTTTTGATGTGTATGTAAAGAGGTACTGTACTTCCATGCAATAAAGTTTGTAGTGGAGTATTCTGAAAGGGAAAGAAAGCAAGTACGGAGAGGAATGAGCATGTGGTACCTTGATCTACTTTAATAATTAACTTCTAGCTCAAAGGTTTACACTTTAAAAAATCCAGTAATGAGTGAGTAAAAACAGGTATAGACTAAGGTGAACAAGTACCAGAAAAAAAAGTTAATATAACTCAAAATTATCTTGTAAATGCTGAAATTAATCTTTACTTCATCTATAAGGGACATAAAAGAGGGAGAGAGAAAGAGGAAGGAAGGGAGGAAGGAAGGAAGGAAGGAAGGAAGGAAGGAAGGAAGGAAGGAAGGAGGGACGCAGGTAGGCAAAAATAAAAAAGAGTTACAAATGATTTTCTTTTCATGAAGCAGTAAATATTAGAAATGCCTTTTGATTTATAAAAAGTCTTATGATGCATAATATCCAATAGTGCAAAATATTCCAAATGCGATGTGTGTTTAAACATATAACATACATAAACACACACACATACTTCAAAAGTGTGAGTGTTCTGGTATAGCTATCAGGCTTCAAAAGGTCTTTGAAAGGGCAGAAAAAAAAAAAGAATGTCTGATAAACTGCTAGCAGAGAGCAAAACCAGTCAAGTGCTGTCAATAATCATTCCTATTACAAATGTATTTTAAATCCATCTTTCCTTGACAGATTCTGTTCCTTGGGTATAGCAAAGATGGTGGACAATGACCTGGTCTTCTAGTCACAATGGAATTTCTTGACCTTACATCACAAGTCCAGCTGTACTCATCAAAGTGGAAAAACTAACAGAATTGTCTGAAAGGCACAGCTTGGGATAACTGTTCCTTGTAGTTCCCCTGTCAATGAATATTATCATATTCTTTTTTTTTTATTTGCACTTCTGCACACTCACCACTAAGCATATTACTGTTGCTTTAATGAAATGGGCTACACGTGACAGGGTGAGCTGTGGCTTACCATTCCCAAGGTTCTATTTTAAAGACTCTGTGTGCATATTTTTTAAAAAATAATCTTTGTATGTCCACACGAAGTAAAAATGACACTAATTTTTTAGTTGATATTATTTTCTTAAGAAGGCTAAGAACCTCAGTGGACAGGCATGAAGCAAAGGAAAACACATGAGGGCAGCAAACATGCTGCCTTACCGAAGTCTTTTCACCTAAATATACAATGGAACCCTCTGACATCGTGTTTTGTCTTCCTATCATGTTAGGCTGAAGCATAGTTCTTGGGCTGAAAGTAGAAAAATGGTGCTTTAAGTCTTCTACTGACCTACACCTTTGAAATACTAGCTTCTTCTTTTAAATGCTAACTCATTAGGAAGGAAAAAATTTCAAAGTACTGCTGTCACTAATAACAACACTAGAAGAAACAATAATATTAACACCAGCGAACATTTATCGAAGTCATAGATGTCCTAGGCACCGCTTTAGTCACACATACTGATTCATTTAATCTTCCCCACAACTCTGCCAGGTAATACTATTATTATTCATGTTTTGTAGATGAGAAAATATATGCACAGAGAGTTTAAAAACTTGCTTAAGATCATATAGCCAGTAAGTAGAGGAGCCAGGATTCAACCTAAGGGAGCCCAACTCTGCCACTGATGAGTATTTGGTCCCATAAGATGGAGTCCTCCTTACCTTTTCTGAAGCTCTTCCCCAGCTGACCAGCTCTCTGTGCTCATTTCCCCTTCTGAACAGTTACACATTTGTTTGCACAGAGCTTGTTTTGAATAACATAGTAGTTAAAAGCTCGGGATATGAAGTCAGATAAAAGTTTAACCCTAGGTATCAGTAGTACTTCACTCTACTGACATCTATGCCTCAGTTTCCTCCTGTGCAAAACTGAAATAATAACACTAAGTTCATGCAGTTGTTGTGGGGGTTATATGGGATAATGCACATTAGACCTCCATGAAGGGTCAATGCTTAATAAATGTTAGTTCTACTTCTATGGATTTTTATCTCTTAATACACATAATCCCTTTCACCATTTAGACTGTAATTTCATTTCAGAGAAATTATCAATACTAATTCTCATTGTTTTGTGTAGGGCTTTCCAGATATTTATGTATGTTATAGATCTCTTAGAGGTTCTAGTAATAACACATATTAACTTATTATATCTTAATAACAATATATCAGATAATATATCAGATAATATATTTACTTATACTTTTATACGTAGCATTTATAGCAATACTTAATATTTAGTGAGCACTTAACTATGTGCTCTATGAACTCTGTCAAGTCTATTCCCTGATAAGCTTCTGAACTAAGGACTTTCAAAGTCTCCACTTTACACAGGAGAAAAGTGAGGCTCATGAAGGTCACACAACTAAGTGCCCAAGAATGTGAACCTTCAACCACCTCCCTATCCTACCTGCTGAAGAATGAATTTAAGGTAGGTGTTCAATAAATATTAGGTCTTGTTATGAATCATTTGAACTCAATTATTTTTGTTATCAGAAACTTTGTGCTGATAGCAAACAATGTGGCCTATCCAGTTAACTTGCAAGAAAAAAAATATTATGTGCTGGGCAGCTAGGCACATGCCAGTAACTGGCAAACAACAACAAACTATGCATCTAAAACATTCTTGTCAAAGCAATTACAGAGTTAATGCCACTTCACTTACCATAATTTTCTGTGTCTGCTTGTATAAAAATTCAACTTCTTCCTCTCTCCTCTCTCCTTTTCTCTCCCTGCCCACTCTTCTTATTCCTTCTTTTAAACCTAAGTTTCATAGTATTAACTTTACACAGATTTTTGCCCATAAGAAGCTTATATGTCAAGGCAAAGAACTATTTTAATTGTATTTACTCTTCATTTTGATTATATTTCTTTTTCATATCTGACAAAGACTTTTGAAGTGACTAATGAAAAGCAAAGCAACCTGATTTAAAAAATTCTTTCATGTACAATCTTTTGTCTGTAATATTCTCATAATGGCTTAGAAATTATAAAAGAAGGTTTTAGCTGTTTTTGTTCTTTTCAAATTGGCAAAATTTGATTTTTCTCCCTTCACGTGTTTAGATTGGCTTTAAAATCAACAAACAAAAAATAAGAACATATTCAACTTAACAAATACACTCTTCATTGGTGCCTTGGCATCATTAACTAATACCAGCATCACTCTGAAAACTGTGTTCTTGTTCTTTTTTAAAAAAGAGTTGAAAATGCACACACACACACACACACACACACAAACAAATTCAAAACAAGCCTGCTGTCTTAAGGACAGAATAAATTTAAAGGGAAATGAAAGACCATCATGCCTGATGTAACAAACTCTCCAGTGAGGTAGCAGGTCTTGTCAATGTCTCCCCTTCATATCCACACTGAAAATTATGGATGTGTTTGTCTATTATTTTAAACAATATCTATTTAAATAGGGTTTGAATTGGATAATTATACAATCGGTAGTCTTCAGATACATTTTGTAGCAACATTATTTCTTATATATGACTTTAAATTGTAATGAGTTGATGATTTGAAAAGGAGAGATTTTCAATGAAAGAAAGCCCTCCTGAAATTCTGTCATTAAATGGCTCAATTATAGGGAATTATTTAAAATTCAATGCCAAAGAATAGTTTTATATTTACCTAGAATACATGAGCATAAGACTGACCTCACGATTAGAAAGTTATAACTTATTAATGCATTAAAGATACATTTGTTGTGCACCTACTATGTGCTAATCCATAACAATACAAAAAGCAATCAACTTGATCTGAAAAACAGCAGTGGGGGTACAGATGGGGCTGGTAAGAAAAAAACAGAGATTAGATAATACAATGATTGATGATGTGAGGGTTTATCATGTATGGGAACAATATACTAGGTGCTTTATATGAACCACTAACACCAAAGCTGCAGGATAGGCATTATCATCTCACGGATGAGAAAACGAAAGGCTTGACTGATTACACAAAGGCTTGACTTGTAATGATATAAAACAAAGTTTAGATTTTATTTTATTTGATATTGAATTATTGTAATTCTTTATTCTAATTGGAGTATTTTATAAGTTTGGAAGATTTTATTTTATAAGTAATGAGGAAACATTTTTAAGTTAAAGAATGATATGATCAAATTTTTGTTTTAGAAAGGTAACTTTGGTGTTGTGCCCATTTTTGATATAGTACCACTTTCACTGGCTAAAGTGTCTACCCTACAAAAATGATTTTTTTTTAGTGAAACTATGATTTTCTAATTGATCCAAAGTTCAATACCAATGAAGCCCACTATGAGTTAAGTAATGCAATACCTGACTTCTGAAAAACATAGATTGGATGTCATTGTTATTTATTTTCCAAAAAAGTTACCTTTAATGATTCCTAAAACTAACCTCTAAAACTTCATTCTGAGATATCCATAATATCTCAGCTTTAAATCAGGTTGCTTTGCCTTTCATTGTCACTTCAAAAGTCTTTGTCAGATATGAAAAAGAAATATAATCAAAATGAAGAGTAAATACAATTAAAATAGTTCTTTGCCTTGACATATAAGCTTCTTATGGGTAAAAATCTGTGTAAAGTTAATACTATGAAACTTAGGTTTAAAAGAAGGAGTAAGAAGAGTGGGCAGGGAGAGAAAAGGAGAGAGGAGAGAGGAAGAAGTTGAATTTTTTACAAGCAGACACAGAAAATTATGGTAAGTGAAGTGGCATTAACTCTGTAATTGCTTTGACAAGAATGTTTTAGATGCATAGTTTGTTGTTGTTTGCCAGTTGCTGGCATGTGCCTAGCTGCTCCTGAAAACTGTAAGCCTCAGACCCACTAAATACCATAATCCCATGAGGTCTTGCTATACTAGTCTCCTCACCCTTCCTGAAACATACCACTTTCTGTCATGGCTTCCTGCCTCAGTTCTCCTAATGATTCATCAGCCCAGACTGCCTCAGTCCTTTCTTCTCCCAGGTGAAATTCTCATTCACTCTCCAACATCTACTTGAAAGATAGCTTTCTTACCAAAGTTTTTTTTTCTTCTCATTCACCTTAGAACCAACCAGTTTCTCTAGTTTCGCACAGTGTCTTGCCTATGCTTTTTTAACAGTAACTTTTTCATTCCACTTTATATTGAAGCCTTTTGTTTCTAAGTCTCTCTCCTTTTAGAATCTAGATGGTACTGGCCTTAAGTCTTTCACAGAAGTTTTGCAAATAAAAAAGAGGAAAAAAAGAACTGTATTGATATACTTGGTCAAGCAATGATGTCCAAATGCTACACTGTCATAATCAGTGCTCAGTCACTGTTAAATGAACAAAATAGAGTCATTCATTAAATTATTCACTCATTTCTTGGTTCAGTCAATAATTCTATATGCTCATATTAAAGGAACTAAAGGTTGCTTTATGCAAATATTTTCTGCCCTGGCTGGTGTGGCTCAGTGGATTGAGTGCCTGCCTGCAAACTAAAGGGCCACTGGTTCAATTACCAGCCAGGGCACATGCCTGGGTTGTGGGCTAGGTCCTCAGCGGAGGGCATGTAAGAGGCAAGCACACACTGACATTTCTCTCCCTCTCTTTCTCCCTTACCCTTGCTCTAAAAAGAAATAAAATCTTTAAAAAGACACAAAAATGTTTTCTAGTTGAGTAAAAATATACTACAAATCAACAGGCTAGGGAAGATAAGTCTATTATATAATAATTACTGTTATTGAATCAAACAAATAATGGGTACATCTAAAGCGTATATGGCATAACAGGATGAGGAAAACCGGTGATAAACTGGAGAAAATGGAGAACCAGCTCATTATTTAACATCGCTGTCTCCATAGAGTCTAGACACATTTATTGGTTGTCTCACATTGATGTGTGACTGTCTGTTACCAGCAAAACTATAGAAATTATTTTCTCAGAGATAGTAGTTGTTAAACCAAATAAAATAATATAGGAATACAAGGGAGAAAAGTCTAACATTTATAAAGCCATTATTGACTAGGCAAGGTAGCAGACTCTAAAGATATACTACCTCATTTACATCCTCATAAAAACACTAACACTAACATGGCTACTATTTACCCATTTTAAATAATATGATAGTATTTACCCATTTTTAAATAAAAACATAACTGAGTGTGAGAATCTTAACTAAATTCCCAGAAGCCACATTATTAGGAGTTTGAGAAGCCAGAATTAAAAATCTTAGAGAATTTTTCTATTGATTTTACATTACTTCCTAGATAATAATTCCAAACCAAGGAAGTTGAAATCAATATGAATTTATATTTTAGTGGAAGGATTCACAGAAGAGTGGGACTTTAGTAGAGTTATTGAAAGATAGACAATAATAGCTAATATTTATTGAGTATTTACTACTGTTCTAAACATTTTGGATATATTCACTCAGTCCTTACAAGATGATTTTTTAAATTGTTACGACTTTAATATATGGAAACTGAGCCAAAGAGAAGATAATAAACTTTCACAAGATCATGAAGTGGCTGTGTAGTCAGGCTTCCCTGCCTGCAGCCCACAGAATTGAACTATCATGCCATGTGGCTTATTGGGTTGAAAGATTGCTGGATGAGACCGCTTAAATAAGGTTCATGGCACACGGCATGGCACAGAGCAGTCCTTTATGAAATTTTAGTTACTGCCTCTCTTTGTATTCAATCTTTAAAATTCTATAGTTCTATTTATAATATCTTTATTTTTAAAGTATATTCTTTTTAAAAAAGACTATAACACCTGATTTCACAAAAATAGGATAATAAATGTAGAACATAAGAAGCTAATGTTAAAATGGTGTTGAAGAGTATTCAACAATATAGAATGTTATTCATAATATAAATTGAGGAGATAAAGTAGGATAAAAAAGTGTGCATGGTGTTTTTTCAAAAATTAAAAGGCACAGGAAAAAATGACTAGAAAGGTATATCCTCATGAAGATAAAGTTTGAAAGGAGATTATTTCTGGATAATCGTGGGTGATTTTAATTGTCCACTTGTAGTTTCTATAGTCCACAATGGCAATATTTGCTTTCATAATAAGACAAAAAACATAAAATTTTAAAAAATAGCTAGGACAGGAACATTTCTATTTTAAAGATAAAATACTAAGCAGCAATATTAGAATTGTGTGAAATTCCACACTTATTTAGAGATGGAGCTTGAACAGAACTCAAGGCTCCTCATTTCTGACCTAGTGTGTTTTCTCTGACATCCTATTCTCTATTCAGAGGCTATCATTAAGGAATTCAAAGGTAATCTATAAAGTGGACCTCAGGAGGGTGTTTAGAGATATTGTGATTGCAAATGTGCTATCAGCATGCACACACAAAAAGTCCCTTATATCACATCAGGCTTCTTAAATTGCTTATGCAACTTTGTAAGTCATTTTGTTTCTGAGTCCAAATTAATACTACATGTTCCGTAGGTTGATTTTCCCTAATTCCTCACACTGTCTCTATAACACAACTGCATATCCATATACTTTACAATATACACCCACACCCTTTACCACCTGACTTTACTCTCTCAGTATAGTATGTGCTAATGCAGGCAGTGCGGCATATATCTCTGTCCGTAGGCTTTGAGTTTGGTTAAGAGACTTTTTTTTGAACAATTAGAATGTTAGCAGACATGCAATAAGCAGAGATTTAATTTAAATTGCGTGATTTGGGTTGGCCTCTTTTGTCCCTGGAATTTGCAATAAGAAAACTTTGTCTCAGGCTTCTGGTCCCTTCATCCAGGGTCCCAGCATGAGGAGCATAGAGAAGATATGAACCCAGAGCCTAAAACAGAGGTGCCCAGTTACTATACAGATCTATAAGTGGAAGTCAATATAGTTATAAGCCATTTAAATATGGGAGTTATTTGTTATTCAGCATTATCACAGCAATGACTAATATACAATAGCTGTTCATACTACCTGTAAGGCACATTATGTACACTTTTGCTGATATTTATACATTTTTTATGTAGGCTTTTTTTCATATAGGTATATAAATACTCATATATATTTTTAGAAGGTAGTCAGTTGAAAGTTCACAAATGGAGAAGCTGCTACTATGCTTTTTAGTCAGACATTTATATGCTTCTGACATTTTCCTCAATAGACAAACACTCTGGGATCTTATTAAAATGTATATTCTCTTTCAGTAGGTCTGAGGTGGGGCCTTAGATTCTGTATTTCCAACAAGTTCACAGGAGATACTAATACTCCTACACTGAGTAGCAAAGGTACAGAGGAAAGACAATGGTAGCTACAGACACAAGTGAGCTGAACTGAGGCAAAGTCAAAACGAAAATGTTAAGGGAACCATAGCCGCCAGTGATGTGACTGGCTGGCTGCTGCAAGAAACCACCACAAACAGGGAAGATGGTCTGGAATAAAGCAAATAAGAATGCAGATAATTTTGATAATTTTTTAAAAATTTATCTGATAACAAAACACTTCCGGTAAGAGGCAGAAGAGACAAAAAAATAGGCCCTGCAAACAAATCTAATGATAGCCCTCAAGCTAATGGTGAATACAGGTTCCCAGTCACACACATACGCATGCCTGTTGATGACTAGTACCAAGGTCCCCCTCAAACACTGAAAATTAGCCTCCTAGTGTATTCTGTATGAACATATATACTGATAAACCTGCAACCTTGCAGCCCTGTCATACAAAAAATCTTTCATGTAAGTTCACTTTCTGTAATATAGCTTTCTAACAGTTAACTTACCTTTATCTATTTTGTCTTTTCAACACTTAATTTACTCTTCACTGAAATCCATTAGACTAGTTGTCTTAGTTGGCTGAAGCTCGCCATAAAAATGTAACTCAAACTGGGTATCTAAACAGCAGAAATTTATTTCTTACTGTTCTAGAGGGGGAGGAGTTCAAGCCCAAGGTGCCAGCAAGGGTGGGTTCTAGTGAGAGCCCTGCTGGCCTGCAGATGGTCACCTTCTTACTGTGTCCTCACATGGCAGAGAGGGGAAGCTTTGGTTTCCCTTCCTCCTCTTATAAGGGCACTAACCCCACCATGCGGGATCTATTCCATTATCTCATCTAAAGCTAATGATCTCCCAAAGGCTCCACCTGCTAATAGCATCACATTGGGGTTAGGGCTTCTACATATGAATTTGGGGGACACAACATCCAACCTATAACACTTGTTCTTCCCAAACGTTTTCAGATCATGGCACCCATACTAAAGGATATATTTGTCCTGCTTGCTGGGATAAACTGGGAGGGATTTGAGCAGTAGGAGGGGCTCTGCTTGGCCAGATATGACTAACCCTTGGGGCTCTAGCTGCCACTAGGTCCCCCTGAGCAATCAAGAACCATCCCACAGAGTTTGGCAACCTAAACACTGGACACAACTATAAAATCCTCAGAGCACAAAGAGCATCAAACATTATAATCACTGTCTCTCGCTCTCATTTTGAATTGTTCACAGTTAAACTGATATTTTCTAGAAAACACTAATTGGAAAGGGGTTTCCTAGGAGGTTGCTCAATAACCACTGTAGAAAAGATGAGTGTATTTCAAAAATTATGCTGGAAAGCACAGCATAAACTCCAAATAAGTCCACTTTAGAAAACAGCAGATCAGATAGATTTCTCTTAAAAAGAGTGTTTTTTGAATACTTATAATAATTTTATAGCCCTCCAGATGTCACAATAAATGTTAAAAAAGTAAAAAAAAATCACCATTTCTTCCTGAAACATGCTATTTTAAACAAATTCAGAATTTATCAATAGTTTGTCTTCCTAGAACATACATTAAAAACATTTTTTAAAGTAGGAAAGAAAATCTCTCCCCTCCTGGCACCCCCACCAGAGGAATATAGTTAACATGCAACATGAAGTACTTTTGTACTCAGCTGGGGCTAAAATAACTGACTTGGAAAACAAAGGTGCCTTTTCCTGAAGTGTTCCTCATTCTTTACCTTCCTCAGTCCACACTGGGACACTGGTTAAGAAAGAGGAGGTCTGTGACATTAGGGTGATCATCTTGGTCACCCCACTGTACAAAAAACTTCAAAATATCCATGCCTTATATCCAAATTGGAGAGGAGGAAGGAAGCAAAACTGTCATTGTTTGCAGATAACATGATAGTGTGCATAGAAAATCTTATAGGTTCCAGCAAAAAACTACTTGACCTAATAAGTGAATTTGGCAAAAGAGCAGGATACAAAGTCAATATTCAGAAATCAAAGGCATTTTTGTACAACAATAAAATACCAGAATCAGAAATCAGTAAAAAAAATCCCATTTGATATAGCAACCAGAAAAATAAAGTACTTAAGAATAAACCTAACCAAAAGACCTGTACTCAGAAAACTACACAACACTGAAAAAAGAAATTAAGGAAGACACAAACAAATGAAAGTATATACAATGTTCATGGATTAGAAGAATTAACATCATCGACATGTCCATGCGACCCAAAGCAATTTATAGATTCAAAGTTATCCCTATTAAAGTACCAATGACGTATTTCACAAATATAGAACAAACATTTCAAAAATTTATAATGAACCATAAATGACCCCAAATAGCCACAGCAATTTTGAGAAAAAAGAACAAAGTAGGAGAGGATCACAATAACTGATATCCAACTGTATTACAAGGCCACTATAATCAAAACAGCCTGGTACTGGCATAAGAACAGACACATAGCTCAATGGAACAGAACAGAGAGCCTGGAAATAAACCTAAGTCTCTAAGGTCAATTAATATTTGAGAAAGGAGGCAGGAACATAAAATGGAGTAAAACTAGCCTCTTCAACAAATGGTGTCGGGAAAGCTGGACAGTTATGTACAAAAAAATGAAACTCGATCACCAACTTATACCACACACAAAGAGAAATTTAAGGTGGATAAAAGACTTAAGTATAAGTCATGCAACATACAAGTCCTAGAGGAAAACATAGGCAGGAAAATATGAGATATCCCATGCAGCAACATTTTCACCAGTATGTCCCTTAGAGCAAGGGACATAAAGGAAAGAATAAACAAATAGGATCTCATCAAAATAAAAAGCTTCTTCACAGCTAAAGAAAACAGCATGAAAATGAAGAGAACCAACCACATGGGAAAACATATTTCCCAATGATACCTCAGACAAGGGTTTGATTCCCAAAATATATAAAGCACTCATATGAGACCACTCCAGGAAGACAAACAGCCCAATTAAAAAATAGGCAAAAGACTTGAACACTCACTTCTCCATGGAGGACATACAGAGGGCCCAGAGACATATGATAAGTTGCTCAGCATCACTAGCCATCAGAGAGATACAAATTAAAACCACAGTGAGATACCACTTCACACTACTGACAATGGCCATCATAAACAAATCAATAAACAAGTGTTGGAGAGGATGTAGAGAAAAGGGAACCCTAGGGCACTGCTGGTAGGAATGTAGACTGGGGCAGCCACTGTGGGAAACAGTACGGAATTTCTCCAGAAAACGAAAAATAGAACCACCTTTTGACCCAGCAATTCCACTGCTGGGATTATATCCTAGAACCCTGAAACACCAACTCAAAAGAACCTAGCACTCCAATGTTCGCAGCAGCGCAATTTACAATAGCCAATTGCTGGAAGCAACCTAAGTGCCCATTGGTAAATGAATGGATCAAAAAACTATGGCACATTTACATGATGGCATATTACGTAGCAGAAAGAAAGAAGGAGCTCTTACCCTTTGTGACAGCATGGATGGACTGGGGAGCATTATGCTAAGTGAAATAAGCCAGGCGGTGAAAGAAAAATACCATATCATCTCACTTTTAAGTGGAACTTTATCACCAAAATAAATAAGCAAGCAAAATATAACCAAAGATATTGAAATAAAGAACAAATGGACAGTAACCACAGGGGAGGTTGGAGGGGATAATGGGGGGAAAACAGGGAAGGGTTTTCAGGAACAACTATAAAGGACACATGGACAAAACCAACAGTGGGTGGGATCAGGGGAGGGAGGTGGGGATGGCTAAGGTTGGGGAGATTGATAGGGAGAAAATGCAGACAACTATACTTGAACAACAATAAAATTTAAAAAAACACAAAAATAAAATAAAAGCAAAATTAAAATAAAAATATATCCATGCCTTTGCCACTGAGAGGCAGAAAGGGAGTTTTGAACATTCAATCTCATTGTTGTTGGCATTCTGGATCTTGTTAAGGTCTCTCTCAGAATGTGGACTCTTCCCTGGTACTGATTATAAAGAGGATATATCTTATAGTTATGTCTATAAATCAGGCACAGTGAAGACTTCACCATGTCTCACCCCAGACTGGCTTCACATGATTATAGCTACAAATATCCCAAACCAAGAGTCACTCAAAAATCTGTTGGATCTGACCAGATACTTCAAATGATAGCAGTCTAGTATCAATTTTTCTCCAACATAATAAAGCATATTATGTTTCAGTGTATAACTTTATTAAAAGAACAATCTTGTGTTTGTTTTAATTTAATTTTTAAAAAACTTAATCAGCCCTGGCTGGTGAGGCTCAGTGGATTTAGTGTTGGTCTGTGAGCCAAAGGGTCGTCAGTTCAATTCCCAGTCAGGCACAGGCCTGGGTTGCGGGCCACGTCCTCAGTAGGGGGTGTGTGAGAGACAACCACACATTGATGTTTCTCTCCCTCTCTTATTCCCTCCCTTCCGTTCTCTCTGAAAGTAAATAAAATCTTTAAAAAAATAAATAAAAAGTTAATCATATATAAATAAAAATACTTCATATATTTATTATTCATAACAAATTTGTTGTAATATGCCTCATAATTGAAAAACATAGCAGCATTTCTTATTACTGCTAATAAAAGTCATTGGTATAAATTATGCATTTATTCATTCATGCAAGAAACATTAATTGAGTACCTACTATGTGCCAGGGAAGTCATATATACAGGAGACCACAGATAAATAAAACAATATCTCTCCCTCAGAATGTTAGTCTATTGATGTGAGCAACTGGCCTTCTATTCAGCTTTTGGAATCAAGCTATGAACAGGCAATAATTCACTGTGTGTAGTACACTGTAGAGAAGAAGATGGTGAAAACTGACTATAACAACAAATCTGAGTACTTGTCTAATTTTTGGTTTGCTCAAAAGAAAAGAGTCTGAGACAAGAACTTGGGTACAGGTAGCAATTTGGAAGGTGACCTCGGAGACAGGAGTAAAGGAGTGATGAGAGTGAGTCAGAAAAGAGGACAAGGCAATTAAGTATGTGTCAGAGGTTACCTGGTTAGCATCTGAAGTGCAGATCTACTGGCATCTCTGAGACTTGTACATATGCCTCCAAAGGTATGCATCTGAAATAAAGAGGCTGGAAGATTTTTTTTCTCCAGATCTATTCCTGTTTTGCTTGAGAATTACTCCCAGGTCATTAAGTTGCCAACCCCTCCTTCTTAAACCAATGTAGATTTATTGAGCTCTCGCAGCACTGGGAGAGGTTCTGGGTCAGAATGCAGAAAAACAGTCTTGAGGTGGGAATTTGGGCTAACACAGAACTGCTTTGGTAGTAGCTGAAATCAGAGTTGAGTATAGGGACTATGGTAGAATGCCAGACATATTTGCTAAAGTAGCAAATAGTAGTACTTTCAGGGGCCTGAACATAATATACTGTGCAATAGACTCTTGCAGCCCCTAAAGTGTCGTCTGGGGAAAGATTGGACTGCTATCTTTTTTACTAAATTATATTCCATATAAAATATCTTTGATTCCTGCAAGAAGTTAAACTCTGGGCCAGTAAATCCTGACACTGTGCAACTAAGAACAGAAAAAGGATGATTTGCTAATTAGTTCACCTGATTCTCTGGTTATGATGTCAAGATCAAACCCTTAGCAGTTCTTATGAAAATCGTGACACTCATTCATCGATTTTCCTCTAGCAGTTAATATGTATTATTCTCCCTGTGTTCAGGGAAGAAGCCTTTCAACTGCTTTAGGCAGCTCTTCTAAAAATGGTGATATATTTTTGCATTATTTTGTCATAACTGGGCCATTGAATGATTTCCTTACATTATGAATTCATGATGATAATATCTGTGTTGTTACTGTAATTGGTTTGTATTTTTTGTTTTGTATTATAGTAGAGGAGAAATGGGGGAAAATTAAAGATTGTACTGAAATGTATTAAGCATAAAGGCTTTCAACATGAGAAGATTTACAGAAAGTTATTAAGATCTTTAGCTTCTATAAGCATTTCATCAATGGTGACAATTATCTACTTTATCCCTGCCCAAGCAACTCCTGCATTGTTCTATGGCTGAAGGTGAATTTATTTTGAAATTCACCAAGCAGTGTACAAGTTTTCTAGTGGATTTTGGTTTAGGGTCAGAGCATAAGACTGAACAATAGATACTTTTATGGTTAATGGAGAAGAATTCATAAACTCCTCATTCTTTTATTATAATATATAAAGGAAATAACTATATCCCTAATCCCTAGAAAATGTAATGGCAGTGTTGGTGGGTGGGTCCCTTATGTAAACATATGCGGTTTCTCTTTGACAGTGAGTGGGCAAGTCTTTAACAAAAATTCTGAAAAAGAAAAAAAAAGGAAAGAAAAAAAACCAGAACAGAACCCGAGGTCCATTTAAGCTCTGTCAATGAGTTAGTTCCATTCTGAGACATCAAGTCTAGCTACACAAAAACCAGTATTTACAAAGCTCTTTCCATCTTATATCCCACTTCTTTTTTTCTTTTATGCCTTTTCTTCCCCTTTCCTTTCTCCCTGTTCCCTTGAGCATCTACTTCACTCTTTACCCCATTTGCTCTCATTTCCACCAGCCCCATTAGTCAGTTCATAATCTGTTCATCCTGAAATAGGCTTCAGTGATGATAAAGAAAGGGCCTCAAACAAAGCTGTCTTGCAAGACAGGAACTCCAGAGGGTGGTGGGTGGTGCTTGGGGCAAAGCCTGAGGAAGGAGAGTGCTTGTTGCTCTGAGGCTCTTAACCCAACAAGCCATTTGGCTTCAGCAAACTTGATAGCTGTACCAAGCCTCATGATTTCAAAGCTTACATGGGCTGACAAGGAATTGCTAATTTCAAACTTTCTAACCAATTACAATCACAAAGGACTCAGGACAATAATCAGTGAGCAAAATGAAACTGCTGGAGTGAAGCAGCCCTCGGCAGGTTTTACTCCCCTGGCTCTGCATGCAATGTGCAGCTGGGACTCTGCTTCAGTAAGTAAATAAAAATACATTACAAAATACAAACATGCACAATGGGTCCCTCTTGATGTCTTGTTCCCAGTAGTGGGTTATGTAGGAACCCTGTCCTGCATTTAGTCCATTAATTTCTGATGGTGTTAATTAAAAACTTTTGATGCTGGTTTGAATGGAAAATACCTCAAACTGTGTTTCCTTTATTGAAACACCAACTTCCAAGTCTTGGATTATTAGGGTGAGCTCTGCCAGCAGTGAGATGAACATAAACGCTTTTCATACCACCCGCTTTGACAATAACAATAACAACAACAACAACGACAATAATAATGTTAAATAAGTGAAAAAGAAGAAAAACGGTTTAGGTTGAAACTCTCTTATTTCAACCTATTTTTAAAGATATAATTAAAAACCTGGGTCCCTAAGTGTAGAACATGTGATTAAAAAAATCTTTTTTCAAATCCTCACAGAACGTTCAAATCACCCAATGTTCCAGGACCTGAATTTTTTATACTCTAAAATGGGGAGAGCTGCTTAAAATAAGTGAATTAGCTGCTAAGTGATTTCTCTCTGTCTCTTTCCCTACTTTCTTTCTTGAAAGGTTGAAAAAATGCTTAAAATGATACATGCAATTGATATGTGCTGCTTAAGAAGCTTAATATGATTACCAAGGACTCAGACTTTCTATTTAAAAATAAGATAGCTAAGGTGATAGAAACTATGAATTGTGAGTATTCATTCTTCATGATGTGTAGGAAACATACCCAAACATTTAACTGACTGAGTAGGTAAGGGGTGCAAAGAAGTTGTCCTCCTGGAAACCTAGTGATACCTGGGAAACCCAGAGAACATGAGGAGAACAATGTTTGAGGAGATGTTTGACAAATGCTGTGCAGGAGGTGAGCAAATAAAAAAAAATCCGTCTCTGCAATCCAGCACTTTTGTGAAGTATTAAGCAAACCACCAAAACATTCTGATTGGTTTCTAAGGCTCTTCTCCGATTAAAAATTATTTTATTTTTTAATAAAGTATAGTTGACAGACAATATTGTACTAGTTTCAGACGCACAGCACAGTGATTCAACATTTATATATCTTATTATGTGATCACCACAGTAAGTCTAGTGCCCACACTATATCTCCATGACATATTTTATAACCAGAAATTTGTACCTCTTATTCCCCATCACCTTTTTCACCTTCTCCCTTTTTCACTCTCCCCTCATCCACCTCTTTAGTGACAATTATCAGTTTGTTCTCTGTATCTATGAGTCTGTCTTTGTTTTGATTCCACATATAAATCACATGGTATTTGTCTCTGACTTATTTAATTTAGCATAATACCCTGTATGTCCATTTGTATTGTTGCAAATTGCAAGGTTTCTTTTTTATGACTGAGTAATAGGTCATTGTATGAATATATACCATCTTCTTTATCCATTCATCTATCATGGACCCCTAGATTGCTTCTATATCTCGGCTATTGTAATAATGCAGTGATGAACATAGAGGTGCATATATCTTTGTGAATTATTATTTTCATTTTGGGGGAATAAATATCCAGAAATAGAATTGCTGGGTGGTATGGCAACTCTTTTCAAAATTTTCTAAGGCACCTCTATACTGTTTTCCATAGTAGCTGCACCAATTTACATTACTACCAATTGTTTACTAGGGTGTTTTTTTTCTCCACATCCTTACCAACTCATGTTATTTGTTGACTTTTTGATAATAACTATTTTGACAGGTGTGAGGCGATATCTAATTGTGGTTTTTATTTGCATTTCCCTGATGGTAAGTAATGTGAGCATGTTTTCATATGCCTATTGTCCATCTATATGTCTTCTTTGGAGAAATGTCAATTCAGGTTCTCTACCCATTTTTTAATAAGTTTGGGTATGTTTTTGATGTTGAGAAGTGTTAGTTCTTTATGTACTTTGGGTGTTAAACCCTTACATATCATTTGCAAATATCTACTCTCACTGAGCCTATTGTCTTTTCATTTGCTGATGGTTTTCTTCACTGTGAAAAACCTTTTTAGTTTAATTTAGTCCCATTTGTTCATTTTTAACTTTGTTTCCCTTGCCCACGCAGACATATCAAAAAATATGTATGTTGCTAAGACCGGTGTCAAAGTATTTACAGCGTGGCCCTGGCTAGGTAGCTCAGTTGGTTAGAGTGCTATCATACTGATAAGCCAAGGTTGCAGGTTCAATCTCCAGTCAGGGCCCATACAAGAATCTCCAGGTTTTACATTTAAGCCTTTAATCTATTTTGAGTTTTTCTGTATATAATGTAATAAAGTAGTCCAGTTTCATTTTTTGCAACACCATTTACTGAAAAGACTGTCATTCCCCCATTTTATATCTTACTTCATTTGTTGTGAAGTTAATAGACCATTAATAGACCATGTAAATGTGTGTTTATTTCTGTGTTCTCTATTCTTTTCCATTTCTCTATGTCTCTGTTTTTGTGCTGGTACCAAACTGTTTTAATTATTATCCTTTTGTATACAGTCTGAAATCAGGGAATATAATACCTTCAACTTTGTTCTTTCTCAAGATTGCTCTGGCTATTCAGGGTCTTTTGTGGTTCCATATAAAATTTAGGATTATTTATTCTAGTTCTTTGAAATGTGCCACTGGTATTTTGATAAGGGTTGCAATGAATCTGTATATTGTTTTTGGTATTATGGGCATTTTAACAATATTAATACTTCTAAACCACTAGCATGGTCTACTCTTCCATTTATTTGTGTAATCTTCAGTTTCTTTCATCAAAGTCTTAATTGTTTTCAAAGCATAGGTCTTTTACCTACATGATTAAATTTATTCCTTGATACTTTATTGTTTTTGATGCACTTGTAAATGGGATTATTTTCTTAATTACTCTTTGTGATAACTGGTTAAACACAACAGATTTCTATATATTAATTTTGTATCCTGAAGCTTTCCTAAATTCACTGATTAGTTCTAATACTTTTTTTTATGGAGTCTATAAGATTTTCCGCATAATAGTATCATGCCACCTGCAAATAGTGACAGTTTTACTTCTTCCTTTCCAGTATGAATGCCTTTCACTTCTTTTTCTTTTCTGATTGCTGTGGCAAAGGCTTCCAAAACTATGTTAGTAGAAGTGGTGAGAGTGGGTATCTTTGTCTTTTTCCAAATCTTAGAGGAAGAGCTTTTAGGTTTTCACCACTGAGGATGTTAACTGTGGATTTGTCATACAGCCTTTATTATGTTGAGGTATGTTCCTTATATACCTACTTAGTTGCTAAGTTTTTTAAAATCATAAATAAATGTTGCATTTTCTTAAATACTCTTTCTGCTCTATTGAGATGATCATGTGATTTTTATCCTTGGTTGTGTTAATGTGGTATATCACACTGATTGATTTCTGGATATGAAATCATCCTTACATCCCTGGAATAAATCCCAATTGATTATGGTGTATGATTCTTTTAATGCATTATTGAACTTGGTTTGGTAATATTTTGTTCAGAATGTTTGTATTTATGTTTGCTAGGAATAATGGCCTATAATTTTCTAATGTCTTGGTATGATTTTAGTATCATACAATGAGTTTGGAAGCACTTTTTTTTCCTTCCATCTTTTGGAAATTGTTTGAAAAGTATATGTATTGATTCTTCTTTAAAAGTTTGGTAGAATTTACCTGTGAAGTTGGCTGGTCCTGTTCTTATAAGTTTCTTGGGAGTTTTCCGATTACTGATTCAATTTTGTTCCTAGTAATTAGTTTGTTCAAATTTTCTGTTTCTTCTAGATTCAGTCCCAAAAGGTTGTATGTTTCTAGAAATTTATATATTATATGTTGGCATATAATTTTTCACAGTATTCTTTTATGATTCTTTGTACTTATTGTGGTATCAGCTGTAACTTCTTTTTCACTTCTAATTTTATTTATTTGGGCCCACTCTCTTTTTTTAGTGATGAGTTTGGCTTAAAGGTTATCAATTTTGCTCTTTTCAAGGAAGAATTTCCTAGTTTCACTGACCTTTATTATTGTCTTTTAATTTCTATTTTATTTATTTCCACACTGATCTTTATTATGTTCTTCCTTCTACTAACTTTATGTTTTGTTTGTTCTTTACTTTCTAGTTCCTTCAGTTGTAAAGTATGATTGTTCATCTGGGATTTTTCTTGTTTCTTGAAATTGGCCTGTATTGCTAGGCACTACACTTTAAGGATTGTTTTTGCTGAATCCCATAAATTTTGCTAGTTGTGTTTCCATTTTCATTTCTCTCAAGGTATTGCTTGATTTTCTTTTTGATTTTCATGTTGACCAATTGGTTGTTTAGTAGCATGTTTATTTTTCATGTGTTTGTGATTTTTTTCTAGTTTTCTTCCATAATTGATTTCTAGTTTCATAATATTGTGGTAAGAAAAGATGCTTGATATGATTTCAGTCTTCTTGAATTTATTGAGGCTTATTTTGTGGCTTAACATGTGATAAATCCTAGAGATTATTCCACATGCACTTGAAAAGAACATGTACTCTGCAGTCTGAAGATAAAATGTTTTTTCTTTGATAAAACTTCACACTAGCTTTTCAGGTGGCTGATTCACTGTCTTTACTATATACTCATATTAGCCTTTGTCAGTGAGATTTTTTTTCTTTCATATATTTTCTAATACATGGTTATGGTCTTTTCTGCTTAAAGACCCTTTAACACTTCTTGTAAAGCCTGTTTAGTGGTGATAAAGTGCTTTAGTTTTTGCTTGTCTAGAAAACCCTTTATCTCTTCTTCAATTCTGAATGATAGCCTTGTCAGATAAAGTATTATTGGTTGTAGATTCTTTCTTTTCAGTAGTTTAAATATGTCCTGCCACTCTCTTCTGGCCTATAAAATTTCTGTTGAGAAATCAAATGATGGCCTTACGGAGTTTCTCTGGTATGTGACTAGTTGTTTTCCTCTAGCTGCCTTCAAGATCATCTTTTTACCTCTAACTTTTCTAGCTTCAGTGATAAAATATCTTGGTTTGGACTCTTTGGGTTAATCTTGTGTGGGACTCTTTGTGCTTCCTGAACCTAAATGTATGTTTTCTTTCCCAGGTTAGGAAAGTTTTCAGCAATTATTTTTCATATAAGTTTTCTGTCTCGTTCTCTCTCTTCCTTTTCTGGAACCCCTATAATTCAAATGTTAGTATGCTTGATATTGTTCCAATGAGCCTTAAATTATCCTCTTTTTTTAAATTACTTTTTTCTTTTTGCTATTTTGATTATTTTGTTTTTCAGGTACCTAATACACTCTTCTGTATTAATTAACCTGATGTTGATCCTCTCCAGTGTATTTTTCTTTTCATTTCAATTATTCTATTCTTCAGCTCTGATTGGTTCATTTTTATATTTTCTAACACTCTGGTAAAGTTATCACTGTGTTCCTCTATTCTTTTTCAAAAGTTTGATAAGTATCTGTATGACCATTACTTTAATTTTTTTTATTTTTACTTATCTCCATCTCATTAAAGAGTTTTTTGGGAGGTGGGGGGGGGGTTGTTCCTTTATTTGGAAAATATCTCTTTATGTCTTCATTTTGTTTGCCTTTTTGTGTTTATTGCTATGAATTAGATGAGTCAGATATTTTTCCTGATCTTTAATGAGTGGTCTTGTGTAGGAGCAACCTCTGTGTAGACTATATATGCACTAACAAGGGTGCCCTGGTGGGCAAACTGCCTGGGTCTGAGTGGGCTCTGGGTGTAGTGTCCCACAGTTCATATCTCTGGGGATACCTTGGCAGACCAGCTGGGGGGATCTGGGGCAGGCACAAGTTGAGGCTCCCAGGGCATGCAGCTCTGAGTGCACCATGATTTGCAAGCTGGCTGGAGTTAGGATGTGTGCTGGCCAAGGTGGCCCAGGGCACAATGTGGTAGTCCTGCAGGCTGGATAGACTATTTGGACCAAGTTCCCATCCCCGCTATACAGGTAAAAATTAAATGTAAATAATGGTGCTCCCTGGCCACTCTTATCCTAGAGGCTTTCCACAGATCCAGAGAATTCTTGTAGTTCCTTACCTGTCTGGAAGATGCTTTGGGTTAGTAAATGTATCTTTTTCATGTATAGTCTAAGTGAACTTTATTTTTTTATTTTTTTTAAAGATTTTATTTATTCATTTTAGAGAGGGAAGGGAGGGAGATCGAGAGAGAGAGAGAGAGAGAGAGAGAGAGAGAGAGAAACATCAATGTGCGGTTGCTGGGGGTTATGGCCTGCAACCCAGGAATGTACCCTGGCTGGGAATCGAACCTGGGACACTTTGGTTCCCATCCCGCGCTCAATCCACTGAGCTACGCCAGCCAGGGTGAACTTTATTTTTAATTTACTTTTATTTTTTAAATTATAGTTGAAATACGATATGTTTCATATGTACAATATAGTAATTAGACATTTATATACCTTAAGAAGTGATGACCATGATAAATTTAGTCATCATCTGCTAGGTGTCCTTTAAATTGCTGTTTTATCACTGTGACCCAGGGCAGGCAAGTCTGTGTAGGAGAACTTCAGTGGCACCACTCCCTACTGAAGGTTGCCCTGTTGGATCTCTCCTACCCTTCTCCATGTGGTCCCTCTCCTGTTTATTGTACAGAAGCTGTTCTATTGGGCATCAGTTCTTTAAGAGGAATTGTTTTATATGCAGATGTATATTAGGTATGTCTGTGGAAGGAGGTGAGTTCAGGGTCTCCTTGTACCCCCATCTTATATTTACTTCTCTCAAATTTCATTTTTAATCATTCTTCTGTCTGTATAAGGGCTTAAAACCTTGGACACACAGTCTGAGAGATCCCACAATTATCATCTCACTGACACCTTTTTCTCTTTTGTATTTTAATATATCTAACTTTCTCTATATCACAGCCTGTTTATTCATGCTGCTTGCAACATCATTTGATTCATTGAAAGACCACAAGGCTTTTCTTTATTTTATGCAGAAGGTCTTCATAACTCTTATTCTTGTTTTGATCTACATATTTCAAAAGAGGTTGAAGTACTCCATTTGGCAAATCTCCTTTCTTTCTCTCCCTAACTGCTGGCTGCATTGACCTCACCCTCTTGGGATAGTCTGCAAAATAGGCCTCCCAGCCTGATGTGACATGGTAGTGATCCTTCAACAACAATAATAATGACAACAACAATAACAAAAAACTTTCACTGTAAAGTGTGTGAGGAAAATGTGTAGAGCAATAGAACTAAAACTCTGAAAAGGTAATAGGCTTCAGCAAACCACAACATGAGTTTGCTGAAAATTTTCACAAAATTTATAAATTTTCCCCAGAGCAAATCGATAGGTTATATTTTCTACAACTGACTAATAAATATAAGTTAACTAATATATATAGCAAATAAATGGGTTTAAAAATGATTTCTATTTGAAATAATTGTGTTTTTCCTTGAGATCGAGTTTTGTTAAATTTAGAATCCTTACTCTCTTCCTGCTCCAGAAGCAGAAACATCTGGTTGGTTTTAGATTCCCCTTGGATTTCTGACTTCAAAGGGAATTATAAAGAATAACAAATTCATGTACCAGCACTAAAAAAGAAATTAGAGCAGCAGAAGAGAATGGTAAAATTGTCCTTATTTGACTGCTAGTGACAGGCGCCACAGGCAGAACTAGGAGAAAAGACAAAGACAAGATCACCGGTGACAACTAGAATTCCTGGAAGGGATGGAACTTTGGCTACATGAAAAGATGCATAGGGCCTTTAGAAATCTATAAGGAGATTTTCCCTTGCTTAAGTAATAAATACATAAATACATACATGCACACATACATAAATAAATAAATTAGAAATAGGTTCATATTTACTTGCCATATAGTAAGCATAGGTAAAAGTTTGTTGAAAGAATGACCTGAAGAAAATCTTAAAGTTTCACTTAGACTCTGGGTTTCGTATTTGATCTGCAGAAAACTGTGTGAGTTCTGATCCAAACCAGGGCTGAATAAGCCATCTCAGATTTAACTCAGACTTCTAAGAACCCACTGAATCTATCATATCCTCATAAAAGATCAGACCTCTAAGGGTCTCAAAGGTAGTCTCTGTTTTTTCTTTGCTCTGGATCCTTATCAAGTACTGAAATCAAGGTCCTCCAGGGGTGGAGGAGTAGAGTTTGAAAGACATATTGATATTTGTTATTGTGCCAAGTTGTGCTCGACAAGATTTTTATACAACTGGATTTATCCTTTCCCTCTATCATTTTTTTCTCTAGCAAAACAAAAACACACTTCTTAGAGTGCAGGTCTTGATGTAATCAAACATTAGAAAATGAGAACAGTCAGAGAAAGTAGTTTTACCTCTTACAAACAGCCTCTCCTCTTTCCTGTTTTATGTGCAACGTGTATAGCAACAATAAAATTAAACAAAGATATGATTAACCAATCAACTTGTTTGTGCACAAAGAGCAAGAAAGAGTTAAGGGTTAAAATGTCTTTAAATAATGAATTATAAAAGTCTTTAATCTTAGTACTCAGAAGTTACAGATCTCTACACCACAAATGCATGGTTGATTCACAAAGTGGCTGTCAAAAACCCAGAGAGCAATTTACTTTTGAGCAAGAAGTATACATCGACAGCTCATTAAGAATATTTCATAGAACAGGATAGAACAAATAGAGCCATTTCTCTATGGAGCCTAGTATGATTTGCTAGTGAAGCAGTCCCCCAAAGAGAAGATTATATCCAAAAATATGCTCTTTCTATTGGAGCCTATGTGCAAAATCTCCAGTGAGGGGGAAAAATGAAGACTTTTCCTAAACATTTCCAAAGAAAAAGTACTGAGCTGGCTGCAAAATCATCCCCTTGAATATCTTTGCCTTCAGCTGGGTTTTCATCCCTCCCTCACAACTTCAGGTGAGACAGAATCACCAAAGTTGTCTCAGTGAGAGAATCTAAAATTCCCATCTTTATGATAGCTGTGTGTGACAGTATGTTTCATGTCCAATAAAGTTTATCCAGAAAATATGCCAACTTTATGAAACATGGATCTGATGATTTGAACAAACCTTTTTATTCTTTTGTAACTATCTGTGTCTTTAGCTCTAAAAGGAAAATCTTGGCTTGATGGTGGTATTTGCAAATAATTCCTTGTCCTATATAAGGAGAATCATCTAACCATGATTCCAAACTTGACTAGGGGGAAGGGAGTAAAAGATATGGAATACAATTTTATTCCAAGAAATGTTATTTTATAGCTTGAGGATACATATGGTCACAAATGCAACAAAAACTGAACAAACATCAGGCTCAAAGACCAAAAATGTAAGAAAATGCCACACAGATATACAAAGAATCAAATACTATCATTAATAATAACAGTGGAATACTATGCAGAAGAAAGAAAGGAGCTCCTACTCTTCGTGACAGTGTGGATGGGACTAGAGAGCATTATGCTAAGTGAAATAAGCCAGGTGGTGAGGGACAAATACCATATGATCTCACCTGTAAGTGGAATCTAATCAATAAAACAAACAAGCAAGCAAAATATAACGAGACATTGAAATTAAGAACAAACTGACAGTAACCAGAGGGCAGGAGGGAGGGAAATAATGGGGGATAGAAGGGAAAGGTTCATCAAAGAACACGTATAAAGGACCTATGGATAAAGCCAAAGGGGGGTAGGATTGAAAGTGGTGCTGGGAAAAAGGAGACAACTGTATTCGAACATTAATAAAAAATGATAAAAAGATAATAATTACTATTATAGCTATTATCATGATGATGCACTGATAGTTCACTTGGGTTTAATGTAGAATACATTAACTAGAAAGAACCATGGGTAAACTTACTATACTCTTTAAAAGGCAGTTTATATTTTAGGTTTATATAACATGAGTTACATAATCCAAAGCCACATGTAAGAAAAAAAATGCAGGAGGAAGGCTTATTTCAGTTTTGTGTTGTCAATATCAATCTTAAAATAATGATGGTCTGGTTACCTGTTTTAAAATATGGGTATTGTGAGATATGATAAAATATCCTTATAGCTTTAAAATACTATAGTGGCTAGATTCTACCTATCTTGGAATGCCTGCCTCAGTGTCATTACATTCATTCTCAGACTTTTGAGGACATTCCAATGATGATAATGCCAGGCCATCATAAAGGAGAAACAGAATTGATCAGAAAACTGAGGGGACAAAATAAGAAAGAGAAAGAAAAAAAGAGTTTGTATTGTTTATACCATTTAGTCTGACAAATTTTACAAATGCTTTCTATTTGCTTTGAGTAGTTTATTGTTTATGTTACTTCTGTGTTTTCTTTCTTTCTTCCCCCCATGTGCTTGCCTCTACCAAATTTGGCTCAAAATATTTTGTATGTGTCTGTACTGTAAAACCCTCATATTTTTCTAGAGATTTAGTGTGGTGGAGTAGCTCCTTTTTTTCCTTCGCCAAGGCTTAGACACATCAATATTCTAGCTACTCACTTTCGAGGCCAATGGAAAATGTGTTCCTAAGATTAAATAGACCTGAGTAACACATAAATTCAGTTTATACTGATGTATTATGTTACATACTTACTCACACCCTGAATTACTGATGAGTGGAATACACCTGTTGGATAACACACAGCTACTGAACAGTCACTAACCTGCAATTTGCAGACAGAGAGGTAGGGGAAAACCTGAGCTGGAGGCTCTCTACTGAGAGCTAACTTGCATAGAGCATTCCTCACCTCTGGAGCTCTGAGTGTAAAGAATCCAATCTAGCCACGGAAGCTGCCTCAGACAGGGTTCTTGAAGTGTTCGTAGAAAAATCAAGAACATACATACAGGCACATGGGGAGGCCCCTTTGTCCTGTAATACACCATCTACTTCTGTTCCCACTTCCCAAACATAGCACTTAAAAAAATTACCCAGCCCTGGCTGGTGTGGCTTAGTGGATTAAGTGCCAGCCTGGGAACCAAAGGATTGTAGGTTTGATTCCCAGTCAGGGCACGTGTCCGGGTTGCTGGTCATGTCCCCAGTTGGGGCATGTGAGAGGCAATCACACCTTGATGTTTCTGTCCCTCTCTTTCTCCCACCTTCCCACTTTCTCTAAAAATAAATAAATAAAATCCTAAAAAAATGTATAAGAAACTTATAAAACTCAGCACCAAATAAACAATCCAGTTAAGAACTGGCAAAAGATATGAATAGACATTTCTCTAAAGAGGACATACAAGATGCCCAATGTCACTAATCATCAGGGAAAAGCAAATTAAAACCACAATGAGATATGAACTCACAACTGTCATAATGGCTATCATTAGTAAATCAATAAACAACAAGTGTTGCCCTGGCTGGCGTAGCTCAGTGGATTGAGCACGGGCTGCGAACCAAAGTGTTGCAGGTTCGATTCCCAGTCAGGGTACATACCTGGGTTGCAGGCCATGACCCCCAGCAACCGCACATTGATGGTTCTCTCTCTCTCTCTATCTCCCTCCCTTCCCTCTCTAAAAATAAATAAGTAAAATTAAAACAAAAACAAAAACAAAAAAAAAACAAGTGTTGGTGAGTAAAAATTCCAAACTTTTAAATCTAGTGTTACATTTAGTTTAAGTAGGTTCACAATATTTATCTAGTATGGGTTTGCTGAAACCACACTGCACTTCTAACTAGTCAGAGGACCATGTTTTCCTTTTACTGTAGATACAGAATTGCATATAATACAGCACATATCAAATAATGAGCATAATCAATGATGCATAGATCTGGCATGCAAATTACTGTCCTATATCTGAGTCAAATACAGAAAGTGTCCCCTCCCCACAACATAATAGTTCTTCCAAGAAACTTAGCCAAATCTGTGAAATGTCTCTCTAGTAAACCAAATTGCCCTTTGGCTCACAGATGTGTTGAAGAATATTATAAAACTAATGAGTTCTTATGATTAATTGTTCCATTTTGGAAAATATGATAAGAGTATACTCAGAAGAAAAATACTCCTATATACAATAATTATAACTATTTATCTAAATGTTTTTTAATATTAACATATAAAAATCATGATGGGCCTGAAATTTGATGAACTAAATGTTATGCTGTCTGGGGTTTGCTTCAGAATAACATGGTGGTAGCCTGGGAAAATGATGGGTCATGAGTTAATCATTGTATGAGCTGGGTAACAGGTGTACTGGAGTTCAATGTAGTAAATCCATCTACATTAATATATTTTAAATTCCTCATAATAAAATTTTAAAAATATATACTGATCTGAACTTTTATTCATTTACTCATTTATTGGTTGATTCATTTACTCATTGTATGCAAGATATGGAAATATAGTAAGTAAAAGAAAAGACAAAAACAAAACAATGCTCTTATTGAACATTTAGGTTAAGTAAGCTATTCTTCTTCAATAGTACATACTTATTTAAAATAATATTTATAAAAACTGTGTAATTACATGTAGAATTCTTAGGTTATATTTGGGAAGCAGGACACAAAATTATATAGAAGATATGTCCTTAGGGGAACATGAGAGTAAGGACATATATCAAATGGTTATTGATGATTAGATTTAAATTATGGAAATAATTACTTTAATTTTTCTTTATTTTACTACTATGTGTTTTTCCAAGTTATTTTTAATGAGCATGTATCATTTTAAAATTAAAATAAATGTTCACTCATGGATAAGATGTGCTGTCCTTTCCCAAGCAGCTTTTCATGTACTAAAACAGAGAAACTGCAAACACACAGCACTGCCCTGATTATTTTAAATCTTCATACCTAGAAAGGAAATACACCCACAGGAAAAGAAACATCAATACAGATTTTATCTGATCATAGAAACATAAAGAGCTTTCTGTGTGCTGGATAGGAATAGGGGAGGAATTGGCTTCTTTACAAGCCAGAGTGTGAAATTCAGGCCATTTTGTGATGAGATCATTGGGAGCCACAAATTAAAGTTACCAAATAAGCCTGTTCCCTGAGCTACTGAGGCTCATACTGATAGGAGTTTCTTTTTGGGCAGTATAACAAGTAAAGCATGGGAGGGGGTGAGGAGGAAAGGGGAGTTACAACCTTAAAGCTTGTGGCCTTCACTGGTGAGATGGATTTGTTCAGAGAGGCAGAGATAGATGTGCAAGAGAACTAGAGACAAAAATATAATGACAACTATGGATTATGTGCAATGGATATGGAAAGTCCCTGTTAGAAAGCTATCTTTATTATCTCAAGATATTATTTTCCTCATTTTATGCACATTCATATAAAGTGAAGTCAAGAGAGTAACTTTTAAAGGTTTGGATGAATATGATGCTCATGACTAAACAGGCTTGACTGGGGCCAGGCAGAATCTTGTCAGATGCCAGGCAAGTCACCCCTTCCCTGCCGCTCCCTCTCTAGTATATTTACCAGTGCATTTCAATGCAGGCCAACGTCTCGCAAACTGGGCTCTTTCAGGCTGTGTCTGACTACATGATAATCTACCAGTATACCCTCAGCCTTGATCTGCACCCTCTTTCTAGCCACTGAAATCTCAAGAATTCTAGAAGGCCACAATACTAACCTTTTTGAAACTTCACACATTCTCACTAAAAGACACATAGACCTCAAAGTTTCAAACTTATGTTCACTTGCAGCCCTGGTCTTCGTCCTTTCATTTAACTGGTAAAGGCAGGGGGTTGGGGTTTCATGTTCTTAAATGACATGTTCCCCTGCTGTTTGTTGGTGTACATACAAGCAATCATATCTAATTTTAAGATTAATCCAAATGAAGCAAGTGTATTTCTCCTTTGCAGCATGTCATAGAATAATAATAGGTATTTCAAAGCATCACAAAATGTTTGGAGGGTTGTGTGTGTGTTCGCTTGATGCCAAAACATCTAGCATTCCATGTGGGAGATGTCAGCACCAACTTCACCACATCACCCTCTTTTGTCCACACAGGTATCACCTTTGCCAATACATACTGTGGGTCTTAGGAGATCCAAACAAATCCTTTGAATGCTTCTACTTCTGTGTGGCAAAATCATTGTAAAATAGCTGTCAAAAATCTGTGAGAATATGTCCTTGGAATCATAGTTTCTTGCCATTCTAAATGATGATATTTTAAATGAATAAATAGGATATGAAATCTATACGTTTTACCAATGCCAAAATATGTTCTGCTCAAAATTTGCTTTTGCAGTGGTAGAGTCACTGCACCTTTAGGTCTAATTCTTTCTGAGGTTGGGAGAAATATACTTGACTCTTTATACACTAGTTTGGACTGCCGTTTAGAAATAATGGAAGTTACTTACCAGGCAGCAATGTCGTGAGAGGAATATTCAGTTCGTGATGGTGAATCAGCCTGAAATGAAAAGAGTACCATAAATGCTAGGTATTTAATATGTGTATGACAACATGGCAATCATGCAAAAGTATCCATTTACTTTTCTCTTGGGGACACCAACATGGTGATATTATATAAAAAGTAAGGGATGCTTCCCTTTAGGAATGAAGATACTACTGTACTCTGAGAAAGCAGCTCCTGGAACTGCCTGCATGTTTAACTTTAAGGGCTCTAACCAGTTGTGAATGACTTGCCACCCATTTCTGCAATTCACTGTAACTTGTCTTGGGAAAGTTATGTTTTATGGTTAATTATCCATGGTCTGTTTAAAAAAATAAATCAAACCATTGTGAACCACCAGATTTGCAGCTCCATTTGAACTTTACTGTACTTTTGCTTAAACATTTTGTAAATAAAAACAAACTGGTTTTTCCTTGTTTTTGGTTGTTTGCTCTTTATGTTCTAGATATAAACATTGTGGCAATGGTTGGAGAACAAGCTATGGATTATTTACCCCTGGTTTCATGAGTTGTGAGTTACTGGTCTTATCCTCCTTTATGAGTGTAAGTGAATGTATGGTATTATATTCCGAGTCCTGTAACAAAGGGAATGAGTGAACTGAAACCTTTTGAAACCAAACCCTTTTAGGCTAAGTCACAGAGCAATGAAACAAACCCCAAATTAACATTTAAAGAGTTTCTAGTGTGAAACAACAAAATCCCCCAAAACTATATAATCTGGATTTTAAAAATGCTTGCCTAACAAGCAGCAATCTATCAATAATTTCACATGCTTGTCTTTTCACTGCTTTATAATTTAGAAGCCATACGTGGTTTATACCAGCAGATCATCTCCCACCCCCAATATTATCACCAGAATGAAGCCTTGAAAATAACGAGCATAACTCACTTATACCAAAATTTATTTAGGAAGATCAGGAATTACTATAGCTAAAATGAAATACTAGAGAGAAGAACTCCACATGAAATTCATCTGTAGTTATCATCCTTGGACTTATATAAATAAAATAAGCCTAAAATATAATTGACCAGAAAAAAATGAGAAAAGCTTAGACTCAAAGGACCCTATGGCAGAGTGCAAGGGGAGTATATCTGAGATCCAGAATCATAACTAATACATTTGCATATTAAACTTAATGAGAATCACCAAAGAAGCTTGCCAAAATTTATGTTTTTTAAATGACCCAATGGTCTATGCAGCACTGAGTACCTCTTGGAAAAATATAAAATTGCCTTCTGCAATTTGCTACTTTTATAAAGACAGAGACAGGATAATAAGGGCTTTCTTATAAAACGATCAGTCCATTTCTGATGCTTGAAGAGCTCTGTATCCTCTTTCATCTTACCCCTTTATTATTCACACGGCTTGCTGCTGCTTACCTGCAAAGCACCATGAGAGAAAGGACACAGCAGCTCCCCTCACCAGCTTACCAAAGTATGGCAAAACATCTGTGAAGCAGCTACTATGTGCCAGGCACAACTAGAGTGATTCTGTTGAGAGGGTAAGTCAGTGACTGAGGTTCTTGTTGCAACATTTAAAAGTATCTATTACTACTGCCAACAGCAACTAGAAGCAAGGTTGAAATAGTTGTGAAGGACTTTTGAAAAATTGGAAAGTATTTAAAACCCTCCCTAGCTTCTTGCATGCCCAGGAAATAGAAAGTTTAGGCCTGCCAGTCCTTCCTAAGCCTGGATCCCATATTGCAAAAGAAAAACCACAAGTAATCTATACATTCCCAGGGCCACGGTTACAACTCAAAATGAGGGTTGAAATGAATTAGTTGGCATCTATTGGACATTGAAAGGTCAAGTCTGTCTTAAGTATGGTTCAGAGAGTATAAAAATCCATCAAGATGAAAATGGGAACTCTTCTTACAGTCTGAAGCAGGAAAAAAATTCAAAGATGTTTTACTCAAAGACATTTTCCTTTATTTCTTTCATAACCAGATGCTTCTACCTATTTTTGACAACCAAGAAAATGCTACTGTATGGAGTTCTAAGTTTTCCTTTAAATCTGGGCAATCCATTTGAAAGTCAGGGTACTCTAAATGACTTCCATTTGAAAATCAGGGTACTCTAAATGACTTCCTATATACAGAACTACACACCAAGCACTACACAGAAGTGCTTGGTTACAGATGATAAATGTTAAAAGTATATTACAAAGAGTGTATTTTACATGGTTCAGAATTCATTTTGATATTCAAGAACATACATAGAAAACTGTATATTAGAATCCAAACTTAACTATAACCCGATGTAGAGGGATACTTAGAAAAAATATACCTGTGAATGTGATTACCTGGTTAAAGACTAGAATATTCTGACCTATATTCACTATTTTTCAATGTATTTTTCTGAGCTATAGATTCTTTTAAGAAAGAAAAGCAGAAAGCAAATGTATTCATAAAGTACTTAAAATAATACTAGCTTAGTAATTATTCACATTTAAGACAACAGAAGGTGTCTCCATGTCATCAGAAAGAGACACCACAGTCCCCATGACCTTGATCACATAGTTTTTAACAACAGAAAGCCACATGCTCAGACAACAAAACCTGAAAAAAACAGACAAAACTCTCCTGACTTTGATTTTTATCTTTATGCACTAGATTTTTCCATACAAAAGAAATCCTAAATTCTAACACATAAGAGAAAGTTGAACAGACCACGAAAGAACCTGACTCTTTTTTAAAAAACTAAAGGAAACTCACCTCTTACCTTCAGTAAAATCAAATAAACCAATTTTATACGACATTACCATCCAGAGATAAAGCATGGCCTAAAGGTCCCATATACAAGGAGGTGAAGTACCTCAACAGTTCCTGCTCAGATCCATCCTCGCTTCTGCCTACTTTCATCTTTTCTAATTGCACTGATAACACTTAGAATTACCACTGCACAGCTCACAGACGGGCTCTAACTTCCTTCTAGCAGATACCTAATAACGCCTATTGCCATGCTCTCATCACTTTGTATCCATTTTATAAGCATTTAGAGGCAGAAACTGAAAAGGAAGAACAAAACCAAACTCAAAATCCCTCCAACCTCCCTGGTCAGACAAATGCTTGGTTCCCAGAGGACATCAGTCAGTTAAGTGAAGCAAAATATTATAACTGGAAAGGAAGACAGATCAATTTCATACAAATTTCACTGTGTTCCTACTTAAGCTGGGGGAGTTACTCCAATGAAAAAGTTGGTGGGTGTGGGAAAGGAGTGAAGGCTACAAAGGGGCGGGAGTGTTTATTATACATTTGGGACTTAAAGGCATACAGCAAGTAAACAGTATTCCAGGGAGTAGTGTGACAGAAAGTTCTAAATGAGAATTCCAGAAAGTTGAGTCTCTTCAATAGAACTACTGTTTAGGGGATGTGTTCTATAGGGACTTTGAATTGACTCTGCTGTAGCATCTATAGCTGTTTTCTCTTTCACTAGGACTTTGGTGTTTGGATATATTTTGTCATGAGCAAAAACAAAACAAAACAAAACAAAACAAAACATTAGAGCTTTGTACAGCCCCAAAAGTCAGAAGCAAAAGATAGGGATTATATAACTGGCTTTTTACATAAATATTACATCAGGATACATTTCAAATAAAAACACACGCATACACACACAGCTGCCTTCCTTATCCTCTTTCAATTTTAAAATTCATTTTGTGCTTTAAATGTTGTTAATTTTCATAAAATAAGTAAAAACCAAGTCAGCACTAAACACCTCAGAATAATTTTAGTTTTATATTACCTGAAAAATACACCATATCAAGGAGGGTCACAAAATCCTGTTTTAAAGCCAGTTAAGGCACTGAGTATTATGGGATGTTTGGCTGCAGCCTAGGGCAACTAGAAATGGCCATGGATATTAACTAACTCCTTTTCAACAGTCTGAGAAAGGGGGAATAAAAACACTGTAAGTTTCCCCATCTGCTATTTTCTTTTCTTTTTTTTTTTCCTTTTTGGCTGTGGAAAAGTAAAATTATGCAAGAGCTTTTGAATGTAAAGGCTGTGTATGCTTT
The DNA here is from genome assembly GCF_004126475.2 of Phyllostomus discolor. NCBI lineage: Eukaryota > Metazoa > Chordata > Mammalia > Chiroptera > Phyllostomidae > Phyllostomus > Phyllostomus discolor. The sequence goes on from NC_040904.2 coordinate 94,279,454, forward strand.
TTCCCTTTTTGTCTCTGTGTACCCAGTTACATGATGTTGCGTAACTGAGTACTGAGTAGGCGGTTAGCATTTACTATTGATTTACACTATGCCATCTAATGAATTCAAAACACTAAAAAGAAAGGAGTGGGAGAGGGAGGGAGGAAAAAGAGAGAGGAATAGGGAGAGGAGAAAAAAGGAGGAACAGAGAGGGGAGAGAGAAAGAGTTCATTTAGAGAAATAATTCTAATGCCTGGAATAGTTTTATTCTTATTCCCTTTAGCTCTGAATTTTGGTTATTGTTCAGGTTTCAGAAAAATGGGCTTGAGCCAGTGACCCCAAAATTCCAATCTTATACATAATGAGGATTACTGGCAGGTGAATGTCTTAAAGTACTAATGTGTCAGATTACTTGATAGCAATTTCACTAACCTGTCAGACTTCTCCATATGCACCTATTTATCATTCTCCCTATGCTTTCATAAATCTGTACTTCAGAGAGCCAATGCTATGGTCCAACTAGTTTACCTAATCACGACTATTATTTGCAAGGCACAAAATGGCAAACAGAAATATGTTCCACTTTTACCCATCTCCTTTAAAAATGCATAAAGAATGCATTCAGAAATCTTTGAATAGGTCACTATTTAGGAAAAAATGCAACAAATTAGTGGGCTAAATAGAACGCCCAATATAAGATAATGAAAAAAATGGGCAAAATAAGGAAAGATTCTAAACTGATAAATAATGCTTGTAAAAAAAATTTAAATAACTTTTCATATTATGCCCATGGAGAAGAGTTAAATTTTAACTTTTGATCTGGATGATTATAGACATTCCCAGTTCCCCGCAGCCGCTCAGTGCTTCCTATGCCATGCACCCGGTTCCCACAGCTTAGGCCAGAGAGTAAGGCTTGATTCTGCTGCTATGCACAGGGCCTTCCTGTTCCTCAGTGCCCCCCTATAGCTGAAAACAACCACTAAGGTGAGGAGGAGAAACAGAAATTCTCCTTTTCAGCAGCCAGCTAGAGAGCAAGGCAGGGAGCCTGTTCCTTCCTGGATATGGGTTTGTAAATGGCGAATGGGAGAAATCACAGGAGGTCATTCAAAGGAAAGAACAAAAATATGGGGCTTCATTTCTAATGATCCAATGTCTTTTCACCCATTTTAACTTACAAAATATTAAAAAGGTGCCTACCCCATCCATTTGTCGGGGATTTTTAAGACCGATGGCTGTGTGCATGTGGCTTATACCCAGCACCTAGCACAGTGCTTGGCACATTCTCTATGCTCAAGAAACACTTGTTGAAACAGTAAAATGATTATAGGATAAACATCTCTGAAGGAAAAGTATACTAGAAAAGCCTCAGAAAAATATATTTCAGTCATTCACAGGAAATCTTAGGCTGGACTTAGGCTGCAGACACAAAATAATGAGGAAGTATACTTCCTCTCTATCATTATTTGGGGGGCGGGGGTGGTCAGTTGATTTTAGTTCCATTTGATTAACCAAAAAAAACCTTAAATAAAATTATAAAACCAACAACATCTGCAAAATTTTGTGTTCATTTCATCAGCATTTTTGGACTATTTTTCATTTCAGTCTTGGGCACAGAAATGTCCGTTTTCATTCTCATGCACACATTCTAAAGGAGAAGAGCCCTGCTGGTGTGGCTCAGTGGACTGAGCACCTGCCTTTGAAACAAAGGGTCACCAGTTTGATTCCCAGTCAGGGCATGTGTCTGGGTTGCAGGCCAGGTCCCCAGTGGGAAGTGTGCGAGAGGCAACCACACATTGATGTTTCTCTCTGTTTCTCCCTTCCCCTCTCTCTAAAAATAAATAGATAAAATCTTCTAAAAAATGCTGAGAAGAATGTAGCCATTTAGTAATGGGAGAGAATATAGTTTTTAGTTGAAGGGCAAGGCAGGTTGAGTTTTGAGTAGGTTATGCAAATTTAAATTAATACAAGGGCAACCAAGAATGTACTGATTTCCATTTTCTTGGTTAAACAGGAGTTTTATGAGAAAAAAATTCTGGATTAGAAATTCAGAAATGCCATTTTTCAGTTAATTAGAGAATAAAACCTTTAGAGAAGAGTTGCAAATATAATCTCTCAAAAAATTCCAGTTGAAAATTCAGCTGAAAGTAAGTTCAGCAATGGTAGCCATAGTATTTTTTTTTTAACGAAGTAGGACTATCTTATTAACTCATATAGAGCTAAGCATGCACATTTCAGTCAAACTGTTCACAAAGTTTTTCTTTAAACTGGTCATAAGTAAAATCTAATGAATCTCAGCAACATACTTCAATAAGCATCCTTGTACCATGTCAACAGGCCATTCCAAGTGCTGTTTCATTCATGGATTCTTAAAAGTGGACGAGAACTTGCCTGGCTTATGAAGCCAGAAGGCAACTTTCACAAGGGTATATATTTTAAGATAGATTGAAGACTAGTATTGAGAACTCATAAATCATTTCTCCACAGCATAGAATAAGTAAAGGTTGTATAAATTGAATCTCATTGTAAATGCCATAAAGATTTCAAAAAATTCTTTTATAAGAAATCCTTACGTTTTGTTAAATGTTCACCTGAAAGCTATCTTATACTTAATTTTTAAAAAAGATTTTATTTATTTATTTTTAGAGAAAGAAGGGAGGGAGACAGAGAGAGAGAGAGAAACATCAATGTGCGGTTGCTGGGGGCTGTGGCCTGCAACCCAGGCACGTGCCCTGACTGGGAATCGAACATGCGATGCTTTGGTTCGCAGCCCAGGCTCAATCCACTGAGCTATGCCAGCCAGGGCTTTATACTTAATTTTCTTATCTTGGCCTTCCTCCCTATTCTTGGGATGTGTGGGGAGAATTACTTTTCTTGATTCTACCTTGATTTATACCAATTTTCTTGATTTATACCCATTCCTGATCTCAGTCTTCCCTTTCTCTCAATTTTCATCTGTTTTTCCAACTTTTATTTGTTACTCTTCCTCATAAAAGTAACTTTTTTGTTAATGTACTTTGAGGTCCTCAGAAATCAAAAGGGAATAAAAATTTTAACTTTAGTATTATACAGTACAGAAAACAGCAACAAGACACTGAGAACCTGAGGGCAAACTACAGCTCTAGGCTGAGCCAAAAGGTCACTGCTGCCTAGGCCTCCGCACTGTCAGGAAGCAGACTGGGCCTAGTGTTATATGGACTCTAGCAAAGGCTTACAATCTCTAGACCACTCATTTCCCATTGTACCCGGTGACCTTTCTTTTCCCTTTTCTTTTTTTTTCCATTCCACTGATACAACTATTTAGAGATTAATTATGGCATAGAAGGAGGAGATAGTGAGAAATCCTAGAGGCTTAATGATATTGGCCAAATTCTCAATTCCAAAGATAACTCAGAAACAGTTACATAGTAAAAGAGAACTGGTAACCGGGACTTTGCTGCACAAACCAATGTCATTAAGATTGTGTCATTGTTTCCCTTCTAAACTTTAAGTCTTATGGGATTTACAATTCAGCTAAAATGATGGACTCCAGGCTGAAATACAGCTCTAGATATCTTACAGCAAAAGTTATTTTTTTCTCCCTATTCCTTAAAAGGAACAACTATTTAGCAATTTCAATGACATTGGAATTGTGACCACATAACTTTCCCTAAAATATTGTTGGTGTTAATTAAGGAGCCTGATCTACAGTAAAGTAAGGTAAGCAACATCCACTGTGGAATGAAGAACATTAAAACTTGGTATATAAATGGCAATAATAACGAGGATGTACTATTACTTTAAAGGGTTTAATGCATGTCACTTGGTTAGATATTTCATTCTACTTTATTGATGTGATTAGAATTCCAACAACACTTTGTGGAAAATTCTCCTACTCCTGTTTACTAACTAGAAAACATTACAATTATAGGAGGCAAGAATTCCTGTTGGTTTCCTTAGATCTCTTTCCTCATAGACTCATCCTCAGGGTGCATTATTAGACAATTAATAATTTTTAATACCTCTTGCTCTTATTGTCTAGCATTGGTTATTAGGTGTAATGGTGCAGTATTGTGCTAAGCCTTGCAGTGTTGAGGAGGGGTAAGAGGAGGTAATCACAGACATAAATTAAAATTAATAGGCCAGAAAAAAAAAACTAGCATTTACTGAGTACATATTATATGCCACATACTTCACTAATATTATACCAGTTAATACTAATGCCCTGTGAAGTAAGATTGGCCTAAATTTCATAGATTAGCAACCTAGTTACAGAGCCATTAGCTAACCTTCTTAAGGACACAGAGCTAATTAAAAAGTTGGGCAGGTGAGGATCAAAATTATGTATTCCCAGGCCCACATGTACTGTAATATACCACAAAGCCAGAGCAGAATATGAAGTGATTTAAAAAAAAAATTATCCATGCCAATCATGAGAGTCACCACATGCTCCAAATAGAGCTAAAAAGGGTAAATGACTCCTAAAAAGAAACAGGTCTTTACTTTGTTCTTGGCTCCAATAAGTTCCTGTTTTTCAAATGCTTATTTGGAAAATGTTCTTTGTCATAGATAAGGAAACGTGTTATTTCCCAGGGACCTTTAAATCAGACCAGATACGTGTTTATAAAAATTTCTTTAAAGATTTATACTAGATAAAAGTTTAAAAAATATACTGCATATAAAATCAGATGATTGATACATTAACAATTTAATGTGTGTGTCTGGGTGTTATGTGTGTCTATAACAATGTGTGCACACATTGTTTTTTCTCTTGTAAACATTTTTTGGTAATCTAAAGTACCTGATGAAATGTTAAGCAGTATGTTAATGCAGGAGTAAAGAAATGAACAAAAAAGAGGAATGCATGTGTGTATATGTGTGTGTATGTTTATGTACATAAATTCCCTGAGAATTTTAATCCTGGAACACTCCCTAAATAGGCCATAATGCTTTAAGTCTAGATTGTTCATGTATGTGTGTGTGCTTGTGTAATTATAAAGAAGTTTTACCACATTAATTTGGCAAATGATTATTTTTTAAAATGTTTTATTTGTTGACTTATTTTACATTTTTTAAAACTGTTATTCGAGTACAGTTCTCTGCATTTTCCCTCCACCACTCTCCCCCGCCCAGACCATCCCCACCTCCCTCCCTTGATCCTACCCCCTTTGGCTTTGTCCATGTATCCTTGATATATGTTCCTTGCTGACCCTTCCCCTATTTTTGCCCATTATCCCTCTCCTCCCTCCCCTATGGTTACTGCCAGTTTGTTCTTTATTTCACTGTCTCTGGTTATATTTTGCTTACTTGTTTGTTTTGTTGATTAGGTTCCACTTACAGGTGAGATCATATGGTATTTGTCTTTCACTGCCTGACTCATTTCACTTAGCATAATGCTCTCTAGTTCCATCCATGCTGTTGTGAAGGGTAGGAGCTCCTTCTTTCTGTTGTGTAGTATTACATTATGTAAATGTACCACAGTTTTTATATTTTTTAAAAGTCTATTGAATCTTTTCCATACAGATATTTTATAATAATTTTACTTGTTGAAGTTTACTTTAGAACTCATCAGGCAAACAGCAATTTTTGAAGAATCTATGCTTTGAAGTATTATAGAGCTTATCAACTTTATACATTGCTATGGAGCATTCTTTCAAAATAATTTCTAAAAGGAAAATATACTCCATTTTCTCATATAATACAGGTTTTTTTGGAATAAATATTTTACAATTTTATTACTGTATATGTGTGTATGTGTGCCTGTGTGTGTTACGTACCATTCTTAAGATCACTGAGACACTTTTAAAATCCGTAATTTGCTGAAGAACTTAACAACAAAGTAATTATAGCCAAACACATTTGAAAGAAAGAATTCAGTTTTTTAGGCAGCTCGAATTTATCTCACAATTTTTAATGAGTCCTATTGCTTTGTCCTTTCTGCCTGCTCTTCTTCAAGTCTAAACTTGACTGGGAGCAGGAAGGAAGAAACACTAGCAGGGATTAAAGAAGCACAAAAGAGGAGAGAACTAGAACATCTTCCCGGCCTTCTTTTCTCATCCTTTTAAGGAAAAGCAATAGAGTAAACTAAACAACAGAAAAAGTAACAACAACTTTGATGATTTTGTGGTATTAGGGAAAAGCAGAATTTGTATCTGCACAATTTCAGGGCTTCCTTCAAATTTTAGCTTCTCTGGATGTCCTTATAACAAAGCTGAAGAAAAGATGCAATCTGTTCTGGGAAATAGGTGAGATTTGGGGGACGAGTGGAGACACTCCTTTCTTTCCTACAGTATTTAAACACATGACCAAGATATAACTTGCAACATTGTAAAACACTGACATTCAAGTTAACTAACTTGAACCTGCTAAAATTAACTTATAATACCCTCCCCACTAAAACAAAACAAAATAAAGCAAACATTCACAACCAATTATTTTGACTGGTGAAAACAGTGACATGAAAGGAGCAGATGGGAGCCCAGTTTTACTCACACAACACACTCACAAAAATAACTTAACAATGGTGACTGTGGCCTTGTGCTTCAAGACATCTCCTTTAGGAGGGTTTTCTTGAAGACTTCAGAGGGCTTGTGGAAGTGATGCAAAAAGAAACCAACTCAACTACGTATCTGGAAACAGGAAGGAGCTGCCAATCCCAGCATACAAACAAAAGGGATCTTATCACCTTTGTCACGTCCTTTCTCAGGACTGGAACAGGTATTCTTTTATGTATTATTTTTTGTTATCTGGTAGTATTTTTAGGGAAGATAACACATCTGTATTCTTAAGAAATACCATACTACATAGCATCTAAAAACTTGTATAAGTCAAACAATTGAAAGTATTATATCTTCCTGTTAATTACTCTTCAAAGTGGAAAGAAAGGTTATTTTCTTACCTTATACCATGCCTCTGATCTGACAGTGTCATTCAATCAATAATTTCAATGTCAGTTACTGATTTTCAACTCTTTTTATTACAAAGACTTCAAGCACTAATGAAATGGTGCTGATCTGTTTGCTTTCACTCGATACAACGTCTATATTTATATGCATTGCTTCTATTTGAATCTATATTTATCCGCTTTATCTGCCTACAGTGCATCTGTTTCTCATACACACAGACATATATTTATATATATACACACATACTGTATATATATAGCTTATATATAAACATACATACCCACAAAAATGTATGACTATTCTAGTGTTCTTACTTTAACAAGCAAGCAGGTGCATAAATACTCAGACACATGACAAATATACAAATGACATAAATGTACATGTAAACATAGTTGCACAGAGAAAAGCATATCTTAACAATAGGCTTGTTTACAATACTTGGCTGTTGGCTTTTGAGACTTACACACTGCTGAGTGACAGCCATTGACTACTCTGGGAAGGAGAAAAAACCTTCTGTAGGCAAAACTGTATAACTAAAAAGAGATCATACACTCCAACTTATTTAATCATTTTAAAGATGAGGAAACTGAGATGTTGAGAGGCTAAGGGCAAAGACTTTATATGTGGCAGAGCTGGAAATAGAACCTGGGTCTCCACTCTCTAGAGAAATACTCTGCTATGCTGCATTGAAATGATGAAAAAATTTTCTCAAACCCAGTATCATGTTCTAATTTCCCCTTTTTCCCATTTTTTCCTTTTATTTGCTGCATGAAATATAAGCAAACAACATTCACTGAGGGTCAGGCACTATTCTAAATGTTTTAAATATGCTATCTCATTCTGTATAATATCTCTATAAAGTAGGTATTATTATTCATGTCCACTTTACAGATAAAAAAATCTGAGGCTTGTAGGGTTAATTAACTCCTCTAGAGCTACGCAACTAGTAGTAAGAAGAGCTGAGCTGCTGGGATCCACCAAGGCCCATGTTTCTCCCACTAGACCAGGGGTGTCAAACTTAGTTTCACCAGGGGCCACATCAGCCTCGTGGTTGCCTTCAAAGGGCCGATGTAATTTCAACCCATTAACAGTTAAGAAGTAGTTACATTTATACAGTCCTAAAATTATTTTGGCCCTTTAGAGTATCCTAGGAAATCATACTGTAGCCATACCCTCACCATCATAACATCTAGCAACTGGTGTGTTGCAGGATGTATCACAAGTCTAAAGCAGAGACTCTTTCAGACTGAGAAAAAACAAGAGGAGTGGGACAGGTATAAATTATACATTCCCAGTATGCAGTGCATACCCTGAACTAGAAACTAAAATATGCACAAAAATAATCGCAAGGATAGTCTTATGGGATTTAAAGTTCCAGTAACTTCTAGTCTGAATATTTTGTCTTTTTCATCAAAGGATTATAACAAACTGAAAAAATTAAATAAGATGGGAAAAAGAGGCATAAAAAGGCAGAGGGAAGATAGCAAAAGTAAGAAAGAATCACAACCTCTATTCTTCTTCCTTTGGGGTGACACTTCCAAAACTAACCATCCATGAAAAACATACAAAGCCAGCACCAAAAATTGGTGTTTTGCCCCAACGCAAGTGTTAAGAACAGATTCAGAAAAGAAACTACATCTACATATGGCAAGGTAATTTTATACAAATTTCCTCAGATAGTCACCAGTTGTGAGCTATCCTCACACAGAGGAGTTTCACAAGTTGCTCAGCTTACACAGAACCCAGTGTTAGGAGGTGCCATGTGGACTTGTGAAACTCCCTGGGGATACCTCATCCATAAGCCAAGGAACCAAAATTATACTGATCCATACATGCAGCTCTTCATCTGTGACATATTGATAATTACTCTTTATTTGTGAATTAAATCCAAGTTATAAAAACAAGTTTCAGATATTTGTCACCAACAGTTACATCTTACTTAACTCTTTCAGAACATCATCTCACTACTGGCTACAGGAAATGGGAGCCGTAACCAGATAGGGCCTGATAATAAGGATAAATAATGGCCTTGAGAGGGAAAGACTGACTTGAATTTGAATCCCAGGTCTTCCACTTATTAATAGTATAGATTTAGGCACATCATTTAAATGGTTCTGAATCTCAGTTTCATCACCAAAAATGAAGAATAAAATCATGTATTTTGCAGAAACATTTTGAGCATTAGAGACAGCCCTAGAGATGGCCCCTCATAAAGGGAACCATTAAATTATTATGTTTAAGAAAGCCTTTTGGCTGTGACTTTCTGTTGTACAAATGATGCAGAACTCTCCTGGGAGTAAAACAAGATATGAGATACTTTATATCTGGTTTAATAAAAGGCAAACTTTTTGTTGATCATGTATGTTTGAAATAATGACAGAAATAAAAGTGTATTGTGGTATAACATTTTCACTGGAAGATCTTAAAGCACTTAATAACCCTTGACTTCTGTGACTGCTGGTGCTCTCATTTAACAATTGGGCAAAATGAAGCTCAGAAATACATTCCCCAAATGAATAATAATTTTTTAAAAAATCACCAGTAACGGTGAGTAGAATTTCTGTATTTAACATCTAAACCTCATAGTGTCCAGCTGAGTAATAACTACTGCAAGGTCACAGATAGAAAAAACCATGCTTTCCCCAAAGCTCTTTGAGATCATTCACTCTGTCCCAAAACATTAGGTAATGCTGTGTACATCTGCTGAGATAAGAAGGGTGAGTCAAGGTTAGGTCAGCGTTATAGGTTATAAGGGTGGGGTGAAGAGTGGCTTTCAGATCAAATGATGAGAGGAGTTTAATTTTAGCAGAGAACAAGCCATACAGTATTTAATATAAGAGGAAAGAAAAGGGGAGGCAACCACAACCAAATGAAGATGGGTGGGAACACAGACCCTCAGAGAGGCTCAACCCGGTTAGGGCAACTGCTCCTCATAGAGGAAACCTTTCCACATTCACACACACTGAGAAGTGAACAAAAAAGCCCAGGGGGCAGTGTAAATCCCACCATTCCAATAACACACACAGATGTTCCACCATTGTTTTCTTTTATGCACATTTTAATTAAGAGATCAGAATCAAGCATTAAAATGTTATTAAATGGCTTGTTTACATTTTCACTATATGTCATTGGTTATGCATTTTCTAAATTTGTGCATATCTATTTAGAAGGGCTATTTGGAATTTTTATGTTAATGTTACAATTGTCCCTCTAATTCATGCCAGTTTCAGCTAAACAAGTAACCATCCAGAAAGTCTTTCTAGTCCAAGCAATGGGATAGGGACTTCTACTTCTTTAATTCTCAGTCAAGTAATCTCCATCCTCATCCCTCTTCCTGGCCATTACACTACAGCTCTCCAATACTACAGGAGGCCCCAGGTCCCCCACAACCTTTCTGATTATCCATGAGAGGCTCAATTTCAAATACAGTCCCATTATCATCACAAGAAAATAGTCTGTACATCCATGCCACACCCTCCCTTAAACATTTTTAAAATCTCAGGAACTCAAAGCTGCCACATGGAGGAAAATGGCCTTCTACCAGTGGAGGGGACACAGCAGGAGAAGTGGGAATGAGTAGGTTTTTTTTCTCTCCTTATCCGCATTACCTCTATCTAGTCTACTACTTATCTGCCTTTATACCTGCAGGGACTCCTTGGGTTTTCTATATAATTCTAGAGTTGATACAGATACCCAGGTGTCCTCTTCTCCCAGAAGCTACACACATTAAGACTTACACATCCATCTGCAGATGTGGATCACAGATGTCCTGTAGATTGTCTGCACCATATGTTTCAAGCACTTTAACAATAAAAGCCCATTATTCATATTTTGCCTTATGAATCATGGCACATGGAATTGTAGGGCTTTAGAACGCAGGACTCATATTTCTTGCACGTTCAATTCAGTGCCTACCATATTGTGAGTGCTCAACCAGCCCAAATAAATGAGGTAAGTTTCTTTCCTCCCTCTCTCTCTCACTCCCTTCTCCACTCCTATGCTCCCTCCTCTGCTCCCTCTCTCCTCCCTCCCTCCCTCCCTCCTTCCCTTCTCTCTGTCTGTATCTCTACCTCTCTCTCTGTCTCCTTTCTCCCCGACCCTCATGATAAAAAATACTTGCAGAAAGCAGGCATAAGGTAAAAACTTTCTGATCCCAGTGTTAAATTATGTTCTTTAAATTGTCTCATTTGCAGCATAAATAATCTACAGAAATGTTTCCATTACTACTATAGTATAAACTTGAGGTAAGAATTCAACTGAGTCAGGTATAACTGGTGGACCAGATAGGACCCAGAGAAAATAGCAGGCTTTAAATCAAGTTCCTTTTGGAAGGAAACTTTAACATGTTACCACAGGAAGAAAAAATTGGCACAACTCTCTGGAGAGCATCCTAGCAATATGCATCAAAAATTATAAAATATATGAATATTGTTTGCCCAGAAGTTTCATGTGTAGGTATTTATATAAAGGAAATAATCAAAGATATCTATAAAGATTTAGAAGAAGCAAGAGTGTTTATCATGGTATTTCACACAATTGTGAAAACTGGAAACTGACAACAGAGGTTTGATAAAATAAGTATAGTGCATCAATGTACTGGATTACTACATATTTATTAAAATTATATTTTGAATGCTGCTTAGTAACATGAAGAAATGTTTTTGGAATACAGTTAAATGAAAAGGCATATTAACCAAGAGTATAGTATGCCAAAACTGATCTATTGTTTAAGTAAATATTTCTAAGCTAAATATTGTTTATGAAATGATAGATGTGTACAAATACAGTGGAAAACTCTGGAAAATATGCAAGAAAACACTGAAAGTAGTTGTTTCTGGGTAGAGGAATTTAAAATTATTTTTGTTTATTTTGAACTTTTCCATAATGAAAGCATATTAACTTTATATAGCAAAATATCACTTAAATATTAATCTCTACAAGGCTTCCTTCCTTAAAGGCCTAAAAGGTGACTTTTTGCAGGCATTTTTGTCCCTAGGAGTCTTCCCGCTCTTGTTTTTATAGATAGTAGGTATTGCTTTCAAAAATTTTAAGTGTTTGAGACAATATAGTTATTATTAAAGAGTCTACTTCTTAAATAAAAACCTTAAATATCCCTATGATTTTAGTCTTAAGCTTCTCCTTAAAAAAAATTCCAGTGGACTGTGAGTTCAGGATATGGAATCAAGAATTACAATGGGGCTTCTATATTTATTTCTCTTAATGCCATAAATTTTCCTTTCTATTCAGGCTCCATAATAGCAATTAATATCATTAAGTTTTATTATTTAGGCCCACAGCATAACACTTTTGTCCTTTTTGATTTCCAATCTCTTTTCTTTAGTTCATCAGTCCTATATCTATTTAATAGATGTTGATGCTGTAGAAAATAAATCATCCAGGAAACGTTATCATGGCTGTGGTCAAATAAGAAGCAGCTTAGTTCAGGGCAGTCTAATTCCCTATACAGTGCTCCAGGTGATGATTATCGTACTTCTGACACCTATAGCTCCTCGTAAGGGATTTCACCCCTTCCACGGCTTTTACCTACCCATATAGCCACCACACCCAGCAACTGGTGACTGTACAAGGGGCTGTCGAAATAGGAAGAAGATGGAGAAGCCATAACAGGCCCCAAGGAGTCCCAAGTTATAAAACAGTAAAACAATATATAGTCTGTTAATACTAAAAAAAGGAATTAAGCAGAGATGTGACTAAAAGCCTAGCCATGATACCTACTCTAGTAGAGTCAAGTTCATGAACCCCTGCCCCAAAGGTCCCAGAAGCAGCCCTGGATCTGGAATGACCTCACCAGAATCTCCCTTTAAAATCCCTTATTGTGCCACATACATCTCAAAAACATATCCCATCACTTGAGCAAGTTGAGTGAGTCTCTGTTCCTTTAAAATAATAATAATGCTAGTGGTGGTGGTGGTAGTAGTAGTAGTAGTAGTAGTAGTAATGGTATCTGACACCCAAGCTTTATACTCTAAAATACAGACTTTTTAAAAACCTGAGTTTTTTATTTCACCATGGAAATTTTAAATAGCTGAAGTGGAGCATCACAAGTTTATATGTCAGGTCTACAGAATTATAAATGCAGGTGTCCATGATATACAACAATACAGCAATCACAAAGGCACACATTTACTCTTGAAACCAATCTGCAGTCATCTGAGTTCTTAATGGCAGCAAACTAAATTTGAACTCTCCAAATATTCTCTAAAGGTAATGTTGATCAACAGGGAGAGAAAAGAAAACCATAATTTATGCCTATACCATAACCAAAGACAGGGAGAGCTATAGCCTTCAAGTTCTGTGTAACCAGAAAAAAAAAATCCAAAACAAGAAGAGCCAGCTTGGGAGCCCACACAGGAATGGTGACTGGAAACAACTCTACATAGGAGTCCAGTAGGACAATGAATTAACCACAGCTTTCGGAAGGATATGTGTTATGGTAAGCTCCCTGTAAAAAATACAAATTCCAGAGCCCTTCCAAGATCTATGGAACTGGACTTCCAGAAGTGATACACAGGCATCCACATTTCTAAGCTCTAAAAGTGATTCTGAAATACCTCAGAGATGAAGACCAGTGTGCTACTGGGTAAATTCAACCAAAATAAATTCATCTCCCTTAACTTCCCAAATCACAAAAAATTCTTCTCCTGCTATGTCAATATCCTTGTTCTCCATCCTTGGTCCCGCACCCCCAAAGAGAACGTTCATTTATGTCTTTCTGCATCTCTTCTTGACCTCTTCCTTATCTGGAGTGACCTGCCTGCTTCTTAGTGCTTGTTTAATTCCTCTGCACTTCCTAAACTGGGTCCAAGTTCTACTTTCCTTCTTCTAACTCACACTGATTCTACCCACATTAATAAAATGCCGTGTTATCTCATGATAGAAACAATAATTCATGTTTGCCTTACATCTAGTGGGATTAAAAACCACATATATCTTCAGGAAGTGTTCACATGGTTTTGTTGGTACCTCTTTGCTACAAACATCCAGGACTTTCAAAAGATAGAGTGAATAAAAGTAGCATGTGCATATTCATTATTAAATAACATAGGGCATGCATTTTACCTCCATAAACTGCTCAGAGGCCATCCTTGTATTCTGTAAACTTATATGCTAAAGAAAATACGTATGTAGAAATGGAAAAAATAAGTTTGCATTTCCAGTCCTCCTATGAGTTCCTGAGTCATAAATTCAAATGCCCACTCAATTTCTTTACTTGAATAAGAATCTCAAAGTCAATACGCCTTTGAATTAATTCATAATTATCTCTTCTCCTAAACCTGCTCTTTCCTCCATATCTCCCATAGCTCCCAGCTCCACTGAGTTAATGATATTGCCAATTATCTAGTTACTCAGGCCAAACACCTGGGACTCATCACACCTGATGTTTCTGTTTCTAATATACACCACATCAAATCCCTCAGATACTGCCTTAAAATTATTCAGAATTGAACCAGTTTTCTTCTCCTTCACTGCCATCACCCATCTCATACTGAGCTACCACAGTAACCCCCATCTGGTCTTCATGCTCTACCCTTGATCCCTTTAGTGCATGCTCCATGGAGTAGCCACATACAGGGTGAGGCACAAATAATGCCCCCTGCTTTTTATTACAAACTCTTTTATTATTTATTTATTTAGTTAGTTAGTTATTTTTTTAAAGACAAACTGGCACTGCCTTGCATGTTGTTTAGGACGTGCGTTTTTTAAATCTTTTTTTTAAGATTTTATTTATTTATTTTTAGAGAGGGAAGGGAGGGAGAAAAGAGAGAGAGAGAGAAACATCAATGTACGGTTGCTGGGGGTCATGGCCTGCAACTCAGGCATGTACCCTGACTGGGAATCGAACCTGCGACACTTTGGTTCACAGCCCGCGCTCAATCCACTGAGCTACACCAGCCAGGGACAAACTCTTTTATTATAAAATCATAGCATGTAATTCTGTAACATAGCAATATCACACTCAAGCACACCACATGACATTTTAGGTAAAATGTTCAAATTAAAACGATAAATTACTATATCTATATAATTACCCTACCAACCACACTCAAGCAGGCCTTACTTCTGCTGGACCATGTATGTCTTTTAATCTATGAATTAGATCACAGTCCCTTTTTAAATGATCTTATGGCTTTCCTGCCAGTCCTTACTATGCCTTATGTGACCTGGTCCCAACCTAGCTACAGGATCATTCTTGCTTTACTCCACCTAAGCTCTACATTTCTTCTTACTCTTCCTGGAATATTTCAAATTGTTCTTAACTTTCTTTACAACATCTGTTCTCTCTGTCTAAAATCATCATCTGGCATCAGCATGTACTTAGCTCCTTCTCATTATTTAAGTCTTTGCTAAAATGTCTCCCACTCAGTGAGACCTTCCCTATGTACTTTATTTCAAATATCACTTTCTCCATCACCTAGCCCATATTCTACCCCCTTATCCTGCATTATTTTCTTCCCAGGTTTTACCAGTATTTAAAATAATATATTTTGTGATTACTTAATTATTGGCTCTCTTTCCTTCCACTATAAAGTAAGTTTTATAGGGGCCTTTGTTTAGTTTCTCACCATATTTCCAGTAGTTAAAACAATGTCTGAAATATTGTAAGTGCTTGATAGATATTAAATGACTCTGAATAAATGGAATTTCAGTACTTATAAATCTTACCTCAGTCACATGAACTTCAAATGGAAAATCTTTATTCTGCATGGTGTAGTGGCTACTCTAGATTGTCCCAGAGGAACCCAGCTAGAGCTTGGGTCTTAAAATAAAGTTCTTGGGAGAAGAAAAGTCAAATTAGATAGTTAACGAAAAGTAACGTCTCCTTTGAGTCTATACAGTGAGAAGTTTTCCAAGCCCAACCGGTCCTGGTGACTTAGACTGGCATGGACTGCTGATGTAGCAAACTGTGCTTGAGGCGCTCCAAATGTGGAGAGGGGGTGGAGTATCTTTTTATACTTTTTGTTTTGTAAAAGTACCAAGTATAACTCATCCTTGTATCCACAATGTTCAGAACATTGCTGAACAGAGAGTAGAGCTTCAATCAATATTTATTAAACAAATGAACAAACTGATCCATGAAATGAACGATACCAAAATTTTAAGTGCTATTCTCTTTGTCTAAGGCTAAGCATTCGATAGTGTTAACTAATCTCAGTGAGTCTTTACTGAGGCAATTGCCTCCATTAGACATATGCTATGGAAAAATTCATCCTTGCAACTTTTTCCCTCATAGATTAGATTAAACTCTCTTTAAGGACCACAATTTATCCACCTTGTATACTCAGTTCTTAGCATGAAGTTGGGCTGTAAAAGGAGAAAAACTCCAAAGCAAAGGATAGAAAAGTTCAAAGTTCTGGCAGGAATCAGTGAGTATTAAAGAATGCCAGTCTGACATGATTATCAGATGTTAGGTGATAAAAATCATGCCAACTAACATATGGATTCCTACTCTGCTTCTATGGAAGACTTGAGCTCTAAATTATTTCCTGAGCTCAGGGGGATCAGAGCTGATGCTGATTATTTACTCTGAAACTACTACTTCCCAGAACATTGCTGATCCAAGTTCTAGACACAGAGTGCATGAAAATCTACACACCTCTTTACTCAATTCTCTTTTAGATAAAATGCTTTAGTAACAAATGCTATTTAAAAAAGGTTCCTAACAGCAGTTTTTTTTCACTAAATATAAAAGCCTCTTCAAATTTAAGATGATGAAACTATTAAATCAATATGCCTTGTGAGTATCCATCAGGGTTATTGTAACCAACTGTCTTGGACTGCCTCAGAGCGAAGAGATTCCTGGAATGTGGGATGTTCAGTGTTAAAATAGGGAACATTCTGGGCTAGCCCAGATGAGTTGGCAACCCTAATCATGGTGTAACCTGCTACTTTAATTATAAAATATTTATTTGTATTTATTTTTAGGATTTATATATAGATGCAGAATGTATGATAGACAACTAGGCATTAGTAGGCTACAACCACAAGAAGATGAAGAATTAGTTTTGTCCTAGTGTGCCATATGAAGTGCAAATCCCTTTTTTCATTTCCTTTCCTTTGGACCTCTTCCTTAGGTTTTAAAATTGTATGCTTGTATTGATTTTATAATAGTCAAGGGATATTAATTTGGGGTGTTGGGGCAATTTCAGTTCTTCAGAAGAAACAGAAAAACAAGAATTAGCAATGGAGATTGGTCTCGATTGATGCATGGGCTCATCTGTTTTCTACAACCTTAAATGTGGTGACTTATGATGGTGACGTCACTGTGGGGAATTAAAGTTTTCCTAACCCCAAATTTGTGTTTTCTACATATTCCAGAACTGAGCACATGCAGTGCAGATTAAGTTTTGAAACCCAAGGTGAGGTCTACAAGACTATCCTGGCCCGAGGTCTACTGAGGTACTTATTATAAGGCAAACTGGGACAGTTCCACGTGGACTCCTCCAGATCCTTACAACACTCCCTCACAGACATAATCTGGCTTTAATCAGGCTCCAAAATAGTAGTTGGCCTTTGGGCACAGCAGAATCTGGATTACAGTCTGAAAAATATTGCCTTTTCCAGAATTTATAATGCCGGGCTTTAAATATTGAAAGGCAATGTCTTCTTTTTAAATATCTCTGGTCAGTCTTAGCAACCAGACCTATTGTTGAGGTTCCATTTCTTTTATGTCTTTTAAATATAATGATAAAAAAGAAATAGCTAAATTTATAATACACATGAAACACTCAAATTAGGAAAAAATTCTATTTGATGTGAATCTTTTTTTAAGCTCCCATGACTAAAAAGATCAACAGTTACCTACATTTGTAATATTTATGCCTCCCAGACTCAGTGTAATGAGTTTCATCTCTGATCGAATTTTTATAACTGACTTTCATTTACCTGTGAAATAGAAAGACTTGGTAGGCTCTTGCCCTAAAGAATCAGATGCACAAGTTTGTTCTATTGCATGAAACAAAAGGAAAAAAAAAGCATTACTCTAATATGTTATTGCAGTACTCCTCTGCTTTTTGCACAAAAGGAAAGCTATGGCCCTCAATATAAATACTGAAATAAATTAAGTACAGAAGACTGATTAATCAAAACCTGAATATCACAGTCTTCAGCTCTCTTCCATGACACCCTGGTATGTCCTCTTAACTTTGGCCAAGTGCCCCAGGTAAGATAATTCTTCCAAGATGAGCATGTTTCAGAGCAAACTCTTATCCTAATTGATGGTTTAAAAAGACCCCACCCCACTAATTTGTTCAGGACTTTGGATT
This sequence comes from Phyllostomus discolor, assembly GCF_004126475.2. NCBI lineage: Eukaryota > Metazoa > Chordata > Mammalia > Chiroptera > Phyllostomidae > Phyllostomus > Phyllostomus discolor. Next base: position 94,297,599 of record NC_040904.2, read on the forward strand.
AGTAGGTAAGTCAAAACAGAGGAGACACGACTTCCTCCATTAAACTGGCTGGAACCCAGGTTATATCAATTCAGCCTAAATAGAAAACCTCTGCTTTTCAATCCCTTTGTTCTCTTGGATGTCACAGCTCCCTGCTCTATTCGCTTCCTTTTATAGTCTTTCCTCAGCAAGCATTTCAGGAAAAAAAGAAAAAGAAAAAGAAAAAAGCTAAATAAAGATCACAGCCTGTTCTATTGTGTCCCCTTCTTCTTCATCATCTTCTTTTCCATTTGTGCAATGTTGTGGCACCTATTAACTACCAATGTTTTCAGAATGACATTATACAAGGTGCAGGCTGTACCACTGTGCCCTAAAAATATCAACAACTGCATTAGTCTCACAATAATTAATGGCAGGCATTATGCAAATGACAACTTTTTCGCTGCAAAATAATGACATTTCTTCATTTTGAGCAGAGTTATGCAAAACAATGAATTTAGGATGATAAATCACACAGGAGAATTAAGAAAGCCATAACGTTCCTGCCCAGGCAGGCAGAAAGATAGACAGACCAACAATTTAGAAGACATTGTTTGTTCTCACACCACTATAAAAAATCATAGCCAGTCGGCCATTAATGTGTGTGGGTTTTTTTCCTTCTCCCCTTTAGGCAACAATGCATAAGGGGATGCTAAATTCTAGCAATTGGATCATTACAAGTCACAAGCAAATTTTTCTTTATTAACCTTAATAAGTCATTCACTCAGAGACTATAGTCATCAGGCAAATAAAAAGTATCACATGCCATTCTGCTACACATTAACTAATTCCTTATGCAAACATCACAACATATAGCAATTACTGCCGCTCAAAAAAACAAAGTCATTTTCAATTTATTTTATTGCTTTTATACTTGGCCATTTCCTGTAGCATATTATCATTTCTTTCTGTAACAACCCGAGGTGGAATGGAGAAGAATTTAAGTAGCATTGAGTACTTCCTTTAGCCACCTTTGCCATAGCTTTTTCCCTTCCTGGAGCTGATAAGGAGGGTTAAGCATAGGATATGCATGGGCTTCTTCACAGCAAATCTCCAACAAGCTCTGTCTAATTGGAATAGTACATTCAGCTCTTATCCTTGTGGCAAAAAGGCTAGAGGGGAGGTAAAAAGGCAGGTCTAACTGCTGCCCACATTTTCCACCATAATGCTGACAGTTTTCCTTCATTCTGTAAAATAAGGTGAAAATGCAGGTTTAAATTTGCCCTTAACCAGTGAAAATTAAAGTCAGTATTTGATGTTAACCTTAAAGATAACTATGTGGTTAATGAGAATTATGAGGCTAGTTTATCATGCTTCACTCATTGCATTACCTGTCTTTTCAAGAGTTCTAAGTGAAGAGGAATAAAAAAATATTGGAACCCACCCCCAGTATTACATAAAGCCCTCTGTGTGTTTTCTGTTTTATTGCAAAGCATCCTTTACCCAAGGCTCCCAGGATGTGAAACAAACTGTAAATAAATCTTCACTTGTCCAGTAGATGTTTTTAGCCCATTTTACAGATTGACAAATTGATTCTGAGCAACCAGGGGCTTTTCACTAAGTAGGATGATGAAAGAAGTCAGACCTGACTGACTAACTGCCCCATTTTACCTCTGGGGCCATGGCCTCTGCCTCATAATCAAGAGTACTCGTTCCTGCTGGTAAACAATTACGCTGAAAACAGCCTGTACATGTATCTGATCACACAATGGGATCATCTTTTCCCTCTGTTCTCCTAAGTCTACAAACCATTCCCTCCATTTTAAGGTAGAACACTTCCAAAATACACGAGGGAAAAGCTCCCTTTTCAGTTTCTCTTCCTGAAGGTAATAACATTTTGCAGTTCTCCTTAAATAAAATCCAGCCCATGCTGGATCAATAAGAATGATGCCCATTTCCCTAATGGCAGCCGATTGCCATTTGCTATTCAAATCAGACTAGATAAATTACAGTACATGCCAGGGAACAGGCCAGTGAATTAAGACAGGCCTCCAGAGGACCAGCGATATTATTAATCTTTTAAGACACTATCATATTTCTTCTTGACAGTGTGCGTAGACTCACAGACACACTGCACCCAGATTGAAATATCAGCTGCTGAAAAAAATCAATAGTGTTAGAAACACTATAATTTTTGGTCTGCAGGGCCTACACTAAGCAACACATGTTCCCCTCTGTGCCACCTCTTCTTTTGCTTCGTATTTCCCATTTCCCCCTCCTACCTTCTTGCTCTTCTATTTCCATTCTCTGGTTTTAAAAGCTTGTAAGCCCAAACGACAAGATATTACAAAGGTGTTTCATAACACTGGCCATTGTGGTTAGAGCCTCGATTTTCCATGAGCTGTTTGAAACAAAATTTAACTAGACTGCTAAAGATGTTTTGGTGTAGGACTCTTCTTCCTATGCACTTATTACAGACCCCAACCCTGTGTACTTGGTTCTGTTTTATTAAGAAATGCAGATATTTAGGGAGGTAGCCATGTCCAGAAAGTCCTGGGGAAAGTGGAATGGAAAGAAAAATCATGGAAACCGGGACGAGAAATGGGAAAAAAAAAAAAAGGGAATTCACTGAGGAGTAGGAGGAAAACAAAACAAAACAAAGGACTACAGGGAAAGTAGAAGGAGAGCACTTTAGTGAGAAGAACCTCTGAATTATATTCTGAAAATCTGGGTTTAAGCTCTGCTTCCACTGTCGGCACACTGCAAGATCTTGCCAGTTACTTGATCTTTTAGAGCCTTTGTTTCCTTCTCTGTTAAATAAAACAATATAACTACCAACTGAATAGCTGTGTGAGGGTTAACTACCAAGATATATGTACTTCCTAAATAATAAAGTGGCTTGTAAATGGTTTAAAATGATATAAATTTTATTTCTACTAGAGAGAGAATTCTAAAATAGTCTGTTATTTTTCCCTTCATAGAACCAGAATATTATAAATGGACTTTAGATGTTATCAATAAATAACTAGACTGATAGTCACAGCAATATCATTTAGGGTTATTTTACCAGTAGCTCGTAGAACTTGAACTAGAACCAAGATCTGTTGAATCTTAGCCAATATCTTTTACATTTTACCAGATTGGTTTTGCCTTTTCCATATCTTTTTTAACTCCAGGCTTGAGGCTTTGATTCTTGTTCATGTTATTTTTCAACAGAGGAAGCAGAATAAACAAACAAAAAACACAAAACAAGATAAAAAACTACTATACTTTGTAAATTTTTATGATACTCTCCTGATTCCACATTTCTCTCCAGCTGTTTCCCATTTCATTTGTCCTCTTCCTTTCATAGCAGAATTTATTGAAAGAACTGTCTATATTAGCTATTACCAAATCTTTACTTTCTATTCTTTTTTCAACCTATTCCAACGAAGTTTTATCCATTTCATTCTACCATATCTACTGTTGCCAAGTTCAATGATCACATTTTTATTCTCATCTTACTCAACTTCTCAGCAACAATTTAACATGGTTAACCACTTCCTTCTACTTGAAACACTGGCTATCTTCTGGGACACCTCCCTTTCTAGTTTTTTCTACTACCTTATTGGACACTTAAAACCTATTTAAGTCCCATCAAATACGAAGTCTGTTACTAGTAACTCAATCTCATTTCTTCCGATTTGGGATAAATGCAGCATATTTGGCAAAACAATGAACCCTTAGAAGGTGCTTGTGAGATATTCAGGTTTTGAATGTCTGCCTTTATGAGTTTGAAATGAGAATAAAGCAGAAAATCTAGGTCTTGGTTTGGCTTGAAGCTTGTTTACTCTTATAGCAAAAATTATTAGGAACTAACTTTTGAATATTCATAAATGATCCTTTAAGTGGAAAGTCAGTGAATGGACATATTTCTACGAATGGGCAAAACACAGAAAAAATTCAATGGCCCAAAATCTCAGAGACCTCCATTTTGAACTTGAAATTCACATATATGTAGCATCTCATAGTTCTACCAGATTCACTCAATTACTCCACCCAGTTCTTCCAACAATTGTCCTTGAGGTCTACACTGCAAGAAGTAAAAATGAAACCATTCCCAAATCAAGCAAAGAAAAATGAATATGGTTTCAGTGCTAGATTTACCACTGAATCCTAGCAAAAGCATGAAGATTTCCTTTCTAGAACACAAGATACACTTCTAGCAATCATCAGATGGAAGTTGCATTCATCTCAGGAAAAGACAGTCCTTCCTGATTTACAAGTGTGACTGAGGGGCGAGAGCTGAAGGGTGACTTCTCACTCCATATCTGTAATGTTGTAATATATAAGGTCACTGACATGGTAAAATAGCACAAGATAGTACAGGCTGATCAAAGCCAAAAATTATCCAAAATACACTATTTGCAGAAAATCCCAACAACTTATTTTGAACATGATATTACTAAGAATAAGAATAAAGAACATTTTCTTAAGGGAAAAAAAAGAGATGTTCCCATCATTTGCACATCACCGGCCACCTAGGAGTAGAATCTGGCTCATCTTTCAGCTTAAGTTCTCCCATAGAGTCAACCTGCCTGGCCTATAACCAAGGTTTTTCTTTAATTTAGACAAGAACAAATAGTCCATTTCAAGTCATGAGTACACATCAGCAAAATTCCCAGAGTTAATACTTTTATTTAATGATATAAATATATATTTACTTTTTATGAGCTGTTCCAGTAAGTTAAACTTTAACCATATTAATACAGGGGGAAAAATCCCTGATTATCAACTAACAATTTTATAAACAGTTATCTCATGAGTTAAAGGTTAACTTCAAAAATTTAACTCAAAGCTCCAAACAAGCAGGAGTAGCCAAAAGGCCAGTAGGAGGGAGTAAAGATTTCACTGCCTCTGGTGCATCCAGTTCCCTTGGAAGGGAGTAACACAGTAAGGCAAGAGAGTATTTTGGTGGCAGCTGGATTATGTGTAGGAATGAGGGTGAAGGGTGAGGGGAGCAAGCAAAAAGCCTGGAAGATACCTGCTGCTTATTACCAAAATCTCAAAACTTAGAGCAATGAAGTCAGACCTCATGGAAAAGAAAATTCATGGGAATATGAATCTACTGATAATGTCCACAGGAATTTGGAATTCTGGGATAATAGAGATATTTGCTTCTAGATATGGACACTTTTACTTTATTTTATTTCTTACCCACATAGGTAAGATATCCAATTCAAGGTTGGCTGGCCCACACTGCCTGCCTACTATGGAACTCACAAGAAGCATTCTGGGACCACTCTCCCACAAGAAACAATGGAATAAAGACTGATTTGCCTGTCCAGGTTTATTTAATGGTAATAAAACAAAGCTGAAAAATCTCCCTGTAGTACTAAGGTTTAGGGACTGTGCAAGTTCTAAGCCATCTTCACATTATCCATCAATACACCCTCTGCTTAATAGAAATATATCACCTAAGAAAAAAATTTGATCAAGGCAGTAGACCAATGTCTGAATGGTATTACCATCCATATAAGCTTATGGTTAGGTTTTGTTTCAAAAATTTCAACAAAATCTACATGGCCAAATAATTTGCTCTATCTTGATATCTGTGGTATAGGATAGCATTAATTTATTTTAAATGAGGTTTTAGGAATGGTTAGAAACTGTTAAGATTATTCCTATCAGTTGTCCTGATGATTAAAAAAAACTTAAAAATTTATTGCCAGTGAAGGTCTTTGAAGGAAGACTCCCATACTCCCATTTGCCCTGTAGATGGAAAGAATTAAGGTCAAATAATGTAAGATGCTCAACAGAACAGTTAGACTAAATGGGAAAAAAGGGAAAGATACATGAATGTAGAAGGAACAATCCTTAGGTACACATGTATATCTTATTTAGATTAAAGAAATATGATACAGCTCATCAGGTCTTTTGATATTTTTAAGAATGTGTTTAATACATGAACACATGCTTACTGGAAAATATTTAGACACAGTAGACTATACCTTGTAGAGTTTTTCCCAGTTTATAAAATACTTTCACATAAATCATCTTTTGCTTTCCTGACAACTCCAAAAAGTAAAAAGAACAGTTTCTAACAACTCTGTCATATAGAGAAACATGTATCATTCTAACATTGATGGAGTTGGTACAGCATGAACCAGAACACAAGAACCAGGACAGAGTAGCAGCCTGGTTAGTCATATGAACGTGATCAGTGAGGGAATAGCATGATACCAGTGGAACAGAAGGACTATACATGTGAGTGATCAGAGAAAAGGAATTAAAGTGGAAGACATTAAAAAATATTCAAAAGGAAGTACAGATGAACAATAGGAATAAAGGGCAAGATTCAAAGTGACTTCTAGGAACAAAAAAGTGGTTAGAGCAAGGGAGAAACTCTGAAATTCAGATCACTTATTCATTGGCATATATCAATTGTATAGCTACTATGTTTGAGTTTCTCTGTATGCCATTGAGCAAACGATGTGTATTGAGACACTGATCTATGCCTGAAGTACTTAATATCTATCTAGTTATTGAGATAATGTCCAAAAATAATTGCAATACAAAGCAATTCAGATATTTAGAATAGGTGTTTAGAGAAAATGATTTCTTATATGCAAGTTGAATGGAAAGCTTCATTACAATGAAGAAATATAGCTGAACATTGAAAAGATGTGTACGATTTGGGAAGTGATAAGAAAATTCAGGTTATGTGCAGAGCATGAGAAAAGGTGTAGAAGCAGGTAATTGAAAAATATATTTACAGCAATAAATAAACAAGTTAGCTGGAATTGTAATAGGAAGTAATGTTGAAAAGAGGTTGAGCTTTAAAATGTGAAGGGGGTCCTTGAATATTAGGCTAAATCACTTTATTCTGCTGGCAAAAGAGGTCTATTAAAGGCTTGTAAGTAAGAAAGTGGCATCATTACAGTGGTATTTTAGTATAAATAATTGGGAATGAAGAAAAGAATAAATTGAAACAGGGAGAACCTGAAGGTAGTAAGAGAAAGAGAGATTGAGAGAGAAATGCATTGTAAAAACCTGAGTACCATCTGATCTCGATAGTCTCACACTAGAAATGGAAAAGAATTCTAGAGACGCTGTGAGCAAAGACATGGTAATTAATATTTATAAAACCTCTACTTTGTGCCAGGCACTGAACTATGTGCTTCCCCTGGATTAACCCATTTAATTGGCATGCCAATTCTAAAGGGCAAGTAACTTTATTGTTTCTATTTTACAGATGAGGATTAAGCAACTCTATCAAGTTTATACAGTTAATAAGTAATAAATCAGGATTCAAACCCAGGTTATCTGATGCCAGAGCTTGCCTGCTTATCATAACTCTAGGCTTTCTGTTTTTCCTAGGCGTAAGGAACATCATGGTGCATCAGATGTGACAAATATTAAACTTGATAAATGATTACATATGAGTCATAAGACCCCAAGATTCTTGGGAATCTTGATTCTGAGACTTTTGGGTGATGGTTATAATGGTGATACTATGAATAAAAGCAAGGAAATAAAATAGGCCTTTTGTTCTTAATGTTCTAATTGATTTTTGGAATTATAGTGTGAATTTCTAAATTGACACTATAGTGTCAGAAAATTAACTGAACCACCAAACTTAAAGTTTTTTGAAAATAGGTATTAGCTGATTCTTCCTTCCTAATTTCACTAATGTAAATGTCAAGTATGCATAGATCTTGATCTCGGTCATATAGAGATGCTCAACATGAATGTGTTAAATGGACCACCTGGAGGAGTATTAATCATAAATGAGAATAAAGAGGACAGTAGAGTAAAAAGAACATGACTCAGAATCACACAACTCTTTGTTCAAATCATGGCTTAGTAACTTTCCAACCATATGATCTAAGGCAAGTTAAAGATCTTGCATCATCTGGGGTAATAATACCCCATGGGGTAATTCATGGGAAAGCTAGGTATCTTTCTGGATTCAATGCTCCTGTGTAAGGCAGTGGGCCTATGAAAACCTAGAAAAGAATGCCACCAGAGGCCACCATCTCTGATAAAAGAAAATCTGCAACCCTTTTCTCTTATTGAGTTGCATTTATAAAAACTGTATTGGTACCTACACAAAAAAAAGTCTGCAAACTAATTGCCTGTTTTTAAAAAAATACATTACTTTCACAAGTAAAAACTACAGTTTCAACTGAAGGGGGGATTTTAATTGCAGGGAGACATATCAGCTGAATGGTTTAGCTTAGACTTGTGGGATCAGTAGCAGCCAGTGGGATATATACTAAAGAAAAACCAAGTTTAATTAGCCTTAAGATCTTATACAGCTTGGTTCTTCCCTCCCACACCTAGTCTGATTCCATCAGTTCAATTTCTTTTTCAATCACACTCTCTCCCATCCTTTTCTCCCTTGCTGTCTTGACAAACCAATGAGAGAATGACATACTGATAAAAACAAGGCCTGAGTAATTACTGCACTGTGGCTGCTTGTTGTTTGAGCATCATTTTATTTCTTCCAATCACAGAAGTCCTTGGAGTTCACAACTGCATGTTTCAGAGGGGGGCGATGCTGATCATATTATGACATTACAGCAAAGACAAGCACATCAAACAAAGTGAATTTCACTCAGTAATTAAACTGCACTATCTTTTGTCTAAAAGTCCAGGGCAGGATTAATCAAAAGGTAGCTCTTTATCATTCTGATTAGTACTTAGATTTGAAGAGTAAGCTCTGATTTGATAGCCAGCCCTAATCAGGCTGACCGGTAGCCCCATATCTAACTTGCAAAAATAGTATCAGATCAAGAAACATTTGCAGGTTATCTCCCTCTTTTATTTTTATCTAAAGGAAATGTACATAGTTTCAAATATACAGCCACTTTCATTACCCTGATTTCTATTACAAAATGTCAATTGAAAAAAAAAGCCCTTCTAAACCCCATTGCATTTATAAATGGTTTCTCATAATTCCACTTAGCACCATGTTCTAATGGCTTCTTATTTCTTGCCTTTTCATTATCTGACACTCAATTCTGAATATTTGGATGGCCCAAGCAATAGCTTCTCAAATTACTCATATTTCCGCATTTATTTCAAAGGATTCATTGTAGGATTTATAAAGAAAATTTGCTGCCTTCAATTGATCCTTTAATGTATATGATATCTCCAAATCAAGTAATGAGTTGGATTGCTGATTCTCAATTCTGGATGCCTACCTGTGAGGCTCTGTAAACAATCATCCATCTAGCCCTGAATCCTGACCCAATGATTCAGGTATCTGTCAGAATAGACGCAAACATCTGTATATTTTTAAAAGTGCATAGGTGATTTGAGAGCAACCATAGGGCTGCCAGGTTGAGAACCACTGAGTCAGCTCTATAGTGAATAAACTGTATTTGTGAAAGATTTATCAAAACCAGCCATTGTTGAGGGAAATGAAGCCACCTGATATTACTGTGGAAATTCTCTTAATAAAATGATAAAAAGCTTCTTCTAGCAACCTTTATGTAGAATAAATAATATATATCAGGTCTCTTAAGGGCAATGAAAGACAAGGAAGAATATAAAACAGGTTTGTGTTGAAGATGCTTCCATTGATCTGTCTAATAACATTGAAGGTGATGGTTTACTGATTGAGCTCATCACATGATCCCCTTATGGTTATCAGCATATAATTTAAGATGACTATTGACTAATATCATAAAATCTGAAGAGTTTGGACACAAACTTGGAAATAGCCGTTATCTTCACTATTCATACTCTTTTTAAAAAAAGAAAGGCAGGATTGAAAAGATAAGGTTTCAAATTCTGACTCAGCCCTGTTTTGGAGTTTAAGAACACACATTCTAGAGTTATACTAAATCCAATTATTAGTTCAGTGGCCTTCAGAAAGGTATTTACTTCTCTAAGCCTCAATTACCACATCTTTAAAATGGAGCCAAGAATATTGTACTTACCTCCAAAAGCCATTTGGGTTTATATTGATTAATCTAAATAAGAGTGACTGACAAACAGAGGTATTAGAACTAAATAAAAGCCTGTTGAAAACAAATACAATAATTACTTAAGGTTGTTACTCAACCTTTGTGTTTCAAAACTCAGTTTTGAGACTCAAAGGTCATTCTCTAGAAAGTTTGATCTACAATGGAAAAAAAGGATGAATCTAAATAAAAATGGCTTTCAAATTTTATTGTGCCTAAGTATCACCTGGAAGTGATTGCTAAAAATGTAATACTCTGGGCTCTACTCCTAGAGATTCTGATTTAGTATGTAAGGGTAGAATCCAGGAACATGCATTTTAGCAACCATTCAGGTGATCCTGAGTCAGAGATGAGTTTCCTCACTTAAATAGTTATACAGGAAAAGGATAAATAGCTATAAAGGAAAAGAAATTAGCCAAACATTTATCCACACACACATATACACACACACAATCACACCATGTAGGCTGACCTGGAAGAAGACAAGTATCTTATTCCTTAGGTCAGAATTCAGTTAGATGAATTTAATTTATGCACAAATAGAATATGTTCACAGGTTTGATTATGTTCACAGAGTTAAAAAAAATCTATTTGTTCTTCAATTAAATACACTGAATACTTATTATACAGACATTAATATTATCTTCAGTTTCTTTCACCACAACTAGGTACATGTAAGTATACAAGCATGGGTCAAATTCATTATCAACTCATCCTTTTATTACAAAACAAAAAAATATCTTTCTGAAAATAGGTAAATTCTCTAAATAAAAAAACAGTTACTTCCTCCTTTAAATGCATTACAGAATAAAGTATTTTAAAATGAATTAATCAAAATTGATGATAAAAATCAATGCACAATTGAGAGTTAAATATTTTAATGCAGCTTGTCAATTAATTTGCTAAAATGAAGATACCCACCCATAAATAGAGGCTGTTCTGGATCTAAAGGGAAATTTTAATAATTTTCACTTTTCCTAAGGAAAAGAGAGTAAGACAAATATTAGAAATATGTTTCAAGTTTGTACTACAATATGCCTACAGATATGCATTAACTCTCTATAATCTAAAACTAATCATTACAAGACAAGAGAATTATGTCAAATGAGCATTCAGTTGAGCTGGAGAGAAAAAACAAAGATATCAATACAAGAAAAGTTTATCAACTTTACAAGACAATATGGCCTAGTGGTCAAGTGGGAGGCCAAAGAAGAATCTTTCTTTTAATACATACTGTGTGTGCTGGGGTTAGCTACTTAAGATCTCAGAAATTCATGCACAGTACTTCTCTGAGCAGGCTGCGGTGACTACAGTGGGTACTGAGTATATGCAAGCTATTGTTTATTGCAACAGTTGACAGTTTATTACACAAGATATGTCACAGGTAAGGCTTAAATGAATAGTACAGACATTGAAAGCTACAGAAACCCCCAATTAAGAGAATGTTGTCATGAATGGTAAGGTTTTTGCAAGGAATGGTATTTGAGTTGGATACTTCAGAATGAAGAAGCTTTGGCTAGACAGAGGGACAAAGATCATTTTAGGCTGGGAGGTGGTTGTTGATATGAGCTGCAGGTCAGAGGTAAAACATTTTTAGGAACTGTTAAGTAAGTTTAGGATAAAACTGCAAAAGATGATCTGTGGTAAAGCAGTAGAGGGTTCTCAATTCCAAAAGTCAATTTTGTTTTCTTGATAAGGTTCAATTGCCCACATATTTCCTCAGTGTAATTCAACATCTATTTAGAGCAATGGTTCTTCCAAATAGAATCATGGAATAGACCGACGGCTATCAAGAGGAGAGGGAGGAGCTGGGGAGTAGTTGGGGACTGACTGATAGAGGGTGAAGGGATTAGTCCAAGGACATATATGAATGACACATGGAAAAGGACAATGGTGTGGGGATTGTCTATGGAAGCAGAAAGCAGGCAGGGTGGAGGGAGGTAGAGGAAGAAAAATTGGGATAGCTGTAATAGCATAAACAATATAATATTTTAAAAAATGGTTCTCAAATTTTAGTAGTATCAGAATCGCCTAAAGGGCTTGTTCAAACACAAATTGCTGTACTCCACCCCAAAGTTCTGATTCAGTAGGACAGAATTGGGCCCTAGAGTTTGAGTTTATAACATATTCCTAGGTGGTGCTAATACTGCTGTTCACTTTGAGAATCACTGCTTTAGAAGATATGACAGAGTTGGATAAGGGAAGTTTAAGGGAAGTTTTCCCAAAAGAAATAATTCAATAATGAATAACCTACCCTGGCTGGTATGGCTCAGTGGTTGGAGTGTCGTCTGGTAACCAAAAGGTTGTGGGTTCGATTCCCAGTCTGGGCATATTACCTACGTTGTGGGTTCATCCCTCATCTTCTGACACCTGCGATTCCTAGCCTGGACACCTACAATTCCTAGTCCTGGTGTCGATCGCCAGTCTGGGTGCATGACAAGGCAGACAATCAATGCTTCCCTTGCATTGATGCTTCTCTTCCTCTTAAAAATAACTGTAACCTTCTTTATTTCCTATAAAGTTTCACCCCCACTTTCATACCAAGTCATAGAAAAACCTACATAGAGATTCCCCATGGAAAAAAATGCTTACTCTGACCTCCTAATCTCTCTACTGGGTTCAGGTAGACATTTTTTTTTTTTCAAAGAACTTCTATTAATCCATGCCAGACATTTTGTGCTTGGGCTACAATCAACTACCTGCCCCCTTAATCCAGAGGTTGTTTCCAACTCCCCTTCATTCACCTTTTTCTTTGCTTTAACAAACAATTAGGAGTGAGCAGGGGAACAAGACCTCTTCCCTTAGGTGTAAATTAGAGTTTTAGCATTTCTACTTCCTGATTTAAAATCTTTCTCCAAAATAAACTTCCACAATGTAGTAACCATAGTTTAAGAAATATTTTTTAAAAGCAGAGGGAGGAAATAAAATGCTCTGAGAAACTCTATTTTCTCAAGTATGACTCCAATGGCACTATCTCCCAAGTTAGTACTTTATTTTCAATAGTAGACAATAAAAAGTGTGTTTTCAAATTTCGTTTTGTGAAAAAAGGTCATAGTGGATTTAAAATATTCAAAACTCCAAAAATCTCTTCTTAATAATGACAGCTGTTTATTTCTTAGTAATTTATCTTTTAAAAAATAATAAACATATAAAATTACAAAGCAGAATTAATTAATAACAATATACAACAAGAACAATAGAAATAATGATACTAAGAACCATGGGCTAAGATCCCCATAGTTACAAACAATAAGAATTTGTCTCTGTATTTTTAAGAACAGACAGCAGCCCAATAATACAGGGCAAAAAAAGGAAACAAAAAAATCCTTCCTATGCTCGCTGGAAAATACCACAGAAAAATAGACAATAAACTTAGGATCTTCATTTTACAGATCAGGCAATTTAAATAGACAACAACATGAGGCTTCTAACATCTTTTAGGAAACAGTATCAACATTAATTCCTGACTGGTCCCAATTCCATTTCTAGTTAAGCATCCCCACCCACTCATAAGAAGAAAGAAACATTTGCATAGTAGGGTTTTACAGGTTAAAGCACTTCACAAACATCATATTATTAGATTGTCTCAACAATCCTATGGTATAGGTAAGTGGGGAAAGCATTAGTGTTATACCCATCAGAAGATAAGAGAATTAAGGATCAGAGAAAAAAGGAAATAAATTAATCTTTCCTAAATATCAACACTGGGTCAAGCTCTGTGTAGACTGAAAAGAAACCCAAATATAGAGTCTTATATAACATGAAACAGGCTCAGAGAATCTGGTACCTCCCCAAAGTCACAAATGGCAGAGCAAGGACTTGAAAGCAAATAATCCAGCATAAGATGCCATGCTCTTTCCACTGAACTGAAATTGGATTCTCAGTGTCCACGTCCAGTCCGGCCACAGCAACTGGTCCTGTCAAGAGGTGGCTTGTTCAATTGGCAAGTACTACAACCACAATAGTGTTCAGAGTTTTTGTTTGTTTTTAGTTAGCCTGACAAAAAAAGATACACACTCCTTGAGAAGATGTACATCTTTATAATATTAGTCTGTCAAAAGAAAAAGCAGAGAATGTAGTATTTCAATGGTCAAGAATAATAACTTTTAGAAAGTTACTCCAGTTACCATGGACACAAGAGACAGCACAGCTCCATTTCCATCAAAATAGTCATTGCAAGAAATGGGCTAACAAACCAAAGGACTAACCAACTTCAAAGGCTAGATTCTGGCACAGGCTTAACTATAAACTACTGAGTCCTCAAATAAGTGGCCAATACATATGTATTTATATTAAAATGGGGAAAAATAGCAAAGGGTATATGAACAAAATAAATCACTGTTCTGAACTCAAAAATCTCAAAGGTACAGATTCAGACTTCAAAACCTTTGACTATAATACCATACGTCATTTTATTTATTTTCTAAAAGATATTTATTTATTTATTTATTTATTTATTTATTTATTTATTGAGAGAGGACAAAGGAAGGAGAAAGAATGGGAGAGAAATAATGTGTTGTTGCCTCTCGCATGCCACCCTACTGGGGACCTGGCCAGCAACCTGGGCATGTGACCTGACTGGGAATTGAACCCATGACCCTTTGGTTTGCAGGCCAGTGCTCAATCCACTGAGTTACACCTGCCGGGGCTATTGTTTTATTTTTATATGCATTTACCTATTCAACAGATACAAAAATTTACTTTTTCATATGCATTTACTTGTATAACTTGTTGGTTTTGTTTTCTGTTTTAAGGTAGCTATATTCTCTCTCCACTCATGTATGCAAAACTTCTGACTTAGCAAATTTAAAGGTTTGGTCAAGCAATGTCTTCCCACAAAAGAGACAAAAGGTTTCTCCTCAAAGGCACCTTGGGAATTTGGGCTACAGAGGTTAAGGGAGGTCTAGTATATAAGTATTTGTAAAATTAGATTGAAGTTTTGAATATTAAATGAAAACATTTATTGAAAGAAGATTGCTGTATGTGCTGAACAACAAAATTGCTACTGAGCATTTTCAGAAAACTGCAGAATTTCAAGTTGATGCTATACTGGGATTTTATTTTTATGATAACCATATTAGTGTTAGTGGAGTTAACTAAAGTTATATATTACAGTCTTCCACCTAAGGCTTGAACACCCTATAAAATATCTCTGTAAAGTAGTTGTCCATACTTACATACCTTGGACATAAGGGATTAATATTTATTGATATTAGGGACTGTTATGGACTCAGCATGTCTCCTCCCCAACCCCACATCATTGTTGAAGCTCTAACCCTCAATGTGACAGTTTTTGGCAATATGGCCTTTAAAGAAGTAATTCAGGCTTAATGAAGTCGTAGGGGTGGGGCTCTAATCCAATAGGCCTATGTTCTCATGAAAAGAAGAGATACCAAGGATGAGCACACACAAAGAAAAGGCCAAGGGAGGACAGAAACTAAGAAGAAGGCTATCTGAAAGCCAAGGAGAGAGGTCTTAGTAGGAACCAACCCTGCTGCTACATTGACCCTAGACTTCTGGCCTGTAAAACTGAGAAATAAATTTCTAGTGTTGCAGGTTCAATTCCCAGTCAGGGTACATGCCTGGGTTGCAGGTCATGACCCCCAGCAACCACATGTTGATGTTTTTCTCTCTCTCTCCCTCCCTTCCCTCTCTAAAAATAAGTAAATAAAATCTTAAAAAAAAGAAAGAAATTTCTGTTTAAGTCTCCCAGTCTGTGATATTTTATCATGGCAGTCCCAACAAAGTATTCCAGGAACTAGAGTTCTCACAATAATTTGCAGTGTAAATATCAATTAAGTTTATTTCAGGCACAGAAACAGATTATGGGAGATTTGAGACATGTCCCAAGACACAAAATCAAAAGTGGCATAGCCAAGATTTAACTTTCTTCCAGACCAATATTGTTTCTTCCCTGTTTTCTGCCATTGAGCACATAGGGTGTTGAAAGTTAGTTTTTATATTGACCTGAATATTTTATTCTTGTATGGTTTACCACTGGCTCTTGTTCTACTTTTTGGAGTCACAGAAAACAACAATTTATATTCTATGATAAATTCCTTAATATACGTGAGCATAGTTGTCATATTCCCTCCTCATGAATCTCCAAACAATGCCAGTTTCCTTAACTGTTCCTTACTTCACATGTTTCATTTAGGCTACTTTCTTTTTTTTTTTTAAGATTTCATTTATTTATTTTTTAGAGAAGGAAGGGAGGGAGACAGAGAGAGTGAGAGAGAGAAACATCAATGTGCGGTTGCTGGGGGTCGTGGCCTGCAACCCAGGCATGTGCCCTGACTGGGAATCGAACCTGCAACACTTTGGTTCACAGCCCACGTTCAATCCACTAAGCTACGCCAGCCAGGGCTTAGGCTACTTTCAGATAGCCTTCCTGCCAGTCACAGATCCCTGAAGATGTTCCTGTTTGTTTAAATTTCTTATACTGGCTTGTTAAGACATATCTTAACAATGTAAAGACAAAGTACTATATTTATACATTTTAGAAATTTCCTCTGGTTACATTGAGCCCATCATTTAGTCTTTCAAGATATCATTGGAACTTGATTACTTCATTCAATACCTTTTCTCATGTACTTGGATTCATGTCACCTTCAACTCTGATGAACATGTTTTCATCCAAGACATTGAAAAAAATGGTAGCCAAAATAAGCCTTAAAATATTCCTGTTCCTTAATATATGGTCTATTCCTTAAAATATGGCCTATTCCTTAAAATAGGCCACAGGAATCCCTTCTACTCAGACACTGAGCCATTTGCTTGAACTAAAGCATGGTCATTCAACCAGTTGCTAATCTATCTGTACTTAGATTAGTTACTAATATATCTGTGCACCTAACCCAGGTGATATCAGATCATATGTGGTACACACGCTTTCATAAAGCCATCCTGGTTTCCAGCAAGCACCACTTCTTTCACAGAATCATAAACCACTGCATTATGCTTCATTATTTTAATAATATATTCTAGGCTCTTGTTCAGGAATAACAACAAGCTGTCCTTGTAAACTGCCTCTTATATTTTCTGAAAATCAGAATATTTTTCACATCTCTAGTTGTCTAACATTTTTTTGTCTTCACCTAAGATATGAATGGCAGTAATTGATGATCTCATTGACAGATCCTCTCACTAGTCTATGGTTCTCTAAACCTGTTTCCTGGCTCATCTCCTTTTCCTTTTTCCTATTTCCTTCCAAGGAATAGAGTCACTCATGTGAATGTTACCAGAGGTGGTATGCTGGTCAGCAGTAGATGTGAAAACTGTCAAAATAGAGGGGACTTACACAAGGAATTGTCCTTAGGCTCCTAACTGTGCTGGAATGAGCTATGATGAGGTAAGGCTTTGCTTTCATCTCTGCACATGACTCTTCCTGTACTCTGGTTTTTACCTCTAGCTGTGTACCTGGACAGGGTTGCATCCTTTTTCTATTCACTCTGGATGCTTTCCTTAGCTAGAGATTCAAGACAGCTTTGAATTTTTTCAGTCTTTAACTGAGAAAGGTTGTGATGTATAATGCTTTTATTTTCCCATGAAGATTTTCTCTGAGGCAGGCATGTACCCCAACCCTTACCTAATCAAGAAAAGTTGTTTGGGGAATGGAAGATGGGGAGGCAGGTTGGACTTTAAATGAACAAATCAGTTATAATAAAAACACTGAGATTCAGGTGCCTGAGGTTAGAAATACTGGAGGGAATTCAATTACACTAATTAATATTTAAGAAGGGCTAGAGATCACATACAGAATGTGGGAAACTAGGCCAGTCAGACATGAGCATATGGGGAAGGCAAGTGATAAAAGTAACAAACAAATCATACATAAATGGTCCAACAGGAATGAAACAGAGAATATAAAATACATGTTCCAATAGACACAGAATAAGAAGAGTAAATGGTCTACTAGACATAAAAGTAAAATGCTCTAACATATACAAAACATTGGTTTTATGTAAACACATAATAAAAAGATTTTTCTCAAACAAATTAGTAGGAAATGTTACCCATTTATAAAAAATCCAGACTTCGTTTGGGTTCTGTAGATTCATAGTATATTATACATGCAGGGTCCAGCAGAAGTAACGCCTGCTAGAGTGTGGTAGGTAGGGTAATAATATGGGTGTAATAATTTATAGTTTTAATTTGAACATTTCACCTAAACTTCCATATGGTGTGCTTGAGTGTGATACTGTTATGTTACATAATTACATGCTTATGATTTTGTAATAAAAACGGGGAGTTATTTGTGTTGGACACTATATTTGCTCTCATTTCTTCACTGGCTTATCAAGTAATACTCTGACTTTCACAATAGGTAGTTCCCTGAAGGAGAAGCCTACCTGGATAACCAAACCCAATGGAAGGCTAAAAAGCAGTAGCGTTCTGAATTCCACACAGTTCTGGCTCTGATGTCATTGGGTTGATGTCATAGTTCATACCACATTCTCTCTTGGGACATGATTTTTAAAAAAATTTTTTGACAGATATAGTCAGTTTTGATTATTGGTCACTCTTTTGTATACTTTAAAACTTTCTATGCCCTGGCTAGTGTGAAACTTGATCCCTGGCTGGATCAAATAATGTGTATGAACCCTGTAACTCAAAGCAGTTTGAGTCTCCTGTTCTGGCTCCAGAATCCTCAGTTTCTGAGTTGATTGACTTGCTGGTTCAGACCACTGGATACAGCTGATATATTGGGCCAAAAGTAGATTTCACATGCTGGCTTCTATTCCTTCAAGCTTAAGAAAAATGGTATTTTTTTTACTGAGGAATAGATTATTTATCATAAAATCATGACTCAGAAAAGGGTACCTTGTCTTAAATTTACCCAGTACATAAAATTTATCAGATATTTTTAGAATGCCAGATTATCAGAATTTAACACATTAGTTTAAAATTTAACCAGTAGTAACAAAGAAATAAGTCAATGGAAACTTCTTTAATTATCTAAGAAGCATTGCTTATATTAATTATGTAATACATGGACATTTATTCATTTATTTTACATTTATTCAAAATATATTAAAAGCCTCTAACATTTGTTTTCCTAATGTTAATCAGCCATTATCTGTAGTTAGGAAAGACTGAGCCAAAAATGACTATTCACCATTACAAAGAATGAAACTAGAAAACCTGAAGAAAGATCCATTTTCCAAAACCTGAAGGCTGCTCTACTATGGAAACACTTTGAATTTTTATGAGACTGAAGTATAAATCAAGAATAAATTGACGAGGTCCTGGCTGGCGTAGCTTAGTGGATTGAGTGCGGGTTGCAAACCAAAGTGTGACATGTTCGATTCCCAGTCAGAGTACATGCCTGGGTTGCAGGCCATGACCCTCAGCAACCGCACATTGATGTTTCTCTCTCTCTCTATTTCCCTCCCTTCCCTCTCTAAAAATAAATAAATAAAATCTTAAAAAAAAGAATAAATTGACGAGGTCTTTAATGGTCTCTATATAGAGTTGTCAAGCCAGAATTATGTATACATTTGTTTTTGAAAAGCTGTCACATGAATGGCACCACAGTGTAAAGGTTAAGAGTGCTCCTGAGTTTCTTTCCTAGCTCCAAGTCCTACCTATGTGACTTTGCACAAATTACTTAAACTTTCAAAGCCTCAGTTTTCACTTCTGAAAAATGGAGGAAATAAAAAGAATACCTAGTATCATAGATTTGTAGTAAAATAATAAATGAAATAAAAATGAATAAAATAATAAATGAAAGTTGCTTAACAAGTTGCCTAGAACATAAAAAGCCCCCAATAAATATAATTAACTATAGGTATTAAAATTATGAAACATCTAAATGGCAGTTGTTTCCTTCTGGTTATTTTTTTTCTATGACCTGGTTTTACTCATAATTTTTAAATATATATTTTAGTGATTGTGCTACCACAGTGGTCCTAATTTTTTCCCCCTTAGCATCCCCTCACCCAGTAACCCCCTTCTTTCCAGCATTCCCCCCCTTAGTTCATTGTCCATGGGTCATGTATATAAGATCTTTGGCTTCTCCACTTTGTATACTATTCTTGACATACCCCTGTCTATTTTGTACCTACCAATTATGCTTCTTACTCCCTGTACTTTTCCCCCCATTCTCTCCATTCCCCTTCCCAGATGTTAACCCTTCAAATGATCTCCATATCAGAATCATATGACTCTATTCCTATATTGGTTGTTTTCTTAGTTTTTTTTTTAGATCCAGTTGTTGATTGTTGTGAATTTGTTTCCATTTTAATGTTCATAAATTTGACTACCTTCTTTTTCTTAAATAAGTTCTTTTAACATTTCATATAATAATGGCTTGGAGATGATGAACTCTAGCTTTACCTTGTCTGGGAAGCACTTTACCTGCCCTTCCATTTTGATTGATAGCTTTGCTGGATAGAGTAATCTAGGTTACAGGTCCTTGCTTTTCATCACTTTGAATATTTCTTGCCAGTCCTTTCTAGCCTGCAGTTTCTTTTGAGAAATCAGCTGACACTCTTATTGGAACCCCTTTGTAGGTAACTCTCTGCTTTTCTTTTGCTGCTTTTAAGATTCTGTCTTCATCTTCAATTTTTGGCACTTTAATTATGATGTGTCTTGGTGTGGTCCTCTTCGAGTCCAACTTGTTTGATATTGTCTGTGCTTCCAGGACTTCTATGTCTAGCTCCTTTGCCAAATTAGGGAAGTTTACTTTCATTATTTTTTCAAAAAAGTTTTCAGTGTAGTGCTCTTCCTCTTCTCCTTCTGGCACCCCTATGATTCAAATGCTGGTATATTTAAAGTTGTCCCAGAGGTTCCTAAGCCTATCCTCATTTTATTGAATTCTTTTTTCTTCCTGCTGTTGTGAATAGATGCTTTTTCCTTCCTTGTGTTCCAAAGTATTGATCTGGGTCTCGGTTTCATCCTCTCCACTGTTGTTTCCCTGTAGATTTCCCTTTATTTCACTTAGTGTAATCTGCATTTCTTCCCTTATGTTTTTCCCATACACAATGAGTTCTTTGAGCATCCTGACAGTGGTTTAGAAAGTAAAACTTAAGGAAGAACTAAACATTACAAGGACTTCATTGAGACAAATAGTTATCAAAATTAGACAAAAAGGGATGTTATTAAATATGGAGGCAAAAGTTGTTTTACAGTTGTTCATATGGAAAATAATACTAATAATTAATAATACAAGAAATAAACTCTGTTTTGCATACTCACAGCTGTAAATCTACTTTCACCCCACCCTATATATATCACACCAGGGAGAGCAACTGATGACAACAACTGTAAAACAGCTCCACATGGTGGGAATCAGTGAATCCCAACCAAACAAAAGAAAAAGAAATGGAAGGCCACAAAACTTACATGATTTACAAGTGAAACCAGCCTCTGAAGACTGGTGGATCCAGGAAAGTCACCTCTGAATGAATACTGGGACACGATAGTAACACTGAAAGGACTGATGTTCTCTAATCAAATGAGAACTACTTGTAAGAATAGAATGAGAAATAAAACAAGTACTAATTTTTAACTGTATTTGATTCCTTTACTGTATATCCTACATTAGGGGACAATATCTTTGTGTATACAAATACAGATAAGATGCTTAAAAAATTCTTGGTGATGAGGCCAATAGCAATGAGGATATTTTTAAGAGCCAAAGTTAAAAATTCATTTACAAGATAAATTAAAATTATAACGCATGTTGGCAGACATTGGGACATGGTATCCTATGACACAAAAGCTTTTCTTAAATAGCACCCTAAAGATTTGGTAGTTGGAAAAATATTTAATGTAGGCAACAACAAAACTAAAGTTGCTTTATTGCAGAGATGCAAGCAGATGTGTGTCTTTTTGCCTTGTGCCTAGATATGAACCTGCTTCTCAACTTCCAATGAGCACTAAATTCAGTTAAAAACTAAAAAAAAAAAAAAGATACTGCCAAGGAAATTGAGATGGCAATGTAACATCACACCTGAGAGAATAAACTATTAAGACAGGATGAACAAAACCAACTGAAAAGGAACAAGCAAACGTAACACAAGTCAAGGAAGCTTTCTATAATGTTAAAATAAAAATACTGCTAAACAGAACCAATCTTGCTATTCATGCAGGTAGCAAATGAAGAATGAAGCAGTGCTCAATTTATTTGGGTAACTCCTATGAGATTACTCCAATTACAGAAAATGTTTCTGGAATTAACAAATGAAATGTTAAGACCTTTCATGAAACAAATGAAACTTTACCAGAAATAAAACCTTTAAATTACCCAAAAGAAAAGGCTAGCTTACTTAGAAGAATGCTTAAGTGTGTATAACTCTGATGTAGGAAGATATAGTTGGAAATATTTCCATTAAAGCCCTGACATCTTCCCTTCTTGAGACAAAATAATTGTACTCTGCTGAGAACCCATATTTAGTTACAAACCAGTATTCAAAGTATATTCATTTAAAATCTCCATTTAGGTAAAAAAAAAAAATTCATTCCCACTTCTGTATAAACTATATAAACTTCTAAAATCATCTTAAAAGGAAAAACATTATTCTTTCTTCTAATGAAGTGTTCTTATTCTAGTAGTGGATATTTGGAAAATAATATGTAAGAATATTATAAGTAAATAGATCCACCTGGTCAATGTGTTAATGTAATGCATCACTTTAAAAACATGCTTTTCTTTTATGCTGCTATTCTATAAATAACTACCTTCCTTGTCATGGTTAAAATAATATATCAAATTTGATATAAATATGCTAGATATGGTAAATATATTTCTGCATTAAAATAAAAACAATGCAAATTGTATAATAAAGACTGTATTACTGTCCCACTTTTATTTTGATAAAATCTCTTTTTAAGTGATATTATTTCATGTTAGGCATTTTTGTGCTGCTCAACATTATAATTAATAATTCATATTTTTGTCTTTCCCCTCTCACTCTGACAACTTTTATTTTTAATTGGTGGGCATGTGCCAAATTGCTTTGTTATTTATTTATAATGTAAAATGACACAGGAATTGAATATGTGGAATAAGATAGATTTTTCTTTCATGTGACAAAATTTTCTTAGTGATGGAGATAGTTCTTGCTTACCCTGATGGACTAAAAGATTTCAGAGAGGTTAGATCTGATGGCATTAGTACCTCATATGAAAACATGTGAGAAATATATTAAATGTAACTGTTCATTTATGTTTTTAAAATTCATTTCAATATTGTGAGGACAGCTGGGCACATGCATAAAAAGAAGACAAAAAATACCAAAATGTGTAAAAGACTCCCTAAACTGATAGATTCTATAGTGCCAATTAAGTAAAAATTCTGACCAAACAGATCTATTTGTATTCTTTCCTAAACATTAAAACAGCAAATTTAGTAGGAACAAACAGAAAATTTCAAAGATACTGAATTTTCATTGAAACAAATGAAAAGTTCTGTCTGTAGGGGCTTTACAGAGCATTCAATGACCCATTCAGTGCTTCCCATACCAGAAACCACATAATCTGAAGGCTAGAGCATTGAATGGTTATGCCAAAAAAATTCAAAGTGTGTTCTCAAGGACATCAGCAACCAAACTGCCAGGGAAGTTGGTTGGAATGAGGAATCATGGGCTCACCCAAGATCTACCATGGAATTGGAATTTGAGGAACATGACTAGAATTTGCACTTAAGTCAGGTAGTGTGGTACAATTAAGTTTGAGAACAGTCTTAGAGCAAACCCCCTGTACCTTACAATAGCTTCCTATTGTCAGATAAACCCTTTCAATTGATCCTTTGTGTCAAACAGTAGAGAATTCACGAGACTTAACACATTTGATTTTTATATGCTTCCTCAAAGATTCCAGTGTCTCTCATTGCTTCTATTAATTTAAAAACCATAGTCTACTGTCACTCCCCTACGTTAGCCAGCCTCTTCTCTGGCTCTATGTTTATTGTCAACTGTGCAAGTCTTTAAGGCTTTAACATCGTTCAAATGGTCTCCAACATTTGGAGCAAGGAAACTTTTCTCAACAATTTGGTCCCAATTCTCATTTTAAAGTTGACCTTTGACAAACTATACTTGCATATAATATTAACCACTTCAAAATAATTTTAAGACATTACTTTAAAGATTTTTAAAATGTAGGAGGTTTTAGGTTGGCATTAGGCCAGATGTGGAACTGATACACACAGAAGCGCAATCCTAGAACTACAGTTAACCCATTAAGTGACAGAAGTCTGAACTAGAATACAGGTATTCTGACATTATTGCACTTGCCTTTTAATCTGCTCCTTGAGCAAACCTTCCTCTGCCTTTATGGACTATGCCCATGTTATGGGCTCTGTATCTCTGAGATAGTTCATAGGTACTTATGTGTACATGGTATTTATCTTTGAAAAATGGACTAAAAGAAACACTTTTATTGTGTTAGTATAGGACTATGCAATCTGGGGCTGTCCGTTTTGAAAAGGCAGTAACAATGATATTAGTATCAGTCTTGTGAGGTACTATTTCTGACCTGATAATAGCTAGATTTTTAAAAACTTATCATTCTGAATTTTCAAAATTCATTTGAAGGTGTGGTGGGAGTGTGGATATGAGAAAGAAAATATAACTGCTGCCACATTGAATGTGTATCAAAAAATTACAAATAGCCATGACTACTACTTGGTTAGGTCTGTTTCACTATTTGAGTGTAACAATGAAAAGTGTACTCTAGGATCTCACTCATTATAATGACCATTTAATAAAAGAAAATGGAAACTATTAGCATAGATACAATGTTTCAATAGAGCTCTAGTGCATAGGGTTATTTGAAAAATGTTCCCTGCAGGTAGAAAAAACATACATACATGACACATATACTCAGCATACATCAAAATGTTCATAATTAAGTTTTTAGGCAAGAATACCAATAGATCTGTTTATAAGCACTTTTACTTGGCATTATTTAATCTTTCAGAAATGGGAACTGATTTAGATTTCAGAGTTTTTGACCCTCTAGGTTATGGCAAGGGCAGGAGAAGGAGGAGAGTGGGTAGAGGATGAGTGTGTGCATGTGTGTGTGTGCATTCACTTGTGTGAATTTAACCCCTCTGAATTTAATGAAGAAAAATGCTATTATTGTGTTTATATGTCTTTATATGAAACAAACACTTTCTCCATAACTGGAGGTTATATAGGCTCTATCGTAACACCTTTGAGAGTCCCTTACAACATCAAAAATGATTTTCTTCCATATAAAACCTTCCATGATTTAGCTTTATTAACATCTGAATGAATGTTTCCATTGAGTTTTCCAGAAGAGGGAACTGTGTATGGTTTAGAGAGTAATCTTCATGATGATCGGTAGCAATGTTTCTCCTCTTATCAGAAGGCAAGCTATAGCCCTGGCTGGCATAGCTCAGTGGATTGAGCACAGGCTGCGAACCAAAGTGTCACAGGTTTGATTCCCAGTCAGGGTACATGCCTGGGTTGCAGGCCATGACCCCCAGCAACTGCACATTGGTGTTTCTCTCTCTCTCTCTCCCCGCCCACTTCCCTCTCTAAAAATAAATAAATAAAATCTTAAAAAAAGAAGGCAAGCTATAGAAATACAAAGTATTAGATATACATCTAGATAAAAATAATATTGTAGAATCCAACTGCTATCTGAGAGGTGAGGGACAAGCTGGGATGGACTCCTTGGCTTCCTTCTGTCCAAAAATTTTCTGTTTCCCTATTTCCTATGGTTACCACCATGGAACATGTTAAAATCTCAGTAGGGACTCTGTTTCAACTTTTCCTTTCAAAACACAGTGAAAAAGCTTAATGAGAAAAAAAAGTCCTTCCTATCTCCATGCCAGGCACAGTGTAATATCCACAAACTTAAAAGCCAGGCAAATAGTCTTTTATGTGTCCCAAACCTCGGCAAGTGACTTAGTGCTACAAAAATCCCCAAATAGGCATGTGACCTGACTAATGTGTACTGTTAAGATGAGTCAAAGAAAATGAAATCATCTGCACTTTTATTAGACAGTCAACTAATTCCTCTCTGTGCATTCAAAAACATAATTTGTACACTTTAAGGGAGATATGAGAGTTTTTTCGAAAAGGGTCTAATTTTTTAAAAGATTTTATGTATTCATTTTTAGAGAGGGAAGGGAGGGAGACACAGAGAGAGAGAGAGAGAGAGAGAGAGAGAGAGAGAGAGAGAGAGAGAGAGAAACATCAATGTGCAGTTGCTGGGGGCCGTGGCCTGCAACCCAGGCATGTGCCCTGACTGGGAATCCAACCTGCGACACTTTGGTTCACAGCCCGCGCTCAATCCACAGAGCTATGCCAGCCAGGACTAATTTTTTTAATTGGTTATATAAATGCTCTAAAAAGTAAACCTAGAAAACAGGCATATGGGCTTAGAAAACTATGACTGCCTTAAGAAATCATTACTACTCATTTGTGTTCTAAGACTTAAGACTTACAGAAGGAAAACAGGGACAATGAAGAGAATTAACAAACTGCAATGGTCTTCATGCAGTGGGTTGTGGACACTCTTCCTCCTCTGCGATGAAAGCTCCCAATGACTGGACTCTTTAAATGGGTGAAGGCAGAAAAACAGCAATCAACTGAGGAGCCATGTTAGTTTTTGCAGATGTTTACAAAGCTTTGCCATTTGTTTGGCAAAAATCACACCTCCATTACTCTATATGGGATTTAGGAGGGTTGGTTCTATTTTCCAAGTTTTCAATCTTAACAGGAAGGAGGAGGACAAAATAGCAATTAAAAATGGCTAAACATGGTAATAAATGTTGAGTGTGTCAAAGACTGCACCTAACAAAATAAATGTATTTAAGAAGTAAAAAGGCAAGATGAGACTGAGAGGAATATTGTGCATAGGTGACAGACAAGGATCTACAAGAATCCTAAGATATTTGTCCTCCATCTCATAAATTCAAGAGTCCCACTCACTTTACAGACCAGGAAACCAAATGTGCATTATAATAACAACAGCAGCTAACATGCAAGAGATCCACATTACAAGGCAGGAACTATGTTAAACGTTTAAATATATCATCTCACTTAATTCTTACAAATACCTTACAAGGCAAATGTTATCATTGTCTTTTATAAGTGAGAAAACTAAAGCTGAGACAGATTAAATAACTTGTTCAAGGGTGTACAGTTTGGAAGAGCCAAAATATGAACTCAGATATGTCTGATTTCAAAATCCAGGCTCTTAACCAGTAGGCCGGTAGTTCTTAATTCAGACTGTACATTAGAATCACTGGGAAAACTCTACTGATGCTCAGTCTCTACCCCTAGACTAGAAAAATTACATAGCCTGGGTGGCCAACCACTGTGCTACTCTGTCTGCCTCCCAGGAAAGTCAGCAGACCCATGCTAGGGTAAGACAGCACTAGAAACCAGGTGTCCTCAGCCTCTTTGCAGTGGCTCTGCAGCTGCCCTGCCATGTACTTCTTGCCATGTTTATTCTTCATGACTATCTGTAGAAGTAATATACGTGTGGAAATTTTTACAAAGCATTATCATAGCACAATAGGTCACAAGTCCACCGAAGAGAACCTGTTCATATCTATCTACAGGCTACAATGACTGAACACAAAGAAGGCTCAAGTTTATTACTCTCATTCCCAAAGGGGAAGTAAAGGCTGGCCTTCAAAGCCCTTCATACCAAAGTTAAACAGTAACATTCGGAATGGCCTGCTCCTCTCCTTTCACAAATCCAGTAAGAACAGCTACTTGATCCAAGGGAAAAAGACCAATTACTACTCCTTTACAAATGCTATTTTACTCAGGATCTCAAGGCAACCAAAAACCATTCAAATCATATAAGCAGTAGAAGTAAAAAGTGTGGGTAATAGAAAGACAGTGAGATTTCACCTGTGAAGCCCTGGGTTTGTGTCTGTACTCTGCCACTAAACTGCCATGACTGAGGCCACTCTCAGCCTGTTTCCTTCTCTGTACTTAAGCCACATCTCTCTTACTGCAGTGACTTTCAAAGTGTCCTATCCACCTGCATTATCTGGAAACTTGTTAGAAATGCAAATCATCAGTCTCTACCCTCGACTGGGAATCAGAAAGTCTGGGGTGGGGCCCAGCAATCTGTGTTTTAATAAGGCACCAAGAGACTCTGATCATCTCCAGGTGACTGATGCATCTACTTCAATAGGGCTGTTGTCAAAGGATAAAAAGAGCTTGTGAGTAATATGTTTAGTTTTTATGACTATCTGCTGAAATCCAAATCTAAAATTCTCTCACTGAAGTATTTAGAGAAATAATGTTTAAGCCTACATTAGTTAGATTAATAACCTCATTTCTGAATTTCACTTTGAATGTGTAGACCAGGCACAAGTCAACCAGAGGTTATGCAATTAGCTTGGAGTCAAAGAAAAAGCAAGGAGTAAAGCTGAGAAGGAAACCCTAGAGTGAACCTGATTTTAATTCAATCAAACTGTTAAGGTACCAAGCATGCATTTTCATCTATAATCACAATGAACCTTTTTATAAACAAGTCTCTATCTTCTCAGCTTAAAAGTATAACAGTAATTTTTTTGGATTTTAACATGAATTGACTTTTATAATTCTGGGCTAACGGCTGCTCAAGAAGCTGTAAGAAATTACAAGTTTTCTACAGTGAGTAGGTGCAATTGCCTAGATCTCTCTATATGTGAAGTACAGACTGCTCACCTCCTTTCTGATTATTGCCATGGTGGAAACCATGATAAATAAACATGTAGACACACTGTACTTTCACTCCACAATATTATTATTCAGATACCATAAAATATAAACTGGATTTCAGGAGATGCTTTGGGATCCCCTTCTCCCCCCAACTCTACTGTCAGCAACACTGGATCTTTTTACTGTAATTTATTTAATATAGCTAAGACACTTGATACTTTTACATGCAAGGGTGCAGAAAAACAAAGAGCAAGGGAATGGGTGGTTAATGAAATTCTCTGATTGTAAAGAAACACTTTGGAATGATCAGGTGGTAAATAATAATAAAAAGAAACAACAAAGTACCTAGATGCTACTGCAACAGTCGCTACATAAATGCAGAAGAGATCAGACAGAAATAGAATTTTCATTTTATCCAGCTACTCTGTGTGTATATAGGATATACAGTTACTAATTTTTCAATAATTCTTGTAAATTATTGTTCAAAATCTGTTCTTGTTATCTTATCACTTTAAAAGGCAACATATAGAGACACCCATTTGTCCTAGTAAAATGGAGAATGTATGCAAAGAGGTTAGAGAAAAGAGCCTTTTTGTACACATTAAAAAAAAGAGTTCAAATAACAGAGAATGAAGAAAATACTAACACTATTAGAATAGCTAGGGAGACATGCACAAAGATGATCTTTGAGAAACATCAGGGACAAATAATGTTCCTTGTAGTGTTCCATTGCAGAGGAACTACAATGAAGATACACGGTCATACACCCAAAATACAGGTATATATGCATTTTTCTTTGCTGGGCTATTTTTATAGCAGTGGTTGTTTTTAAATGGAATCAGGGAGAGGGGAGGGAGAAGTATGATTTTTTTGTTTGTTGCTTCTTTTGCTGTTTACTTTATCTACAACACTAACAGAATTCCATACTTGATTCTTCCAATAGTTCCAGGACCTCAGTGCTTATCATAAATGTGCCTTCAATTTTCTTGTTTTCTTTCCCTTAGTATTTGTTCATATTCCAATGCCCATTCATCAAGTATACTAAATCCTAGTCCATGGTTATTCTACTTCTGAAGAGATGGAGAAGATGCTTAGAGTTGGGAAGATTCTCTTAGTCATAAGGGGAGAGTCTGATTAGGATTCTAAGAAAGCAGAGGCTTTAGTAAAAATACAACTATCTAAACAATATTGAGCACTAAAAACTGAAAATCAGACAAAATTCTCTCCCTTCCTTTGTCCTCTCTCTTTGTAGAATAACATTGTTTTCAGGATCTTTTCTATCCATGGTCATTAAAAAGCAGAATTAAACTTGCACATACAGCTACATTTCAGCATATCTCAAATTTCCAACTTGGAATAAGATGGGCTTTCCCAGAGAAACTCAGAGAAAACAACTCTGAATATTCAGAAAACTTTCACTTATTTCTAGAATAAGAAAGTGGAGAGATAAGTACCAACATAAGAAAGTAGTAATAAAATATTAGTAATAATGATATTAATTTCAATACTTTGGATTCTAGAGCATGATTTATCACAAAGATTCACCTGTATTAAGGGAGACTCTAGGACAAGGAAGTCATTAAGGCTATAGTTTTATCTTCAGGGTTCAGCCAAAGTCAGACTCTCCGGAAAGCTGTGAATGCTCTCAGAACAGACTTTAGCAATGAGATTGGAATGAACGCTGGGACTGGGGCATAAAGCATCTCCCTGTCCCTTGCTCTAAAAGTTAACTATTAAACCATATGTCGTTCATCCTGATTTGGTTTACTCAATTCTAGAAACACAGACACACTGATCAGATTGCTCCAGGCAACTGAAAAGCTAGTGAAGCCATTGTGAAGACAGTGTTCCCACCAACCTTACCCAAAGGGCTTCTATTATCAGACTACCAATTCAGAGTTCCTGGTGAAGGATGGAAAATACCTTCTTTTGAAGAACACTTTCTTTCTTCCCGTGGGTTTTCTGGTTTTGGTACACTCAACATTTTAAGAGCCCAATCTCCTCCCCTCACCCCTCAAATCCCTTCTTCTACTCTAGTTTATTCTTTTAATTATTTACAGACTTGCTTGTCCGGACACTTTGTTCTAGTAGAAGCTAGCTGATTTTTTTCAACACCTTTTGGTGGAATGCAATAATAGATGCATGAGAGGGAGTTCGTCTTAAAGGTATTTTTAGATCTTTTCCTTTTATTGATTTTTTCCTGTGTATTGTCCACTCTACAGCTTGAAATGGCTACAGCAGTGTTGAAAAAATTCATTGTTAGTCACCATTCAAACCATTTTTCAGAGCAGTTCTTGCAAGCCCCATTTTATTCTGTTTTAAGGAAGGTTTTGTTAGGGTTGGTTTCATTTTCTTTGTGGAGTCACGCTGGCAAAGAAACAGTCTAGAACATTGCTTTTAAATGTGGTATGATTGGGATTATAACCATATTGAATCTGTATTCAAAATTTATTAGATGGAGCCATGCGCAGCTAAAAGGAAAAAGAAGTCATAAGTCTTCAATGCTTCATTAACATGAACTCCATGGAATGCAAACGTTAGAATTCACCAAGCACAACATGATATCCCACTGTTAGAAATATATTTTCTCATGTCCAAGATTCACAGTGTAGGGAGAAGGTGGGGTATTTACATGTGGGATTTTCTTCCATAATTGTGCTAATGAGCATCTGTGAATAGGCCTTAGTATCTACATAATTTGCATATGTGAAAACAATACACTATAGGTTATAAACAGCATTATAGGAAGTCCATTTTGAATACAACTAAGAATAGTAAACCTTCCTATGATAGTCTAGTAGAACTCTTAATTTTCATTTATATTTCTAGGACTCAATAATTTAGAGAGAAAAAAGTTGAAGAAATTTGAAATTAAGAGAAAGGGTGAAAATGGCTAATGGTTTTCAGATTTTTAGAAAATGCCAATATTTGTTTAAAAAACAGAATTTAGGGCCAAGTTCTACAGTGATTGATTTTTGACAAATACACAATAAAACTTTCTGAATCTTCAAAAAGTGAAAGAGTGAACCATCTACCTCATTTCAAATTTAGAGTAATAAATTATAGTGAAGATACACATCAAAATTGGCAATGGCCAGACTTTGAGAGAAAGAAATTGAACATTCACTGTGACCAGAGGAAGGGTAAGCATGAGAGATGCAGCCCAGGAAAAGCACTCATTATGTGTAATCCAAAACCCAACATCATACAATAAAGTTTTTATAATTTTTTTTCATGAGACTATTTGAAGAAATGGTCCCAGGGTTTTGTGGGGGGGTTTTTGTTTTTGTTTTTTTAATACTTTTTTTTATATAGCTAAAATCTCTAAATTTTATGGAGAATTCAGGAGCTCCTCTTAAAGGTTCTGAACCAATTTAAGTGGTTGTGGCAAAGTGATAAAGCAAATCCACACTAACCCTCAAAGCAAAGTTTTGGGGCTTGGAATGTAAACTGGCAAACTCAATGGTCCAATTGCACAACAGCAAATTGGAAAGCCATGTCTGAATACTACCCTGGACTATAAAGATTCTTGATCTGAAGGTTCTACCCACCACTGCTTTACTGTAAAATTGCAACTAAATTATACATCTCAACTTTTCATTAGCATGAGGATAAGACAATGTGTTATTTTTTATTTTTATTTTTTGATATATATTTTTCAAACTGTAAGCCATAAAGTGCTATGTAAAAGGAAAGTGGTATTAGTGTCTCATAAGAGAAACATAAAGGTTGGTGGTAATGGATGTGTTTGCTTATGAAGTACTAAATACTACCACTAATACTAAGTATTCAGAAATTTGGTGGGGAAAAAGGTCTCTAGAATACATTTGCTGAAAATAATCACCAAATTTTAATTTTGGAGAAAAAGACTAGGACAAGTCACAGGAGGTTTTTGATGAAAAAATCAGAAACCCTTAGTCTATGAACCACCCATGTTAAGATCCAGTTTATTCTAAACTAGTACTAACCTGTCTCCAGAAACCAAATGGAGCAGCGAAGAAAGTTGCCCACACTCATGTGCTTCCCCCTTCTGGACAGCTAATGAATCCATAGGCTTGGGTTCACATTTCCATAAAAGTAACACAGTAAAATCTTGTCACTTTGTTTGCTTTGATGAAATAGGCTGTGTCTCCAATTAAATTATACCCCAACTTCTTCCCCACTACCACTGGGGTGAATACATAACCATGCACAAGCATGTGGTAACAAAGAAAGAATTGCAGTCTTAGAATCTTACGTTTCTATCCTGTCTCCACTCCTTACCAAGTCATTTAACCTTTCTATGTCAAATTTTTCTGATCTATTAAGTGAAGACAATGGTACCCCCATCACACGGGATTATTTTAAAAATTAAATGTAAAATGGTTGGTGCAGAGAGGTCACTCCATAAGTGGCAGCCAAATCACTACCTGTAGTAAAATCCAGATAAAACACATTTTGCCAGGACAGCTGCCTGTGAGGTAGGTCTGTTTCCATGCCACAAAATCCATTATGTCAAAATAATTTGGTCATTTTTACAATAATCTTTAGAGAATTTTTATGACATTTCCCAAAAGACAAACTAGCTAATGGTTATATGGAATTCCTGTATTCGCAAGGGAGCTTTATTCAGTTCATAAATTACGTATCTAGTCTTGTTCCCCAAACCCAGCATCATAAAGGACTTCCACCACAAAGAATAAGGGTGACATTTAAAAAACCAAATTATCAAAAACTATAGAAGGAAATGCATATAGGTTATAGGATGACAGGAAGTGCCCCAATTGAAAGCAACATGGAGAAGTGTGCCCTGTAGAAACAAACTGCAGATGAAGAATGCAATGACTCTTTAAATACTAGAGAGAAATGGAGTAAAGAGCAGTATCGAGTCCTAAAAGACCATAGATTAAAAAGTGATCAAAATTGACTCCAAGGTGAGAGAGAGGTAAAGAAAGATTCAAAAATACATATCTGTGGGAAAGACAACCAGTGAGAGCAAAATTCCTAGGACCTGAAGAGTATTTCGGAATAAAATCCTTATGTGGTATGATCCAAGGTGGGGCTAGCTTCAGAAAATACAAATATTGATGGGTTAAATCAGGACTGGGGAAAATATAAAGCCAAATATGGGCAGCTTTAAGGGAAAAAACAGGCAGCTTGGAACTCAACTGTCATCACAATTCATTTGTGTTTCACATCCCACTGTTTGTGACATTAACAGAATTTCGAATTTAGCAATGAACTATTTTTGTATTGTGAATCTCTGCAGCCATTTTCCATATGTAGCTACCATTGCAACTAGAATAATAGCATTTTTGACCTTTAAAAAAACTTACAATTAATACTATTCAAATTTGGGGTTACTTAAGAGCTTCTCAAGTTAATTCACTTTTTCTACCATTTGGAGTGCTACCCCTGTTCTTTATTTGCATAAAATCCAAATTATTTGACTATTTTAGTAACAAGTCTGTTGGTTGTGTTTTCTTTTACTGTCATTTTTCAAAAAATAAAGTTAGTTTTAGATTTTTGAATTCTATTTTCATTTAACTAGAATAACTAAAGCAAATCTTTTCATGAAGGCATTCAAATAGGAAAAATTTGCACAGGGTTCCTATTGTGTCAAATATTAACCAAGACAATTTTAAGTATTAGTATTTATACATAAATATATGTGTCATATATATTATAAATACTATATATAATGAGCTTATGTTCATGTACACAGGGCCTTTATGTATTATCATTGTTATTGCTGTTAGTGAATATCACTTATTGAGTATCTATTATGTTTTAAGAATTCTTCTATGTTCAATGCACATATACCATGCAATGCAGCCATTATTGCTCCATTTTCCATTTCAGGACTTAGATACTAGAGATAGCATGTCTGTGGATCATACAGTAATTTGCAAATATAGAGGGAATAACCAAATGCATGGCTGTGTAACTAGAGAGTCTATGTTATTTTCACTATACAGTTCTGCCTTTCAGAACTTATTGATGTAAGCCTAGTTTTAAAAGTTAACATAATGTGTTGTCAAGTTCCACACAATTGCTTTTTCCAAATACATTGTTATTCCATTGGATCAATATTTTCTTCAAACCATTTATGCTTCTACAGAATATTTACACTGATGTTTACATGCCTTTTCTTATAAAATGTAATTCAGAACTAAAAGATACTTTAGCACCTACTATGTGGTACCTGTTAGGCTAGATGTCTTTGTTCATTCTCATGCTAAAATACAGAACTTGACAATGTAGAATCCTCTC
The DNA here is from genome assembly GCF_004126475.2 of Phyllostomus discolor. Lineage (NCBI taxonomy): Eukaryota > Metazoa > Chordata > Mammalia > Chiroptera > Phyllostomidae > Phyllostomus > Phyllostomus discolor. The sequence continues at coordinate 94,332,403 of NC_040904.2, forward strand.
CTTCCTTGAAGAGGCCTCTTTAGGTAAAATTGTATTTCTAATCCTTTCCAGTCACTGATGGTATAAAGAAATGTAGCACTGAGTGAAAAGCACCAGGGATTTGGATTTAAAAACTCATTTCAATAACAAACCTAGTTAGTCACAAATTGTGGAAACAAAATCCATAACATGAAGGGCATCTAAGACAGATTTAAACATCATCTTTACCTAGAAAGAGGAAATTAGTCCGAATGATGTTATCTAGCTAGTGAGCTAAATTATAATACAATTTTCATCCATAAACCCATATTTTTTTTGCGTTTCTTTTTTTTTTGTTGCTGTTGTTCAAGTACAGTTGTCTCCATTCTCCCCCAACTCTCCCCTGCCCCATCTACCTCTACTCCCACCCTCAATCCTAACCTCCCTTGGCTTTAACAATATAGAAATTTCCTCAAAAAATTAAAAAATGGAACTACCTTTTGACCCAGCAATTCTACTGCTAGTACTATACCCTAAAAATCCTGAAACATCAATTCAAAAGAACCTATGCACCCCAGTGTTCATAGCAGCACAATTTACAATAGCCAAGTGCTGGAAGCAACCTAAGTGACCATCAGTAAATGAGTGGATCAAAAAACTATGGTACATTGACACAATGGAATACTATGCAGCAGAAAGAAGGAGCTCTTGCCCTTTGCAACAGCATGGATGGACCTGGAAAGCATTATGCTAAGTGAAATATAAACCCAGATTCTTAATGTGTGTCAAAAAGATGATATCTTTGACCCACTTCAGTAGGAAGTGTGTTTTGAGTTGTTTGGTCAGTAGTGATTATGGAGTGGCATTGGATATTTTTGGTATATTTTCCTTGGTAATGAAAATAACTGTAACAGTAATAATAATAATAATCAGCATCATAATAATGATAGCATTTATTGAATATTTTACTATGTGCTAGGTACTCTGATTAGCACTTTACGTGCATTATCTTACTCATTTCTCAAAACATTTCATGTGATATGTACCGTTAATAATCCAATTTAACAGAGAAGGACATAGAGGTACAGAGAAGTTAAAAACCTTGCTCAAGGTCACACAAATACAGAAGCAGAGCCAATGAGTCTGACTTTCATACCTACACTAGGTGGGAGTTACAGGAGGCTCTATGGTGTTTGTTCAGAAGAATAATGCATTTGTTTTGTTCTACTTATGTCAGCTGGGTTTGGGACCCAGCTGGTTGTAAGCCCACATCTGAATAGGAGTTAAAATTTGAGTTGCCCACATCTAAGAACAGCTAATAGGAATTAAAGTTTGAGTTCATACTGTCTGCTAGTTAAAATGCTCCCTTCTGAGGAGATGGTGTGCCTGGATAATCCTAGAATAAAATACATGATCAAAAAAAAATGTCTAATGAATGTTAACAATAGTTTCTATAAATGATAAAGTTAACAGACGATTTCCATCTCTCACCCCTCTTAATAAAATATGTTGTCCTATTGTCTAAAATATTTTCACCAAGGGCCATATTATTTAGGCAATCAGTTGAAAAATTAGAACTTAAAAAATTCTCTTTAAATATAGAGCATTCAGTATGTGGAAAACATTAGAGGTTTGTGTAATTAAGCTGTACGGACAGCTTCTCACAACAGAAATAAAATGCACTACTAAAAAAAGAAAAGAGAAAAAAATCTTTTTAAGATTATACTTTCAGGAATTATTTCTATAGTTTATTTAAAAGATCTTTTTTTGTTTTGTTTTGCTATTATGTTATATCAGTTAACACATAACTCCCTCTGGGAAACCTTTCCTGTCACTCTACTCTCTGATCTGCATAGTATGCTTTACTCTGTCCTCCACAGAACCCTATCAAAGCCACATTCCATTGTTAGTTGTCTTCTCTCCTTTATCTTTAGTCCCTTGAAGATTGACCCCATAACTATCATACCTCCTTAGACCCCTGGGAATTCTGAACCCTAGTATTCAATTAAAAAATAAAACACTGACCAAAAAACAAACAATATATGCATGCTAGAACAAGCAAAAAGAAGAAGAATGATCTTGTCATAGACTATGAGCACTTTCTGGTCCTTGCAGGTGGCTCGTTTCTCCCCTTACATTGTGTACAGGTCCACCTGAGAAAGAGCTTCCCCCAATAGGAGGTATTCTGAATTGACTGCTCTGTTCCCCAGAGAAGTTTATTAATGCATCAGGGAACATATTTATATTTATACACACACATACAAACATATTATGCAGTAACACAAACATAATTGGAAGGGAGAAAGAAGTAGACCACATCTTCAAAGAAAGCTTATTATATTACTTTACATTTTTATATTTACTAATATTACTTTATATTTTTATATTTACTAATTTTATTCCCTCTTTACCCCAATGTGTTATATACCCTAATATATTTTATACCTAATACATATCATAAAACTAGAAACTTTATTTTATTCGTCACTGTATCCCTACTTCCTAGTTCTAGAACAATATTTCTCATATTGTATTTCTGGAACTAATACAATATTTCTCATATTGCATTTCTGGAAACTGTTCTGGAACTAATAGAGTGGGTGGGGGTCTTCAGTACTTTCCCAGGAAAACATGAATCACCTGTGGAATTCCAAGCTCTTATCCTATCCCTCAGACCAGCAACCAATTCCTTCATGCATAAGATGTCCCTTCTAGCATGTCCATGCCCAATTTCTTGCAATGCTGAGACTTGGGAGCAGAGTACTAGGCAGAAGCACCTTGAGCCCCTCCATACTTTGCCCCACGTGCCAACTGGAGAAGCTGCTGCCATGTAAGCTCTAGCATTTCCTACAGGTTAGCAGAGCCTCCAGAGAGGCAGTAGAAAAAGACATGCAAGTCTTCATCATGCCAGGTGCACTCACACACAGATTTCTCTCCTTCTCTCAAAAAGGATCCTGATAACAAATCACTGATTGGTGGTGGGAGAAGTTAAAAACAGAGGGTCCCCATGATAATTCCCATCCCAGTCTTGGTGGATACTGTCACCAATGAGGGGAGGAACCTACAAGGGTTTCTTAAGTTTTGCAGCTTCAAAATTGTAGCAGAGTCCTACTATATGAAGCTATCAATAAATGTATACACACGGAGAAAATACAATGGAAATCTTGAGTTTTACTCAAGAGGAGATTATGCAGCAATTCATGCTAGTATGAAGAAGATAATATCCTAGTAATAATAAATTATCCTAGTTATAAGTTTTTCTCAGACAACAGACTGACTTGTTCTTTTTCATCTTTGTGTCTCCAACATGACAGTTCCAACATATGACTGAGCATACAGTTTTCTAAGCTTGATTTTTCATATTTTAGCAGGTAATCATCACTTACTATTGAACATGCACTAGGGTTTTGGTCAATGTTAATATAATAAATCCTCATCAACTGTGGCATGGAAATTCTACAATGTTATATTCCTATACTAGAAATTTTAAAGTCACAATCCTGAAACAGTGGTTTTCAAACTTTAGTGTGCATAACTAACCTGGGTAACTTTCTAAACTATAGAAACTTAGGTTTGATCCTTAGAACTTCTAATTCAGAAATTCTGGAAAGGGGTTCAGGAATCTTCTTTGTGACAACCACCCTAGGTAATTCTGATACAGGTGGTCCTTAGGGTACTTACTATGGATTGGGCTGTAAAGATTATATGAAAAGAAATCTTTATGATTCGCCTTTTTCAATATGGAGAAAAGACTAGCTTATTCAATATGACTTAACCATTAAAATTACCTGTGAAAAGACCATGCACTTCACTAAGACTTTTGAAAATGAACCAAGAGAAGATACAAGGGCAAGAAACAGTACATTTCTAGCCAGAAAGCACTTGCTTTAAAATTTCACAATGACTGACTGTGTGTTAAAGGAAAAGTGGGAGAAGAATGGTGGCCGTGCAGCAATGTTTCATGAACTTAGGAAAGCAGTATTGACTCAACAGGTTTATTTGATAAAATGTGTTTTAATGGTTATTATAAAAATAAGCACATTCTAAAATCTTTGAGGCACTATTAGATATGTATGTATATATTTATATGAAATACTTTTTAAAAATCCCTCTTTAACTCCCTACTTTCCATAAGACCTTGGCCTTGCCAATATCATTGCTCCCCTACCCCCCAAAATTTACCCCTGTGATTGGAAGTCTTCTCCTCCACACATGTGCCAGGGAAGGAATGGCCTGTGCTCTGCCCTCACCTTTAGGTCTCTGTAGCCTGTAATTATTTTCCATGGAAGTCTCAGCACTAAGTTTTCTAAATTTAGAGCCTGTCATTCTTCAAGAGCTCTAGTTAATGACTGATATTATTTTATTGAAATTATTTTAATTTTTATTAAAATCAATTAATTTCAATAAATTAAATTGAAATTTTAATGATTTAAATTATTGAAATTATTTTATTTATATCAGTTAATATTTTATTGAAATGATTAAAATATTATTTTATTATTCTTATGAATGTAGTAAATTGTATAACTTGTCATAGTTTTCTCTTTGATTTGGCTGCAAGAGAGTTTAAGGGCAAATATATAGCACTTTACTGAATGTAGTTTGTGTTCCAACTACAGTCTTGACTTCATTTTTATATCCTTGTTTTGTTTATTGTTTTGTTTTATTTTGCTTGTCTTTCTTGTCTACTTCTAACCTTCTAATTCATGTATTTTACTGTATTATCTGTTTTTTTTCTTTGTCAGCCATTTTGATTACTTTATTGGAATAAGGTAGTTGAAAGAAATGAAGAAACCAAAACAAAAAAAGTGTGTGTGTGTGTCTGTGTGTGTGTGTTAGGTATATGTATCACACACCCAAAATATAAAATAAAAATAAAAACTAACCTTCTCAAATAATGAAGATATTTTGTAGTCTTTGGGTTATTAGGTTCGCTTGATTATTAGTAGGATTGTAATTTAAGGAGGCACAAAATTAAATACCACTATGAGAAGACCCATTTGAAACTGGACATAGAGACTTTCAGTACCAGATCCTTAAGTTCTTGAAGCCAACTATAGCTGTGTTAAAAGCTGTGTGCTAGGTCTTCAGACTGACTGTACATAAAAAGTCCAGAGACTTAATAAGCATAAAATGTACAAATTTGAAAATACTTTTCTTTTAAAAATTTTGTCTGTATACGTGTAATAATATATATACATATTATTTACTTATATGTATTTAAAATATATATATACATATATTTTACTTAGAATCTTCAAGCCAAACACTTCAATTCTTTGCTTCCATTATTATTCTCTTTTAAGTAAATAATTTTTATTAAGTAACAAATAGTGATAAGTAATCTCAACCTTGAAAGCCGATATTTAGGCTGGGTTTAGTTTTTTTTCTGCATTTCTTCTGACAATGTGCCAGCTAGTTTAAGTCTTATTCTAGTAAAACTCAGATAAGTTAGAAGAACTGAAATTGGGCACTAGACATCTTAACAATGATACTTATCTTGATTTGTCTTTATATGACCACTCTGGGCTGAAATATTATTGTGCTTTGGACCTAAATATGATTTTTTGCTCTCCTTTTAATTTCTGAGTCTCACATCCTTCAAGATACCAAGGGAATACAGTGCCACTCTATAATAATGCCAAGTAGTGCTCATTTTTTGTTTGTTTTTCCCCCCAGCATGGGCAACCAATAGCTGATTCATAATTCCATTACATCACAGTTGGATTACAGAAGTGCTTTTAGTCTGACCTCTGCATGTCTCTGGCAATTCATTTGTAGATAGTCCAGAGCTAGCAGCTGGACTTCATTTTTGTTCCAGCAGTCACCATTTTATGTTTCTCCAATTTACTGTGAGTTTCACTATTGACAAGTAAATCCCAAACTCTAAAAGGTATTTAAATTTAGTGCATTAAATCACAGAAGAAATATTACCATTAACTTGCCATAGGTTCATGTCATTCAACTACACTTTACCATTCATTCTCCATATATCAAAAGGAGATAATGATACTATTCTACCAAAGAAGACTGATGAAATACTTAGCAAAAGAGTAAGTGGTTACAAAACACTTTTTTAAATCAAAGTGCTTTTTTTTTTAATCTTGCATAGAACTCTGGTTCAATTTTTCAGCCTTTCCAAGTCCTTATAATTTTCTGGTATTCATAATATAGCAGGCAGATGGTTCAGTCTAAACATATGTTTTAAATGCCCCCTTTGCAATTTCAAAATAATGAAACAAATTGTGCCCCCAAATAGCCACAAGAAACTTTAAGGAAGCTGCCTCTTAAAATCTGAGGACAAATTGTTTATCCAATGAGAATTAAGCCTTTAAAATGTATTTTCTAAACTTTCTTATAAGCTCTATTCTACATACTAAGGCAAACTATTTTTTTTTCAATAAAATAGAATAGAGTAAGGAATAATCTTAACCAGCACAATATTACATGGTTCAAGAAATATACTATAAAGTAAAATGTAAGTTTTACATACTTGTATTATAAAATTTTTATTCTCTAAAACCTTATAAGAGTCATCTGATTTAATTTCTGAATGATTGCCAGATTTTCATTTTTATCATTATTTCTATTACTATTACTATCATGTAGATGCTTTATTGTTAAAGCACTCCACAATTATTAACTAGTTAACTTAGTTTAAATTATGTTTATGCATTTTGTTTTAAATCCATGTTATTCATAGTTATTATAACCCTAAAATGCTATTGTCAGCCAGTTATTCTTACTTCAAAAATAGTTTGTTGTCAATAAAAACACATTAATCCAGGTTTTCATAGAATATGAAATTCATCCTCAAGTGTATGTATGTGTTTTGATAATGCTGTTCATATACTCGAGCTATACATTAGAGAGTATCTCTGTTTCTTTATATCTATACTGTATACATAAAATGAAACTTTATTTCCATACTTATATTTTTATGTTTTTAAATTTGGTTTGAAAAAGCCTCTAAACTAGTTTCACTTATCTCACAATGTCCACAAAACTCAGTAGTCTGATCAACATTTCAGATAAAAAAAACAAACAATTGACAATAAGGACACTCTGGCTATTACAGAAGCCCGATGTTTTAGTAACTACGTATTCCAAAACTGTAATGTCCCTTTAGAAATTCTGAACAAGGACTAACTTGGTGCTAATGTAAAGCAGAATTTAGTTTAAGAAATAAATACAATAGCTGTAGCCAAATGTGTTTAGGACACTGTTAAGACCGGTCATAATTAACACGGATGACAACAACTCAAAATCTTTAAATCAAACAGTAATTTTATACATATTTCCACAAATATCTGAACAAAGTTTGTAACTATTATTGGGGCAAAACATTAACATATCATTCTGCTGATAAAGACATAAAATAACTCAAAAAACCTTCCTTCTTTCTCACTTCTCTAACTTTCACAACAAATGCAGCAATGAAACTAAATTCTCAGTCCACTCAGAAATACACCGAGCACTACTCCAATAAACAAATGGATCTTAAAAACTCACCATATTAAAAATTTCCCCATCTCTCCCTTGCTTCCCCTTGTTCTTTCACTTTCCAGGCACACACAGTCACACTTACCTGCACAAGTCTGAAACATCAGTCTACATATATTTTTTGAAATGTACTCTGTACCGATGCATTTTTCTGTTTCTTTCTAACCCTCGGGAATGTTAAGAATTTAGGAAGAGAGCCACAGCTTAAGAGAGCAATTATTTGCCAGTAAATACTCAATTTGCTTGTCCTGTGATTTTTCTTCTAACTTGAATATTCAATAATCCGTCCCTGACTGCGTCACGAGCACAAAAAGTCTTTTCTCCAAAGGAGAACACTTTCACCAATCAACCTTCAGCCACGCCAGGGCACAGCTCGTCAGAGTGATTTGTTAGCTTTAATTAATAATTCCTCATGCTGGCCATTTTAACAAATAACGCAGTGAGACCAGGACGCTAGATGGCTATGATTCAGGCAGATAAAACTACAGTGGGAAGGGAGTGGGGAGGGGTGGGGGGAATTCAGACGCCGTTTATAAACACCTCTAATCATACTCTTTCAGCCTACAATATAGAGGACATCTCAGCTGAATTACCACGCTATGTCCACTAATTTGTATTCAGATGAGAGCCATATGTTCCTCCACTCTATCTGCTAAGGCCTCAGTGCCAATGCAGTCATCGGGCAGACAACATTTACAAAAGAGCCTCCAGATTGCAAAAGTTTACTGCAGGGTGAAGTTGAGAAATCAAAAATATACGGCATTTCTGAGAGCCTGGGTAACATACTAGAAACACAGAGGTAAGAACTGGGAGTGTCACATTTACTCTTATCCTGCTCTCTGATACAGAGCATTTCATTTAGTCTTTTTTAATTTTTTAAAAATCTCATACCTCATCTCAAAACAGATAACAATAATGGCTGATTTGTTCAGGCATTCCACAAGCATTTATTGAATCCCAACTATACAACATGTACTGTATTAAATGCTGAAAATTTTTTTTGAAAGTTAAGATTTTTCCAATTAAGTGACACAATCCATGTATTTTTTTAACATATAGATAATGTGCTTGAACAAAGCCAACAAACATGTGGTGCACGAATAAAAATAAAATTCATAACACTGTCTGTGTGGTTCAACCAACTAATCCATACTTTGAGTACACTTGAGTTCATGTGCAAAAATGATGTTCAAAGTAAAAACAAAGAATACAAACAGGTTAAATGTGTTTTAACTAGAAAATTTCCCGCAAAGTGACTAGAGCACTCAGAAACATATCAATCTGTTCATAAGCAATGTTAAAGAGTTCATAAGTACTTGAGGACCATGCTAATATGTAGGAGATTTTATTCATCTGCCTAATATTTGTGTACATGTATGTGTGACCACAAGTTCATTAGCTTATTGGAAACATTTATTGAGCACCTACCCTACCATGGGAACGGAATAATCCCAGGTACCAAGAGATAAACAAAGTACAGCCTTTCAAGAAGCTTGCAATTTAGTCACTAGATTCTAAAGAGAAAATGGACATCTAAACAGAAAACTATAATACAATATACCAAGAGTAATGACACAAATATGCCTATAAGTACAAGGCAGGACTCCTACAAGTGAATGATGGACTGTTTCTAAAGGTAGACTTGGAGTATTACTGGTAGGAAGAACACTGTGGGCAGAGGCAAACCTTGGAAACCTTTCTAAAACTCCTACTGTAATGAGATTGCCATTTAGGAACTATGGTATTTAAAGCATGGTAATTTCAGATCCACAATGATAAACATTTTGGGATTTCAAAATAAATGTCTTAAGAATAAAAAGTTCCCCAAACCTAGAATATCTTGACATGATCAGAAAAGTATGCAGCATCTTGAGAACTAGTAGTGACAATATATCTTTCTTGCTTTCAGTATTTTTCAGTTGTCTTAGGCAAATAGGAAGAATTTGTGACACATGCTGTCTTTTTGCTTTTTACAGCCCATTTATCTTTTTTACTATATACATACTTATACAGATTCTGTTTTTATTGTACCATAAGATAAATCCTATCTGTATGACCATTAGGATGCGGAAAATCTATATCCATTTAGTGATCATAATACAACTCTAGCCAGCAAGTTCACTCTGTATGGTACTAAGGCTGAAATGTTGAATCAAAGAAATGATACCTCCAATCCCCCCAAAAGGCTCTTTCAAGGTCAGTAAATGCTTCTGCAAATTGCACAGCAGCACTGAATGGCATGCTATAGCAGCCCTCTTTCTCCCTTATTAAAACTGCATGGACTCTTCAAAGGCAATTCAAAATCTTCTACATCTTTAGAAGCAGCATGGGACAGTGGTTTAAAAAGGTGGGAGAGGGCCTTTGAGTCAGAAAGGCTTAGGTGTGAATCCTAGCTTGGCCACTTACTATCTGCATGTCCTTGGTCAAATTAATTAGGTTCTCGGAGGCTCAGTTTTCTTGTATGTAAAATGGTTTGTTGTGAAAATTGGAGAAGCAAATGTATACTAGGTGCAGAGCATAGAAACTAGTCCAGAATAGGTGCACAATATATGGTTTTGGAAGTATTCAGAGTTCAAGCTTATCACATACAACTAAGATTTGCTATTTCTGGACCAAATGCCTGTCTTAGACAATGAAAGTAAATAAGTCTTAGATAAAGCAAACTGCATTTCGTAGTCTAGTAGAATGTCTTTTGAGAATGTTAATAACATAGCTGAAATGGTTGTGTTTTAGAAAGCAGACCTGACAGACAAAATAGAGATAGATGACACAGGAATTTATCAGTTAATAATAGAAAAAAATTCTTACTTTTCTAAGTGATTAATAAAATATTACATTTATTGATTTTTAAGTATATTTATTGACTATGCTATTACAGTTGTCCCTCTTCTCCTCTTTATTCCCCTATGCCCTGCACGCCTCTCCCACCAGCATTTCACCCCTTAGTTCATGCCCATGGGTTGTACATATAAGTTCTTTGGCTTCTCCTTTTCCTACACTATTCTTAACCACCCCCCTGCCCATCTATTTTGTACCTACCATTTATGCTTCTCATTCCCTGTACCTTTTCCCCCATTCTTTCCCCTCCCCCTCCGCAATGATAACCCTCTAGGTGATCTCCATATCTGTGATTCTATTCCTCTTCTAGGTCTTTGCTTAGTTTGTTTTTGTTTTTTTCTTTAGGTTCAGTTGTTGATAGTTGTGAGTTTGTTGTGATTTTACTGTTCATATTTTTTATTATCTTTTTCTTAAATAAGTCCCTTTAACATTTCATATAATAAGGGCTTGGTGATGATGAATTCAAAGCTTATTTGGAATTCATGCGGGAAGCCACCACTCAGTACAACCATACATTCTTCTCAGATAACCTGATGCTGCTAACTTAACTATCGGCATTCTCCATCTCCAGGCACTCTGATGCCCTCTCCACATATTTTCTTCTCTCTTGACCTTAATTTAATCCAGTCATCTCCAGTTCTTGACTCAAGTATGGAACAAATATTAGTGGAACACACATTTAGTGATGTTGGTAAAGTTGATATGAGGTGAAATGGGGTATTTCTTCATGGAGGAGTCACTGGAGGGGGTTCACAAAGGCTCTTCTCATTTACTTGAATGTGTATGTAAAGTTTCTCCTTCGGGGGCTCTTTTGGGGTTAGGGGCTGCCTGTACCCTTCATTATTGGTTCTTGTTTTACTGCTTCTGGCTGAGATCTGTTTTGTATGGGAAAACTAGCAGATGACTTAATGAGGACAGGGACTGAGCCATACTAATGCCCTGAGTGGGACATTCTGGGCAGTCAGAACCTTCTAGCATCTGCTTATTTCTCCACTGGTAATCATAATTGGTAGGAAGTAAAAATATGGATAACTACTTCATGTACTTTTAGCCTGGGATACCTGAACTGGTAATAACTTTGTAAACCTTTGGCCTGGTAGGGTTCCTGCTTCTTTATTAACTAATTGGTTAGGTCTCTTCTTGCTGAAAATGACAAGCAGAAGCTTTCACAGAAACTTTTCAAAGTAGATGCTATTTTTTACAAACTTTTCCCAAATAAATTCCATATACCAATTTCCAAACTCATGCATTTTATATACGTATATAATTAATTACTTAATGTTGTACTAAATAACTACATAATGAAGGAGGGAAAAGATTATTAAATTCTAGTTTCAAATTTAGATTTTTCTCTAAACAAGAATTTTGAAATCTAATATTCTGAAAAGGTTAAGTGCTAATTGATATATCGGGCTGTACTAGGTCGAGGTTGAAAACCTTAAATTTTCTTAAAAGTTCCTTGTCCCCTCAGGCATTCTTTCTCGGTGAGAGTCTCCAGCTTTCACAATTATGAAAATTGGGATTCCTTGAAGTAGAAAAATGTTTCTTGTCAGAAAACTAGTCGTAGCTAGTTCACAGAGTGCTGGCATCCAAGATCTTATCAGCTTTTCTGTGACCTTGCTTTATGATTTGCCACAAGTCATTTAACATCCCCATGTCTCAGTTTTCTGTCTTTGTATCTATAATACCTAAATGACATTATCAAGATAATGTGGAGCAAATTTCATATCACAGAGCCTATGCTAAAGCCCTAAATCCCAGAGTATCCAAATGATACTACCAGTATAAAATCGGTAGAATGAGACTAACACCCTGTACAATCCTACATATTTAGCAGCTCAGTTTGTCTACTTTTTCATGTATAAAATGGGTATAGTAATGTTTACATTTTTTATCAAATAGTATATTAAAATACAGAGGGAGGTGTGGGTAGGTAGGGCAGAGGGGAGTAATGGGAGAATAATGGGGACAACTGCAATTGAAGAACAGTAAAAAAAGAAAAAATGCAGAGACATTGCAAAATCTATTAACATTTTTCAGCAAAAATTGCATACAATGTAAAAATAGTTGACCCATATAATCAAGCCACTAATGCTGATTTTCAAATATAGTATAGGGGCTTTACTATATCAAGACATAAGATGAAGTAAATGTTTCCAAACGTATTCAGATACTTATGAAAAAAGACTATTAATTGACAAGGAACAATACTTCCTTTTATTCTTATTTATGGCTGTGTTTTACGGTAGATCCAAAATTCTAGTAATGAGAAAAGAGAATAAGGAAAACTGATTTTTAACAGACTGTTGCATGATATAGAAAATAAAAGGCATTTATTAATGGGCTGGCAGTGTTATTATACATGTGTTTTTAGAACCTAAACTATTTAAGCAGCTTTCCATACTGGGTAGTCATGTTCCTAAAATGTCCCCTCACCACTCCCTTCCATGTTTGATGTTTTTTTTTAGTCCTATAGTGCCAGGTAGGAGTAATGACCAAAGGAAGGGACAAAACAAACATAAGCACTCACTATGGCAGAAGCCACTACAAAGATCAAAGAGTTGATGTGGCTCTGCCTGCCAAAACTGGAACCACAGTGGGTGGTGGCTCATCAGCATGGTGCCCTGAGAACCACGTGGGCCACTCCTGGTAGGCCAGCACCCTCATCCTGCTCAGGAGTACTAGCTGTAAAGAACTAACTGTGCACATTTCCTTACCCACTCATAGCATTTGATCTCAACACAATTCTGTGTTAGTATTATGTTTATTGAATGCTTTCAGTGTGATGCCACTATGTGAGTCAAACAAAAGCATAATTACTGTCTGCTCAAATTTCACAGGTAACAAGATTCTAAGGAGAACTCTGATTTCTCTACATTAATGAGTAAAATCTGGGGCAACTAGTAATAGTTCAATTTCTAATATTTTTATCAAATATATTTCTTTAGTTTTCATATAGGTCAAGGAAAATAATACATTAACACCTCCATTATCAGCATCCATCTATGTACTTATCGGCTTTTCTTGATTTAACATGGTCAACAATCCAGAAAAGAGAAAATGGAGCCCTTGAGAAACAAAAAGTTTCTGTAAAGTGGTTGCCCAGACTCATCTTTATTCATCAATGAGACTTTTACGTGGAACCAATATATTCTTCCTTAACATACAGTAACATCATTACTTGGATCTCCCACTCATATCAGATGGGAAGATGGGACACCTTCGGAAGAAATCACAATGACAACTATATGAAATAAACCACTCTGTGTCTCTGAATGAAGAAAAGACAGAGTGGGTGGGAGAGGAATGAAGTATCCAAGGCTGAGAACTATATACAGTTGGCAAACATGTCCATAATTAAGTCTTGTAGAAATCAGTGTGGTAGAGCTTTAAACAAAAAATAATGTTCATAATCATTTTAGGTTGAATTTTAACCTCCAAGTACCTCAGAATGTGATCTTATTTGGAAATAGGGTCATTGCAGGTATAATTATATAAGATGGGCTCATACTGGAATAGGGTGGGCCGCTAATCCAATGTAACTGTGTCCTTAAAAAGGTGTAGGGGAGGGTTTTGGACATAGACATGAACACAGGGGGAACACTATGTAAAGGTGAAGGCAGAGATCAGGGAAATGCTTCTATAAATCAAGGAACACCAAAGATTGCCAGCAAAGATTGCTAGCAAACCATCTTAAGTTACCCAAGAGGCATGAAACATTCATTTTTAATTCCCTTAAAAGAAACCAATGCTGAGACACCTTGATCTTGGTTTTCTAGCCACCAGAACTCTGATACAATACATTTCTCTTGTTTAAATACTCAGTTTGTGGTACTTTGTTATAGGAGCCTTAGAAAACTAATATAATAATGATGATTAGGTAATTATAATGTAAAGATTAAATCATGTTCAGAATACTTTAAGAAGGTTGAAAAATATAAGATTCACTGCAGAAGAGGTATCATTAATATATTCAAATAAGTAAGTCATTTGATGTTTGAGTAAAATCTAGATGAATGAAATATATGGAACAGTTTTTAATTTTTGCTAATGGAAGACATTACCACCTTTACCAAAAAGACAAAGTGATAGGTAGTCTACAGAAGATATCAAAGAAAGAGTACCCAGCCTCTAAGAAGCATTTTGATTAGCAGAGCAGTTAATGTGAGTTTATTTTTATTTGTTTAAAATACATAGCCTAGTGAGTGTGGAATGGTTACCAAGAGCAGTTATTAGTAAGAAAAGAGGATGCCAATGTAGAAGAGGACTATTAAGAAACGGAATTTTAGTCTAGAGCAAAGTTAAGAGGCATTCATCTTGGTGAGAAGTTACAGATAATTCTAAGTATGAGGAATACTGTGGGATAGTTAGGAGACTGAAGCAAAGCAAGAGTAAGAGGAAAGGTGTGGAAACTGTAGCAGAGGGAATATGAGAAGACTAGTGGGTATTGGGAGTAAAACAATCTGAAATGGGCCCAGAAAATAATAAAAGGTCTGCAGTCTATAAGAAGGACAAGGGAGGGTAGCGTTCTTGTATTCTGAACAAGAATAGAGTTAAAAGCATCTAGTGCAAGAATTAATCTCTTTAAAACTAATGTTCTGAATACTTTTTGTGTGAAAAAGAAAGACTGTACCTTGATTTTTCTTTAAAAGGATTCAGTAGTGGAATGAAAACTTTTTTTTCTTGTAGTGAAAGCTAAGCTGTTATGGCAGGTAGGTCAAGGAAGAAATACTTCATGGAACAGGAAGCTGTAACTTTACACATTGTGTTCCCTGGAGAATTTAACAAAACAAAACAAAAAATAGTCCCATAGAGTTTGTTTGTTGTGTTAAACAGCTTCAAAATCCTACCTCTCCTAATTGTTCTTAACATTTTATTTAGCCAATTATCAACTTAATCTGAGGAAAGAAAAATCAACTTGACTTTTTGACAGCCAGGTCAATCCAACTGGAAAATTGAAATCCTACAAGAATAGGGCATAGGGAAAACTACATAGCAACATTTTGAACTGCCAAAAGAAATCCATAATAACAGAGTCATCTTGTACTTGCTTTCTTAAAATCATTCTCTCTAAAAAAAAAAATTAATGGTGGTATAAATATATTCTTGGATGCAATGAAAAAGTGAAGAGAATTCTTCAGTCTTTACGGTAATCAGAAATTTTTGCTCAAGACAGTCAAAACTGTAATCTTTAGCAGTATGGAGATACCTCAAAAAAATTAATCTGCCTTTTGACCCAATGATCCTACTTCTTGCAATATTTCCAAAGGAACCCCAAACACTAATTCGAAAGAACATAAGCACCACTATGTTCATTGTAGTGTTATTTACAAATGCCAAGATATGGAAGCAGCCCAAGTGTCCCTCAGTAGATGAGTGGATGAAACAACTATGGCACATTTACACACTGGAATACTACTCGGCCGTAAAAAGAAAAAAAGGAAGAAGGAAAATTTACCCTTTGCAATAGTATGGATGGACCTGGAGAGCATTATGCTAAGTGAAATAAGCCAGTCAGAGAAAGACAAATACCAGATGATTTCACTCATTCGTGGAATCAAATGCACAAAACTGAATTAAACAGGAAAATGGGGACAAACTCACAGATGGAGCGCAGGATGACATCTAGTGGCAGGGGACTTTAGGGGATGGAGGGACTGAGCAAAAAGGAAAAAGGTCTCCTGGACATGGAAAACAGTTTGGTGACTGCTGGGGGAAGGGACTCATAAGGGGACTATATAGTAATAGAAAAAATATAATAAAGATTAAATCAGAAATAAAAACTGTAATCTCTTTCTTTTCTTCATAGAAGTTTGAGATGGCTGTGACTACATCTCTAAAAATAACTCAATTAGCCCTTGCTAGGTAGTTCAATTGATTAGAACATCATCCCCATACACCAAGTATGCAGGCTGGATCTCCAGTCAAGGCACATATGAGAATGAACCAATCAGTGCATAAGTAGAACAACAAATCAGTATTTCTCTCTCTCCCTCTCCCTGCGCCCCCCTTTTCTGGCTCTCTAAAGCCAATACATTAAAAAAAAAAAACCTCAACTGTACCACTAAATAGAATTGCAATGTAATTTCATTTATTTCTATGTTAATTCATAAATCAATTTAATTATTTGTATTGGGGGATTTTAGCATAATAGATGATAATGTTAAAGTAAAAAACCAAAATGTTAAAAAAGGGGAGGGATATTTTTTAGATGGGTATTACCTCATTACAGCATTAAAGTGGGGGGTCTTACTCAAAATAATGTTTGCTTAAGCTTTTTTCTCTGAAGAGCAATTGCAAAGAAAAAGAAAAAGGAAGTGGGGGGGGAGGGAAGAAGGGAATGTAAAAGAAGGGAAGGAAAGGAAAGGGTTTAACAGAAATTTTAATCTAATGAATTTACCTGTATTTCTCTTATTTTGTTTTATTGTCTTTTTCCATTACCATTTATTCCCCCATACTATCTTCCATGTCCAACATACTGTTGTCCACATCCATGAGTTCTTTCTCTCTTTTTCCCCCCTAAAATCCAAAGCAACCTTTACCACCTCAGACATCAGAACCTACCTGAGTAAAACTGTGAAGTGTAGATAACTCCTCTATCATATCTCCCTTTGTCCTTGTTTCCTTTTGGCCTTCTTAGTTCTTTCTTCAACCTTATCAACAGATTTGTTTCTGGTTCCTTTTCCCTAGTGTACTAGAACATTTCTCTTTAATTTCAGTTGTAAACTAAATGAGATTCTTATTCAACTTGGATTCCTACTACTGTATCCCTAGCCCACCCTGTCATCTCCTGAATCAAAATGCTGCCATCTATCTGACCAATTTCACTAAGGTTTGTTTCATGTCTTCACTTACCAGATCACTCTCCTTTATATACTATTGAAAGACTGGAGATTTTCCTATTCCTTGGCAAATTATAACTGCATTTACCTCATCCCTCCATGTAAATCATCTCTGCTAATATTTTACTAATCCCATTTCTGGCTCTGTCAGTCTTACTTCCATTTTCCAGTTGGGCTACCATTATGGCTCTAGCATGCTTTGTGGAGAATAAAAGTGTGTTAAAGACTAAAACCTGTACCATAAGCAGAAAATCTCCAGTCTAGCTCAAGCCATATTGGACAGCTTGTTTTTTTTCCTGGGTCCTAGTTGTTGTACTTATCAAGTGAGGGGGAAAAAAACCCCACTCTTTACCAAGCTCAATGAGATGTATAAATAAATGTTTACATTCTTACGAGAAAACCTACCAATACACTTTGTGTACTCAAACTGAGTATTTCCTTCTACTTCTAGAGCAAAACAGAAAAAAAAAGAAAAGAATATTCAGAGTACATATTCTGAAATACATCATGGAAGTGACACATTCTTCTCAAATTCATCTGTGGTACGCAAAATAATTACACCCCCAAAATGTTACACATGGCAAAGTGTTGCTTTAGATGGAAAAGGGACTTTGTAAATGTTATTAAGTTATGGTCCTTAAAATCAGGGAGAGAATCCTATATTATACAGGTGGGTCCAATCTAATTACCTTAAAAGCAGAAAATTTTCTTCTGGCTGAAATTTGGAAACGAGATGTTGTAGAAGGGAAGTCAGAGAGATTCCAAGTGTGGTAATAAGTCAAGGCACTTTTGCTGGCTCTGAGATACAGGACCCTGCATGCAAGGAGCTACGAATGGCCTCCAGCTGACAGCCATCAAAGTAAAGGAGATCTTGGTCCCACAACCACAAGAACTGAATAAGCTTGTCAGTTGGTTCTTCCCAGAGCCCCCAATTAATAATAACCCAGTCATCTGACCTCTTGATTGTGGTCTTATAAAACCAGGGTCAGAGAAATTGGTTAACCCAACCCAAACTTCAGATCAGCAGAATTACAAAATAATAAATTTGTAATGTTTTAAGCTGATAAGTTTATGGTCATTGTTATAGCAGCAATAGAAAAGTCATATACCATTCCAGTTCAATGTCCAGTGGATATAATAGTTTAAAATTACATAGTAAAGTGTGCGAACAGAAACCACCACTGTAAAAACAGAATGTTCTTGGTATTACAAACACATTTTTTTCTTGATTCCATTTTATTTCCTCAGCCATTTCCACAGAGAAAGTGAACTAATACAGAACTGAAGGGCAAACAAAGATACGAGGAGTGCAATGTCCTTTCTGAGTTGCTTCACAAATATACCTTTTCCTCACAGAATACTATACTTAACAGTGCTACATTGCTCACACCACTTAAATATCCACTGTGTTGAAAATGGAAAAGTCTGACGAGAGTTCAAAGGATTATAAAGACTAAGGATAACGACCATTTAAGAGATAATGAAAAGAAGACAAAAAAAATCCAAGCAATTGTGTTCAAAATTCATATATCATATGTACACTAGGGTATGCTTTCAACACTACACAAATTGTCTAATCAGCATACATTTAAAAGAAATTATTTACGAAACTATAATTATTGTATTTTTGTATGGCATCACCACAGCTATCTTTCAAATACACCCTCCAAAATGAATTTTCTTTTTTTAAAAAGATTTATTTTTAGAGAGGGAAAAAAGAGGGAGAGAAACATCGATATGAGAAAGAAACATTGATCCGACTTCCAGCCAAGACGGAGGCATAGGTAGACACACTGTGCCTCCCTGCACAATCAAAAGAAGGACAATGACAATTTAAAAACAAAAAACAACCAGAACTGACAGAAAACCAACCGAACTGTATGGAAGTCCAACAACCAAGGAGGTAAAGAAGACACATCCATCTAAACCGGTAGGAGGGGTGGAGACAGGCAGCCAGGCAGATAGGACTTGCAGCAAGGCCGAGGCTGGCGGACCCAGTGAGGTGGCAGATTATGGGCTGGGTGGTCTGACATTCTCTTGCAGATAAACTGGGAGAAACAACTGTGGAGGAAGATGGACTGCACAATGCAGGACCCCAGCTCAGGGAAATAAAGCCTCAAACCACTGATTGAAAACACCTGTGGGGGTTGAGGCAGCAGGAGAAACTCCCAGCCTCACAGGAGAGTTCATTGGAGAGACCCACTCAGTCCCAGAACGCGCGCAAACTGACCCAGGTAAGAATCAGCACCAGAAGGGTCCAATTTGCTTGTGGGAAGCGGGGGAAGTGACTGAAATCTGGCACAGAGTAGAACAAATGCCATTGTTCCCTCTTGGCCCCCTCCCTACATACAGGGTCACAACATAGAGATGTGGGTTACCCTGCCCTGGTGAACACCTAAGACTCTGCTCCTCACTAAGTAACAGGCATGTCAAGATGCACTCCCTACCCGCTGCAAAAAAAAGGCTCAAAGGAAAAAAACAGATCAAAGCTCCAGAAAAAATACAGCTAAACGACGAAGAAACAGCAAACATATCAGACGCACAGTTTAAAACATTGGTAATCAGGATGCTCACAGAATTGGTTGAATTTGGTTGCAAATTTTAGATGAAAAAATGAAGGCTACACTAAGTGAAATAAAGGAAAATGCACAGGGAACCAATAGTGATGGGAGGAAACTGGGACTCAAATCAACAGTGTGGACCAGAAGGAAGAAAGAAACATCAACCAGAAAAAAATGAAGAAACAAGAATTCAAAAAAAATGAGCAGAGACTTAGGAACCTCCAGGACATCTTTAACCGTTCCAACATCCGAATTATAGGGGTACCAGAAGGAGAAGAGGAGGATCAACAAGTGGAAAAGTTATTTGAACAAATAATGAGGGAGAACTTCCCCAATCTGGGAAAGGAAATAGACGTCCAATAAGCTCAGAGAATCCCAAAGAAGTTGGACCCAAGGAGGAACACACCAAGGCACATCATAATTACATTACCCAAAATTAAAGACAAGAAGAGAATCTTAAAGGCAGCAAGAGAAAAAGAGACAATTACCTACAAAAGAGTTCCCATCAGACTGTCAACTGATTTCTCAAAAGACCTTACAGGCAAGAAGGGGATGGAAAAAAGTATTCGAAGTCTTGAATGGCAAGGACCTACATCCAAGATTACTCTATCCAGCAAAGCTTTCATTTAGAATGGAAAGGCAGATAAAGTGCTTCTCAGATAAGGTCAAGTTAAAGGAGTCATCATTACCAAGCCCTTATTATATGAAATGTTAAAGGGATTTATCTAAGAAAAAGAAGATAACAAATATGAACAGTAAAATGACAGCAAACTCACAATTATTAACAACCACACCTAAAACAAAAACAAAAGCAAACTAAGCAAACAACTACAACAGGAACAGAAACACAAAAATGGAGATCACATGGAGGGTTATCAACAGGGGAGTGGGAGAGCAGAGAGGTGGAAAAGGTACAGAGAATAAGTAGCATAGATGTTAGGTAGAAAATAGAAAGGGGGAGGGTAAGAATAGTACAGGAAATGTAGAAGCCAGAAAACTTATACATAAGACCCATGGACATGAACTAAAGGGGCGGAATGTAGGTGAGAGGATGTTTGCAGGGCGGAGGGGAGGGGGGAAAATGGGATAATTGTAATAGCATAATCAATAAAATATATTTAAAAAAAAGAAACACTGATCAGTTGCTTCTTGTCTATGCCCCAACTGGGAACCAAACCTATAACCCAGGCATGTGCCCTGACCAGGGATGGAACCCATGACCTTTCACCTTGTTGAACAATGCTCAAGCAACTGAGCCACACTGGCCAGTGCTGAATTTTCTTTCTTATTCACATTTTTTCACAAAGCCCAATTCTGGCCTAGACAGAACAAAAGAATACTGAATGACAACGATTTCCAGTGATTTTTTTCAGCATGGGAAGTTTAGACAACTTGGCCTCTGAAGAATAAGTCAACTTTAGAACCTAAAACTTTTTGAGGTACAGTAACATGCTGAAAATAAATACCTTTGTAATCAACTGGAAATGGTTCTCACATGAAAGGGTAAATTCTCAGCAGGTTATACATATTCCACTTTATAATTATATCACAGTATGAAGTAATACAAAGGAAAATAGAAGGAAAAACAAATACAGTGATTAAAAATTGTTCTATAAACAGGATAAATGCAGTGAATATTTTTTTTCTGTAGAGATAGAAAATACATTAAAATAGAAAAATCACTACGCCACACCTTGCAGCTTTCCTTTAACATTCCTTGAGGCCAAAACAGGAAATAGTTCTACCAGACTGGTTAAGAGCAGTGTGGGATGGAGAAGGCCATTTGAGAAAAAAGAACACTCACCTTTCTCTTCTGAACACCACATTCTACTTTCTACAGATCCCCAAAAACTTACTAAAAACTTCAGTCATTTTATAAAGAGATATCATAATTTTGATGGTCTTTATGTCTCAGGCACAGCAAATTAATCCCCATTTTACGTCTGTCCCACTTTAATATTTCTAAAGGGTGGATGATAATAAATCCCGCCAACTCGCTTTTTCAGGGCTATTCAGATACTAAATAAACCAATAACATTTTAAAATGCAATCTCATAAAAATCTAGTTTGCTTAACCTTCTCTCCCTCTTTAAAAAATAAGAAAGACATGATGTTCTTTTTTTTGTTAATTAATTCATTTTAGACAATTCCTTAAATTTTCATTTTAATAAATTTTTGTGTGGGTGCATTAATTACTTTCAAAGACGCTTTACAACTGTTACCTATTAAAAGCCTTTGTTAGTGAATAAAAAAAAAAAAGAGAGAAAGAAAAAACTTCCAGCATGCCCCCTCCCTTCTCCATTCTGAGCAGGTCCTTGCTATCAACTGCTGGAGTGTGCTCGCTTTGCACCTACAGCTATAATTATTTTGCTTTAATTTTACAAAACCTTTTGTTCCATTCCCACGAGCCCACCTGATCCTTATATTACACTCGCTCTATTAAAACACTCATGCAGAACAAAGCATGGCTGTACTGATTCATAAGTAACATTTTTTTTCTCAGTAAAATGCCACCAGTGAGGGTTCGAGACACAGTCCCGGGCTTTACCCTCCTCTGCCAATTTTCATGTATTAGAGAAAAAAAAATGTTGTCTTAGAGTGTTCTATTCTTGCCCAACATCCTTTCTTTGCATCTGTGTTTGTGTTTTTAAAAATATTTTTGTTGTACTCAATTTTACTGTGCTAAATTAATAAGTGATACAATGAGGATGGTAGGTATATTAGAGGATTGTAATCATGTTGAAATTTCTTTTATTCTTAAGGTTAAGATCTTTTTAAAACCACTTTTATTGCTGCCTTTAATTTTCCTTCTCTTTCTTTACTCCACCCCTTTTCCTTGAGATCTTACAACACATGGAGGCTTTTGCTGGAGAAAATTGCAGTGACTCATCAAGAGAATTGTTTGTTTGCTCTGAGGAGCACCCTGAGGGCCCTCTGGGCTGCACACGGAGCCCTTTGATCCTAGGAAATTTATTTCTTCCAGATGTTTTCCCCACAGCCACCTTTCTGAATGTCCCTCTTCATTATGTAGCATAAGAATAAACACTGAAGACCCACTGCTTTGGTGTACAGTTCTCCTGAATGGAGTGTGACAGGGAGCTGACATTTGATTGAGCCATTGGGTTCTCCTTGCCTTAGGCACAATGACAGAGAAAGGTTAACAATGAGGAAAGCAGAACTGGGTTTTTTTAGGCAAGTGTCCTCAGAATTAGAGCAGAAATTATGTGAGCCAGGCCAAAGAAAATACACAAATCTGCAGACCATTGTTCATGGATGAGCCTTATACAATCTTAATGCTTGGATCTGTTATGTCACTTGTCCAACTGTTCCATCTAAAGTACAAAGAGTGGGAAGAAAAGTAAAGTCTTTGGACATTTCATGTATTTTCTTGGTTTGGCTGAGGGTGCTAGCAGAAATGATAAGGAAGGACAAGGCAGGAGATGGAGAGCAGGCACACAGGTTGAGGTGGTATACTAGGCTGAACACTGTTCTCTCCAAATGATATCTACATCCTGATCCCTGGAAACTATTAATATCACCTTATGTGGCAGAAAAAGACTTTGCAGATGCAATTAAGTTAAGGATTGTGAGATGAGATGATTATTTTGCATTATCTAGATGGGCCCTAAACGTAATCACATGTGTCCTTGTAAGTAGGAGATTTCACACAAGACACAGGAGTGCAAGTCAATGTGACTATGGAAGGAGATATTGAAGTGATGCAAGTGTTGGTAGTCACCAAAAGTTGGAAAATGCAGGGAAACTCTCTCCTAGAGCCTGCAGAAGAAACATAGCCCTGACAACATTTGTATTTCATCCCAGTGATACTGATTTTGAACATCTGGCCTCCAGAATTGTGAGAAAATAAATTTCTGGTGTTTTAAGTCAACAGTTTGTAGTAATTGTTAAAGCAACCATGGGAAACTAATACAGATCATGATTCAAGACACCACTGTTTAACATATTCCTGAAATCATCAGTCCTAGGTTGGTATAGTAGAAGGGAAGAATGGAAAACAGGGTGCGAAGATTTAAAGACAAAGTTTTTGTGGAGATGCAGGAGTCCTTATGGAACATGTGATCCACAGCAAGATGAAAATGACAATAAATAGGGTAAAGAGAGTGAATATGGGCTTTTAATAGATTATACAGATTGAGAATGCAAATGCTCCAATTTTCTAAGACTAGTTTGCATATTTTATCAAATAAAAACAAATCTATCATATTTTCCCTTTGAAATAAATGTTTACATATAATGCATTGCCAGTTGTTTTCCATACATCATCACTATAATGAACTTTAGTGACAACTGATTTGGCATGTACATGCCATATTTGGCACATATATACCATACTGTAAAAATGAAAATCCTCTGTCTGCACTCAAGGCAACTTTTCTATAGCTATTGGAGGACAACTGATTTTTTAAATAGTATATTTTATTTAGTATGCTATTATAGTTGTCCATTTCCCCTCTTTATTCCCCTCTGCCCTGCACACCCCCTTCCACCCTTTCCCCCCCCCACCACTTTAGTTCATGTCCATGGGTCATACATATAAGTTCTTTGGCTTCTGCATTTCCCATACTATTCTTACCCTCCCCCTTTCTATTTTCTACCTACCATCTATGCTGTATTTTCTGTACATTTTCCTCCTCTCTCCCCTTCCCACTTCCCCACTCCACGTGATCTCCATTTCTGTGGTTCTGTTTCTGTCCTAGTTGTTTGCTTAGTTTGTTTTTGTTTTAGATGTGGTTATTAATAACGAGTTTGTTGTCATTTTACTGTTCATATTTTTAATTTTTTTCTTAAATAAATCCCTTTAATATTTCATATAATAAGGGCTTGGTGATGATGAACTCCTTTAACTTGACCTTATCCGGGAAGCACTTTATCTGCCTTTCCATTCTAAATGAAAGTTTTGCCGGATAGAGTAATCTTGGATGTAGGTCCTTGCCTTTCATGTCCTGGAATACTTCTTTCCATCCCCTTCTTGCCTGTAAGGTCTCTTTTGAGAAATCAGCTGACAGTCTTATGGGAACTCCTTTGTAGGTAACTGTCTCTTTCTCTCTTGCTGCTTTTAAGATTCTCTCCTTATCCTTCATTTTGGCTAATGTAATTATGATAGGCTTTGGTGTGTTCCTCCTTGGGACTCTCTGAATTTCCTGAACTTCATGGAAGTCTCTTTCCTTTGCCAAATTGGGGAAGTTCTCCTTTATTATTTGTTCAAATAAGTTTTTGATTTCTTGCTCTTCCTCTTCTCCTTCTGGTACCCCTATGATTCAGATGTTGGAACGTTTAAAGATGTCCTGGAGGTTCCTAAGGCTCTGCTCATTTTTCTGAATTCTTGTTTCTTCATTTTTTTTTTTTCTGGTTGGATGTTTCTTCCTTCTGGTCCACACAGTGTATCTGAGTCCCAGTTTCCTTCCCATCACTGTTCGATCCCTGTGCATTTTCCTTCATTTCACTTGGCTGTAGCCTTCATTTTTTCATCTAATTTGCATACAAATTCAACCAATTCTGTGAGCAGCCTAATTACCAGTGTTTTGAACTGTGCATCTGATAGGTTGGCTATCTTTTCATCGCTTAGTTGTATTTGTTCTGGAGCTTTGATCTGTTCTACCCTTTGGGCCATTTTTTTTTTTTGTCTTGGCACACCTGAACCACGAAAGGTTAAGTGCCTAAGGCAGGTTCTGCTGGAAGGGCTGATGCACCCAATTGACTTGGAATGTGCAGGTAAAAATTTTGGAGTAACTCGTTCCAGTGTAAAAAGTCTACCCGCATCCACACAACTGCGGTTCCTTAGAAGAAAGTATGTTTTTGGTGGAAGGGATGGATCACAGCTCTTTTCTTTCCAAGTTTTCCTGAGAACAACTGATTTTTAAAGATTAACCCAGAGGTAATTGGGCACCTCATCCCAAAAATTCTTAAATAAATGTATTTAAAAAGCCCTTAAATCTAGAAAACCCAATAACAAAATTACAATTATGTGATCAAACTACCCAGTTTAATCACTTTGTCTAGTTCATCATAAAAAAAATCTATAGCATCTGCATCAATAAAAAGGATAAGAAAGACTTCTCAATTCCTATAGTTGTTTTCAGCTATTGGGTTTTTCAAAAACCATACCATTAATCTGTATTACCAACATGAGGTCGGTAGACCTACACCACTTATACAGATGAAGAAATGAAGTTCTGTGCAGCTGAAAGTGATTCTGGATTAATCAGCAGATAAGAACAGAGAAAATCAAGTATGCTGACTCTTTTCTAGAAATGGAATCTATGTTTGAAAAGTAGACTGAGAGTGAGTTTTCCTTTTGAAGACATTCCAATGACAGGATGTGTAAACAATGGTCATTTATTAATTTGCTACTTTCATATCATTAACACTGAGTATTCATTTGACGACAGGTCTAATAACAGAAAAAACACAATACTCTATTTTTAACAAAATAAACAAATAAGAAACTGATGATTAATACAACTGTTGCACAGAAGAAATATATCCCAGGGTATTCAAATTATCAGGGAGCTAAAAAATTGGTACTTATTCCCATGTACCTACATTTAGAAAAACAGGTATAGTAATAATCTTATCACACTGCCTTTTCCATTTGTTTCGACTATCAGCTGTAGCATGACCTAAGGCCATTCAAGGTCTCAGGACTTCAGGGTTCACTATCTGGAGTTAAGAGCAGTCAATGTAAAGTCCGCCTGCATATTCCACTGTCTCACTGTTTTCTTTGCTTTAACACCATGTACACCTCATCTTTAGAAAGACAGAATGCATATCTTTGAGTGTGGTGTAGGTTTTCACAGTACCATAAAATTATAGTTTTCTTTATTTATTAACCATATAACTACACTTTTATTTATTTATTAACCCTTCCAAAAACCCACAAGGCAATTGTTAATATCCCATTTATTTACCATCCCACCTGTTTCTATGAGTTCCTAGACATCAGGGAACATGTTTTTCTTTTAACTAGCTCCCCATAGCTTTGATACCCAGTAAGTGTTTAAGGAGTAACTAGTTGGTGGATAATTCAAGACACAGAACACTGGGTGGCCAGGATAAGTGGGAACTGGCCCATTTAGCTCTGCAAACATTGTAATAAAACACTGAGTGCTAAAGAGATAAAACATAAAAAAGTTTTAAAAATTGTAATACAAAAGTGCCTTAACTCCTTTAGCATAGATTATGATCCTGAAAGCTCGTAATCTGCACTGTTCCATAACAAATATGCTGTTACCATAACAAATATAGGAGGATGAGTTTAGTACGATAAAGAGTGCTGTGAGGGAGAAATGGTTGAGAAGAATGGGGCTTTAAAAATCAAGAATCAAGGACATTTGGAAAGATATAGTATATACTTGGGTACCTTTTAAATGAACAAGGACTTGTCTGTAGCATTTTAGTTATCATGCATTAGTCAAAGTCCCAGGTTATCAGTTAGTATACATTTTCCAATAAACACCCCTTGATTATGCACTTAGATCTTCCAAGGGGGTACATTTATATAGCAACTTCCACATAGGGAAATTACAAACACACAACAAAGTAAAATTAATATTTTCTTCTTTGAAGCAATTTAGTGAATTTAAAAAAATCTGTAATGAATAAAACCAGACTTTAAAAGCTGGGTTAAAATGTTCTACATCAGCCCTGGTTGGTGTGGCTTAGTGGATTGAACACCGGCCTGTGAACCAGAGATTTTGCTGGTTTAATTCCTAGGTAGGGCACATGATTGGGTTCCAGGCCAGGTCCCCAGTTTGGGGTATGCGAGAGGCAACCACAGATTGATGTTTCTCTCCTTCTCTTTCTCCCTCCCTTCCCCTTGCTCTAAAAATAAATAAGTAAATCTTTTTTTAAAAGTTTCTACATTAATGACTATTATATGTGTGTTGGTTACAGATGATTGTATATATTTTTTCTTAATAAAATGGGATCTTCATCAAATATATAGATAGATCATACAGTCTTCCCATAGGGACTTTAGGGTCATCTAATCCAATCTCTCATTTTACAGATGAAGAAACAATATGTGAGTATTTTAATAAAGCCTACTTTAAGATTTGCATTGAGAAAAAAATGACTATTACAAGAAGAGAGAAGCAGAAAAGAACAGTAGAAGGGTAATCCAGGAAAAAGGAAAAGAAAAAGTAAGGCTTTTTCACTGGAGGTAGAGCACTAAGCTGAGATGTATTCTCTAATATGCATCCATGTCTTTGCTGGACACTGACTTAAATACTACAAAGATGGAAGCATCCATTTTTTTAAAAAAAGAATTGCAGAGTATTAACATATAAACAGTTTAGACAGATTTACTTCTAGGGAATCACAAATATCACCTCTCACTCCCCCAGCATTTGCAAATTGAAGGGAAACACAGTGGCCATTGTTAAAATCTCTTTTAAAATAAAGATCATTCCACTGTGGCTGGTGTGGCTCAGTGGATTGAGCACCAGCCTGTGAACCAAAGGGTCACCGGCCCTTCAATTCCCAGTCAAGGCACATGCCAGGATTGCAGGCTAGGTCCCCAGTTGGGGGCGCACGAGAGGCAACCACACATTGATGTTGCTCTCTCTTTCTTCCTCCCTCCCTTCTCCTCTCTCTAAAAATAAATAAAATCTTTAAAAAAAATAAAGATCATTCCTTAAAACAGAGAAAATGTGGATCCTTTTTAGATTTATATAAAGATAAATTATAATTTGGAAACTTGCTACTAACGAATTGGTTAACTTGTTAAAAGTACAATCTCTGTAATTAGACTTTCTGGGACTGAAGCTTAGATCTGTCACCTACTTGACCTTACCTAAATGTATTCCTCTCTGTGCCTTAGTTTTCTCACCAGTAAAATTAGGATAACAATAGTGAATATATAAAAGAACTTTGATGAGAATAGAATGATAGAATTTTACATATAAACCTCTTAGAACAAAGACTGGTATATAGTAATTACTCAATAAATGCTAGCACTTAAATATGCACAAGCCTATTAAATATTTTCAAGGGAAAAATTATAAATATAAACATCTCATTAATGAGACTTGTTTTTGTATTCTTTCAATTTGTTGCCTAGTTTAACTCATGCCAACATTTCATCTCAATATGAATAATAAAATAGTATGAAGAAGGCCTCATTTCTTTTGCTAAAATGTGTTTATCATGTTTTTATTTTTAAAAATTTTTATTGATTTAAGAGAGAGAAAGGAAGGTGAGAGTAGGGAGAAAGAGAGAGAAATACCGACTTGTTGTTCCACTAATTTATGCATTCATTGGTTGATTATTATACCTGCCCAGTCTGGAGATTCAACCTGCAACCTTGGCATATTGGGAGCATGCTCTAACCAACTACCTGAGCTACCTGGCCAGAGCCATGTTTATCATCCTTTTAAAAGGAATAAACTAAAAGGTGGCACTCATCTCTGGCTAATAGTAACTGAGAGGTGACACTTAAAAGGCAAAGGAGGAAAGAAGGGGGCAGGAAATGCTTAGAAAAATGCATATGTCTTCTTATGTTGGGGAACTTGAAAGAACACTTAGAAAGGGAAAGTACAAGTGTTGACTCCAGTAATCAAATGCCCCATTTATAAGAGCCTACAGTATCTTACTCAGGTCTCAAAGTAATTAACCTTCTACTATGTAATCATCTTTTTACATATGCTTTCTCCTAGTACACAGTGATCTCCTTGAGGAAAAAAACTGTTCTATACATGGTGGTTTAATAGTTGCTCAGTAAAATATTTACTATTACTGAATGACTTAACTAGTTAATTATAATAGCTGCTACAATGGGGGAGGCTAGTTAGCAATTCCCAAAGGGAGAGCTAAGACTCTCACAGGCACTCCTGTGCAACAGAGGGAAGTGCTAAGGTGGAAGTGACTTGCCATTATGGTACTGGCAGTCGATCTCTGATCTCTGTGCTGGGGATAAATTCACTCAGTAAGCATTCTGAAGTATAACCATGTGTAAGTTTTGTGACTTTTTTAAACATAACTTTCTTTTTTAAGAATCTGCTATGTAACCCTTTCTAAGATAGAGAAACTATTTAAAAGACTAAGCATAATGTGGGGTACAAATATAATACAACTGCAAAACCATGGCAAAAGTCTGGAAGTAAATTCAGTAAAAGAGTCCTAAATAATGTATTGTAGGATATTAAAGAATAAGAAATTACTTACGGCTGGAGAATCAAAGCAATTCTACTGGAGTGGTGACATTGGAACTAAATGTTGATGCAAATAATCCAAATCTGTGAGGACAGAGTACTACACTGTAATTTGGAAATTGATTGATGTGCAGACATTAATAGAAATATCTGTGAAGGGTGACATAAACATTAAAGGAATTCTAAAATCAGAGTATTAATATATATGAATGGCTGGCTATTAGTTGATAAACTGTCCCTGTAATGGCAATTGGTCCAATAAAACAAGAAAGAGTGCCCCTTAGAAAAATTCATCCATTAATTTCTTTCAATCTAATATTAGGACCTACTGACTGTATCAGATTCTGAACTGTTCTGAGAACATTGGATATCATGGTGATCAAGACAGAATAAGCTCTCTGCCCAAGAAGTAGATTCAGATAATTAATTTAATAATTACAATTTGATATATTCTATGTTAGGTAAGGTACTCGATGTTATTGGGAGACATACTTATAAGCTATTTATACTTAACTCATTCCAAAAATATGGCAGAACTACATTTGGACAATACAAGTGCTAGTGGTTTTTGCTGACCTTTAGTTTGCTCTGATTTGGTCTTGTTTATTTACAGAGTAGATTGCCATATGTGTGTCTTACCTATACCGTTTGCTATTTAATATCTTGCCTTTTGCACTACCTATCTAATTTTGGATAGGCACATCAAGCACAAAAACCACATTTATTTTGTTAACTTTTTAAAGACTAGGCATGACAGTATTTTTCCTACCTCAGTGTTTCTTTTTCTGTTAAGGTACATCTTTTATTATAAATGACAGCAATAGTGATGATATATGAAATAGATAAAACATGCTCTCTTCTGTGAGATTATATCTACAGGCATGAGAAAACTAAAATCTTGTCTGGACCAGGGAACTGA
This sequence comes from Phyllostomus discolor, assembly GCF_004126475.2. Taxonomy (NCBI): domain Eukaryota; kingdom Metazoa; phylum Chordata; class Mammalia; order Chiroptera; family Phyllostomidae; genus Phyllostomus; species Phyllostomus discolor. Next base: position 94,363,196 of record NC_040904.2, read on the forward strand.
ACAAATACAGCATAGCAATCACAGAGGAAGTAGGTATAGGCAACACAAATCCCTACTATTTAATAAGCAAAGGTTTGTGTTGACAATTTTTGTTGTGGTTCTTCAGACACAAACTATAGTCTATAACCTTATAACAAATATTTCCTCAAAATTGTAAACTGCACAGTGGGTCTACTTTAGAAACTAAACTTCTAGATTTATTAAGGCAGAAAGCATGCTGTCCCCCTTCATTTCGGTTCTTGGAGAGGAATAAAACTGTCTTTGTTTTTTTTTTCTTTTCATGAAAAAGTATAGTTGACTAGCGCTGCCACAGGCTAGAAGACTAACAGGCTAAAATACTAAATGATCCCCTACATAGGACATTAATCTTGGTGGATTTCATCTAGTTCAGGATCATGGCTCTGTAGTCTAAGAGGTAGATGAAGAGCATCAATAACCTCAGCAAATAACATTTTATGTGAATTACAAAGAAAACGATGAACAGAAATACAACATTTCTCCATTGCACAGAATACAATTAAGTATAATTATTAAAAGCAACAACAAAATCAGCAGCTGACTCTATCCCATCACTAAAAGAAATGTGATCAGTTCAAGTAGTGCTAAGTACCAGGGCATAGATGATGGGAGAACAAAAGGGTCTTACTCTCACCTGTGGGAGTCAGGTCAGGTGTGCTGTGTGGTTGTCATTTAAGTGTTCTGTGTTTAAGTTTTCCTATCAATACTATAAATTATGTACGCATGTTTATGTTTTTAGAAGTACATGGTATCTTGGATTAACTTGTGGAGCTATTGTAAAGGAGGATAAAGAAATTATGATACAAAAATAAGAATGTAAATAAATGCCAATTCTTCTCCAAACCTGAGGTGAGATACTCTCATTTAATTTATAGGAAAATGAGAGACAGGATCAAATGTGAACTAATCCTTTCTCGTTATGATAATCTACTAATTAAACATATTCACACTAATTATAACAACGATTACTGAGCACTAACCATGTGTGAAGCCCTGTTATAATCATTTTACATACATATATTATGTCATTTAAGGCTTATAAAAACAATATATTACAAATAAGGAAACTGAGGCAAAGAGAAGTTAAATAACTTACCAAAGATCAACAGGCTAGAGAAAGTTAAATTTAAAATTCAAACTAGACACTCCAGAGCCCATACGATATGAGAATATTCTGATCCAAAAAGATGAAAGACATCTAACTAGTAATGTGGGAACAATATTCAGCATTTTTGGACTTTTGATTTCATCTAGAACAGAGGTCAGCAAACTTTTTCTATGAAGAGTCAGATCATAAATTCACATTATATTTTTCAAAATAAAATTATTTAATTTAAAAATACAATTTAAAAGTATTTATTTAAAATACACTGCAGTGCTATTTCATTAACAAAAGTTAAAAATAATAATTAAATATAAATATATTTTGCCATACAAGTCTACAAATAAGAACAGAATTATTTTTTAGAGGATAACGTTTTGCTTAATTGGATTTCAAAGACAGTGTTCCTATCATGAAATGAGTTGCAAATGTTCATTTGTAAAAACCATTCTTACCTCACAAGTCATATAAAAAGAAACAGCAAGCTGGATTTGGTCCCTGGGCCACAAACTACCAACCTCTGGTCTAGATAACACCATACTGTGTAAGATGAATTCTAAGAACTCTTTCAACTTGAAGATTTTATGGTACTATCTTACTTTATAAGCATAATAAGTTTGATTTTTCAATGTCTCAGTACATTTAGATAAAAAATAAAATCTGTAAACCCTATACTCCATATATTTTTTTTAAGATTTTCTTTATTTATTTTTAGAGAGGGAAGGGAGGGAGAAAGAGAGAGAGAGAGAAACATCAATGTGTGGTTGCTGGGGGTCATGGCCTGCAACCCAGGCATGTACCCTGACTGGGAATCGAACCTGTGACACTTTGGTTGGCAGCCCATGCTCAATCCACTGAGCTATGCCAGCCAGGGCCCATATATTCTAATAATTAACTAAATGGACGAATGTAGCTATTGCATCAAACATTTATATCTGCCTTGCAGATTACTGTTTTCTTAATTTTTTTAGGACAATTTAGATTTTATTGCATTTCCACAGGCCTCTGAATGTCATAACCAAAGAACAAGCTTTCTGTTGAAGAGCACACTTAAGTGGTTTGTAATCTTCACATGATTTAACTCCATATTTCTATGCCAATATATAGTACCTTAAACTAATAGTCTAAATTCATACTTCATGTATATTAGTGATGGATTTGCAAACTTTAGCTTTTATACTGCTTTGTTGTTGTTGTTGTTGTTGAAACTCCTATAGTTAGTCATTGGAATTTCTCAGGAAGCTTCCATACTCATTGACAGTTTTCATGGGAGATAGTAAAACAGATGGCCTCCAGCATTTACAGAATCTTTTCAAAACACACAGAAAGAAGAATGTTCTCACCCTCATTTAGAGTAAAAATATCAAGAACTTACTGGTTTACATTCATTTACACTCAACCGCCCTTTTACAAAAAAAATTTTTAAAAGTTGATCTTTGACATTTTAGGTCAAATGTGACTTGACATCAATTATTTAAGGTATTTTTGAACAGGCATAATTTGTAACTGCCAAAGTAATAGAAAATTAACAAACAATTCTGGATGGCTTTATAGAAAAATAGTGCATCACACAAACACCTTAAGGGTTCTAAATAAAGTTGGTCCTCATAAAACAGTGAAGTCTTCAAGAATGCTCACTTTCTCCAAATTCTATTTTATATTTTGCCAATACATTGCACTTTATTTTCCAAGGTAAGTACAAATAAACAAATGAATTCATGCTGTTTGTTCCTAATTGTTCCCTCAAGGCCACATCTTTAATTTTGAGAAGGGCCTTTTTAACTTACAAATTTGCTTAATTCATAAATACTGAAAACCACACCTCACCCCACAAATATATGCAAACTAAAGTATAAAAAAATTGAAAATAAGCCCTGGCTGGTGTAGCTCAGTGGACTGAGTGCCAGCCTGTGATCTAAAGGGTTGCAGGTTTGATTCCCTGTCAGGGCACATGCCTAGGTTGCAGACCAGATCCCCAGTGCAGGGCACGTGAGAGGCAACCCCACATTGATGCTTCTCTCCCTCTCTTTCTTCTCCCTGCCTCCCTGTCTGTCTGAAAATAAACAAATAAAATCTTAAAAAAAGGTGAACAAAAAAAGAATTGAAAATAATCCCACCACTTAAAAAATAAATTTAATAAGAAGCGAAGAACCACAACCCTGTGTCCCTATAATCTTCAGTTACTCCCTAAGAAAAGCACTGTGGAATATACTCTTCCCATTTTTTGAGACAGGAGTATTTTGCTCTGTGTCAGTGTAAGGTAAGAGAATTACCTTTACTGACTTCTTATTTAAATTTAAAATATACTACGTGATTCTTTTCAGAGCAGTATATGTGGATTTAATTTATGCTTTGTATTAGCCAAATATAGTCTAATGTGACAATATATTAAACCACTAGAAATCTAGCATGCTTTGAAATTTTTGCTATTAGGAATAAAGCTGCAATAAAAATCATTGTAATATATGTGCAAGTACTTCTTATAGAAAGATTACTAAAAATGGATTATTGGATCTTAATATATATTCTTTAAAAATTTTTTTCAAGGAGAATTCTTTGAACGTTTAATACATCAAGTAATTTTGTTAATAAAATGATTATTATTACTTAGCACTTAATATTCTAAGTAGTGTAATATGCTTTTTAAGTATATTAATACATTTAAATGTACAAGAGTTATTATATATAGAAATTCTGATGGTTCAATAATGAAAGGCTTAATTGTCACACTTTGGTGTTGGACTGCACTTCTAAGAACAATAAGGAGTCATTTAAAGTTTCTCAGTAGGGGACCTGTCCATCTTCACTCAGAATAAATCATTTCTAGGAAGAAGAGTGGAATGACTAATCTAGCTGCAGGGGACATATTAAGTGGTATCCAGAGGGCTTGGAACCAGACGATGGAGGGTAATACTTGTAAAGGGCTAACTTTAGGAAGGTTTAACACAGAACCAACTTATTCTATACCACAAACTAAAGTAAGTGGTAGCCTTAGCAGAAGGTAAACCTCTCTTTTCAAGGACTATCTGTCAGACAGACAATGGCAACCTGCTCGGAGCAAGAGCAGATTTAGGGTACGCTTTCCCATATTGCCTATTGTTTCCAGTGGCCTCCAGAGAGCCACTATTAAATTGGAGAAGGTGGAGATGAGAAAAGCATGGGGCCAGTTAAAAAATAAACACAATTATCAGGCTTAAAATCTATGCTTACTTGAGAATTCTTGCTGTGGTTATTCATATATGGAAATGACCTGAAACATATGAACCAGAAACCAGCTAAGTTTTTGAGGGTACTGTACTGCCAAAGATATAAGAATTAAAAAAGAGATGAGACAGAGAACAACTGGAGCAGGCTTCTTCCAGAATGATGATGCTCCTCACAGAGATGGGCGGGGAATCAAAAAATTTAAGGTATTAAATGTCCAATGAAGATAGCAAGTGATTGACTGTGTTTGTAAGTCTGGAGCTCAAGTGATAGGTTAAGGTTGAACCCTAGATAAAAATCTGGGGGTTACCAGCATATAAATGGCATTTAAAGCTGTTGGACTGAATGAGCTCTCTATGTATAATAGAGTAGAGAAAGTGGAGCTAATTAAAAAGACTGGCAAGTCAGTAAAATAGGAGAAAAAGAGATCTAGAAGACAAGGGATGACATTGTTACAAAAAAAAAAAGGAAAAAAAAAGGATTAGATTACATTATGAAATGCTTCGAAGACCTTAAGGTGATAGTGATTGTAAAATGAAACTGAAAAATAAAAAATAAATACATTTTTAAAGATTTTATTTATTTTTAGAGAGAAAAGGGAGGGAGATAGAGAGAGAGAAACATCAATGTGTGGTTGCTGGGGGTTATGGCCTGCAACCCAGGCATGAACCCTGACTGGGAACTGAACCTGTGACACTTTGGTTCACAGCCCGCACTCAATCCACTGAGCTACACCAGCCAGGGCCTAATAAATACATTTTTAAAAGGTGATAATAGGCCTCTATTACAGTATAGACAATGTACTATGGCAAAGAAGAATAACTAAAAATTAGTTAATCATGTTATGATGTAAAGTCAAATATTTGTTAAAAATAACAAATACTGCTTTTCTTGCCTTCATTGGTAGCGAGATATAAATCCTAGAAAGACATCATGTAAGTTTAACATTTTTAAATTGGAGGAAATTTTTGAGATTAGACCAACTTTCTAATTTCATGAACAAGGAAACAAATTTGTAAATGTGAAATAACTTGCTTGAGCTCCAAAGATACAAAATGGCAGAACTGGGTCTATAACTCCCAGAACAGGGCTCTTTCCTCTAAAAGAAAACATGCATTCACTGACATACATTTATTTTCATTTTTCCAAAATATTATTTTAAAGTAGAGACCAAGACTCATTCAACACCTGATGTGTTGATCTCAAAGAATTTTGTTTCAGTTACTACATTCTCAATATAATTCACCTTAACATTAGAAGTGCAAACAGAACTACACTTTGATATTTTTCAGACTGCCCTCTCCTATTGTACCATATATTTTTCACCTACCTGTCCAAGACATAGCAAGTGAACAATAAAACTTATGGAATGAGTATATTAATTTTTTACATCGGTGATTTAGCATTTATATGTATGCATACACTATTTTCAGCTACATTAGAATTTAAATATAGACAAGTGGTTTTTTAGATCTTCAAGAAAGAAATTTCTCAAAAATTAAATGAATGCACTATCCAGAAATATAACAATAATGGGCCACATTTTTTCCCTATGGAAAAAGGCACATAGGAATAGAATATATTTAAAAATTGGAGTGAGAAATCATTATGGCCCCAGAATCACATCATTGTCTACAGCTTTTAAAAATGTAGTTAAAAGAAAAAGAGTGTTTTCACTTCACACCTATTACAATTACTAAAATATAAAATGTTGACAATATCAAGTGTTGGCAAGGATGTGGAACAATGGGAACTCACACATTTCTGATGTGAATGCAAAATGTCACATCCACTCACCAAAACACTTTGGCAGTTTCTTATAAAATTGAATCTACATATAGCATCTGACTCAGTAATCTAACACTTGGGTATTTACCCTAGAGAATGAAAACTTGTGTTCATAAAAAATCCTGTATACAAATATTTACAGCAGTTATAATTGCCCCAAACTAGGGGAAAAAACCTAAATGTCTTTCAGTGGGTGAATGGATTAACCATCTGTGACATGGCACACAAAGGAATACAACTCAGCAATAAAAAGAAACAAGCCTTTGAAACATAAAACAACACAAATGAGTCTTAAATGCATTACGAGGAGTGAAAGAAGGCAGCCTCAAAACATTACATACTATATGACTTCACTTATATGACAATTCCCCAAAAGAAAACTATAGTGATACATTAGAGATCAGTAGTTACCAGGGGCTGGGGCTTGCACAAGAGACAAAAAACAAGCACGAAGAAGTTTTTTGGGTGATAGAACTGCTCTGTATCCGGATAATGGTGGTGGCTGTTACACAAATCTGCCCATGTGTTAAAATTCATAGACTGGTAAACCATGACATTTATAAAAGTCAATAAAAATGTTCAACATTTTCAGGAAAAAAGGGAAGCAACAGGCTTATATATTGAATTACTGAAAAATATGGATTCATACAAAACCATGGCTTTTCCCATCAAGAAGATACTGTTGGTGAAAAAGAAACCTGCAGTTCTGCCTCTGCCATCAGTTAACCAAAATGAGAATTCTAAGATACCAACAAGCATTTAATAATAATCCTGTTTATTCAAAATTTGGTCTCTGTAGTTTATTACAGTCATTGCTGCTTGTAAATCAAAAATAATACCAGTGCTTAAATTTCATAAGTATGACAAGCCTCAATAGCAAAGTAAAAACTATTACTTAAACTAATACATTATTATATTTAATAAAGCCCTAATGATCCTGTGAATAGGCTACTCAGTTCAATTGTGCCTCTGAACCCTTAAAGAACAATTCAGTTTCACTGAAATTTCTTAAAAGTTTTTAAATATACAATCCTTTTTTATTGTGGTAAATATACATAACAATTTTACCATTGTAACCATTTTGAGGCGTATAGTTCAGTGGCACTAGCACACTGTTGTGGAAACATCCCCATCGCCCATCCCCATAACTACTTTGTTTTCACAAAATAAACTCTATACCCATTAAACAATTAAATCCCAACTCTTCCCTCCTCCCAGCCCCTGGTAACCTCTATTTTATTGCTACCTGGATTGTTTCCACCTTTTGACTATCAATTGTACATCCCTTCGACCCTGCTGTCAGCTACCATTTTCCTACAAATCAAATTCAAGGTATATTCTTTTTTTATGTACCTATATGATTTTTAAAATTAAATTTACTGTAGTGACTTGATTAATATGGGTTTCAACTGTGTATTTCCATGTTACATGATCTGTATATTGCATTGTGTCCTCACCACCGAAGGTCAAACCATCTTTCATCACCATATATTTATCCCCTTTACACTTACCATCCCCTCATCCCCCATTCCCTTTGGTAACCATCATACTATATATTCTGTGTCTATGAGTTTTGTCTGTTTATTTTTCTTATCTATTCATTTGTTGCTTCCAGTTCTTAACTTTTTCTGTCCATTTACATTTAAAGTAATTATGTATAAGTATTTCCTACAGCTATTTTATCTTTTGTTTTCTGATAGCTCTGTGCCTCCATTGGTTCTTTTACTTTGTTTCTATCTATTGCTTTTGTTTGATGGTATTCCATTACTCCCTGCCCCCCCGCCTTTTTAAGTTACGTGTTGGGGTTTTATTGTGTGGTTACTATTAGGCATATATAAAATAAATTTTCATATATACATTACCTAGTCCTTTTTCTGTGGAATGCATCTAATCTCCATCTTCCTTTGCAAATTCAGACCTTAACACCCTTCCCTTTGTTGCTTTTTTGTCACAAATAATCCCCATTACGTATGTTGACTTTGTTTGTGATCTTACTTGTAGTTTTGTGAGTTTTTGTTCTTTCTTTAAAAAATAAACCCCTTTAGTATGTTCTGTAAGAGAGGAGCTAAGGTAGTTTATCAACCAGGTTGACAAAGTAGTGGAACTGAGAAAAAAGTCTGTCTTCTCAACAAAATTTTTTTCAAAAAGTTACAACTTGGGTGGGTTCCATTGTAAAAGCTAGTTATATGGTAGCCTATTTAATAGCAAAAAAAATCAAAGTCATGTACTGCCTGGACAGTGTGACTCAGTGGATTGAGTGCCAGCCTGCAAACCAAAGGGCCACATGCCTGGGTTGCAGGCCAGGTTCCCAGTAAGGAGTGTGCAAGAGGCAACCACACATTGATGTTTCTCTCCCTCTCTTATGCCCTTCCTTTCCATCTCTCTAAGGAAATAAAAAATCTTAAAAAAAAATCATGTATGGATGGTGAATTTATTAAACAATGTCTAGAAAGTGTGGCAGATATAATTTGTGCCCTGAAAAAAGGAGGATATTTCTAAAATCAGTTTGCCTCACCAGACTATAGCCAGGTGAATTAAAGAAACTGTAAAACCTATCAAAAGAAGTTTGGAGAGTAAAGCTGCTAATTTTAAATTTTACGCTTTGGTTATGGGTAATAGCACTGATGCTACAGATAGGGTTCAACTTGCCACTTTTATTAGAGGTATTGATGATAAATATAATGTCCCTTCTTTACTACCATTGAAAGACTCAACTAAATCAAGAGATTTATACAAAGCACTAAAAGAAAATGTTAAAGTGATTTTGTTTGTCCATTGACAACATGCCTGGTACAGTTACTCATGGTGCTCTGGCAATGGTAGATAAAAGAAAAGGACTTGTAAAACTAATAGAAGATGATGCAATTGCCACCCAAAACTCACATTTGATGAAGTATAATTGCATAGTACATCAAGAAAATTTATGCACAAAAGCTTTAAAAATGGATAACATCATGCAAATCATCATCAAGACTGTGAATTTCCTTAGAGCCAAGAGATTGAATCTTCGCCAATTCCAGGAATTCCTTAAAAGTACTGATGCTGACTATGGCGACATCATTTACTTTTCAGAAGTAAGATGGCTAAGTCAAGGCCAAATGTTGAAAAGATTTTATGATTTGCAACATGTTATCAAATCGTTTATGGTATCAAGAAACAAATTTGTGCCGGAACTTAATGATGAAAACTGGTTTACAGATTTAGCATTTTTAGTGGATTTAACCACTCACTTAAATGAGTTAAAGGTGTCTTCAAGGTGAAAACCAGCTTATCAATACCATGTTTCAAACTATAACAGCGTTCCAAATGAAACTGAAATTATGGCAAGCTCAAATTAAGGCAAACAATTTTATGCATTTAGACACGTTGGCTAAACACAATCCTGTGAACAGTGAAAAATATGCAGCCTTACTTTTCAATTTGATACAAGAATTTGAAAACAGATTCAAGATTTCCGGGAAAATAATCAATATTTTGCTATATTTGTGACTCCATTTTCATTTGACATAAATATGTTACTTGCCAATTTTCAAATGGAATGCACAGAACCAAAATCTGACATTCAACTTAAAGAAAAATTTGATGTCTCTTTACTGGACTTTTATAGGTCCTGTCTTCTAAGAGACAAATATCCCTTGCTTCACAGTCACACCTTATTCATGTCATCACTATTCTGCAGCATCTACATTTGCGAGCAACTATTTTTAAGAAAGAAACATGTTAAGAGTAAAATTAGAACCAAAATATCTGATGAACACCTTGAGAACTCACTGAGAATTGCAACTACCGAATTTTTCAGAATGTAAAATGTACCTAGGTTTTACAGGAGGAAAAAAGGAAAAAAAATTTGAAGCAAAAAAATGTGGTAAAATATTTAATAACATGAATAACATAGGCCGCCACCTACCCCACAGCGAGCCAGGTAAGCTACACTCAGACTATAAGATGCACCCCCATTTCCTCCCAAATTTGGGGGGTGCATCTTATAGTCTGAAAAATACGGTACTTCTATCAAACCAGATATTGATGCACTAGTTTCTCAAATACAATGTCAAATATCCCACTCATTTTATGTTGTCCTCTTTTCTTTTACTTTTATAATAAAAATATTTTTAAAAAGTCAATGACATTTGATTACTTAGATATGTACATTTTCTGCATTAGTGGTCACAAAACTTGGGACTGATTGACAATTTTAAAGATTATTGAAAGGGCTGCTGCATAATTAGGGTTATTATGTGAGGATTTTTTTGCTCATCTGTGGTGGCGGATATCACAAAAATTATACACAGACATTTTTTTGCTCATCAGTTTTTATTAGTCTTTGTGTATTTAATTTGTGGCCCAAGACAACTCTTCTTCTTCCAATGTGGTCCAGAGATGCCAAAAGGTTGGACACCCCTGATTTAGAATCAAAGGACAAATAAAAAGCTTCGCAGATAAGAAAAAGCTAAAGGAGTTCACTGCCCCCAAACCAGTATTATACCAGTAATATCAAAGGGACTTGAAGAAGAAGGGAGGAGGAGGAAGACAAGGAAGAGAAAAAGATAAGGAAGAAAACAAGGAAAAGGAGCAGGTAGGAGGAAGAAGAAAAAGATCAAATATATAAATAATATAAAAAATAAAATGTCAGTAATTATAGACCTGTCAATAATTACCTTAAATGTAAACAGATTAAATGCTTCTATCAAAAACCTAAATGGATAAAAGAGCTGAATGAATAAGAAAATAAGATCCATTCATATGCTGCCTATAAGAGACTCACTTCAGATCAAAAGACAATAGACTGAAAGTAAATGAGCAAAAAAAAAAAAAGATATCATGCAAATAAAAAATGGGGAAAAAAAGCTGGGGTAATAATACTGATATCAGACAAAATAGGCTTTAAAATAAAGAGTATAACAAGAGACAAAAAGGACCCAGCAATTCCAATTCTGGGCATTTTTCCAAAGAAACATAAAACATTAATTTGAAAAGACATATGCATTCTTATGTTTATTACAGCAATATTTACAATAACCAAGATATATAAGCAACCTGTTTCCATTATACATGAATACATAAAGAAACTGTGGTATATATATACAATGGAACATTACTTGGCCATAAAAAGTGTGAAATCTTGCCATTTGTGACAACATGGATGAGCCTAGAAGGTATTATCCTAAATGATATCAATCAGATATAGAGAGACATATGAATATATCATATGATTTCACTTATATATGGATTGTATAAAGCAAAATAAATGAACAAACAGATGCAAACTCATAGATAAAGAATAAACTTATGGTTGTCAGATGGAAGGGCATTGGGGGTAAGTAAAAATGATGAATGATGAAGGGATTAAGCAGTACAAATTGGCAGTTACAAAACAGTCACATGGGTGTAAAGTACAACATAGGAAATAGTCAATAATACTGTAATAACTACATATAGTGCTGGGGGATCTAGACTTATCAAGAGATCATTTCATAAGTTATATAAATGTCTAATCACTGCGTTGTACACTTGAAACTAATGTAATATTCCATGTCAGCTGAACTGAAAAACAAAAAAATTTAAATATAATTCAAACTTGAGGTGATATCTCTTCATTATAAGAGATACCACCATTAAAATTAATTCATTGATCAAAGCCAAACAAATAAATCAAAAGAAGAAAGGATAGCCCAATGGCGCCTTTTTTCTCTTCCTTTTGAAAAATGAGAAAATGGAAAAAAAATAAGCATTAACCACCCAGAAATACTTAATTTTTTATGTAAGTTGTGTACTTGCTTTTGTCTGTTAAAAATATAAGCACTTTTATCTCATTAAAATATTTTCATAAACATTATTTGTTTTCCTAACTATACTGCTACATTTCATATTTTTCTAGCTTGAGTTTACTGTTCTCACCAGACTACTGGGGCACAGATAGGGGTCAGAGAACATAAAAAAGAATTTATATTCTTTTTATGCATAAATCTCTTAAACGAAAGGCACAGGGTAGAGAAGGACACCTACATATTTGGGCAAACTTGTCATCATCAGCTGCTTATTCTTCAACCCCCTGGTGTTAAGAGCAATGAACATAATTGTGAGCATATTTTAAAGAGTTTCCAACAACTGTATGTGATTCACTCTGAGTCAGCACTCTGTAAATGGAAGGAGAGGACAGCTGGCTGGCTGGAAGTGCCAAACAGGCCCAGCCTACCCAGAGTAGGACTCATGACAGACCAGGGAAGACTTGTGCAGTTGTAAAGGAAGAACTGGGGTGTCCAAATACATTTTATTTTTTTCTTCATGCTTTCTACCCCAGTAACCAACCACCTTCTCGCACTCTTCCACCCTCCTCTCCTCTTTTTTATTTGGGAGAAGGGATTCTCTTTCTCTGTCTCTCCCTCTTTCTCTCCCCTCTCCTTGGATCCCTACCCCACTCTCTCTCCTTTTTCTTAAAGCCTCTATCATAACTGGCTATAACATGAAGTAAAGCGTATTTGTTTATCACTGGTTGCACTAGTTGAGGTTATCATACTAGAACTTTCGTGTCTTTTATTTTTTTTAAATCGTCACCTGAAGATATGTTTATAGATTTGAGGGAGAGAGAAAGGGCAGGGAGGAGAGAAAGAGGGAGAGAAACATCAATGTGAGAAAGAAACATCAATGGGTTGTCTCCTGTACACACCCTGATAGGGGATCACAGCCGAAACCCAGGCATGTGCCCTGATTGGTGAGGAACCTGCAACCTTTTGGTGCATGGGAAGATACTCCAATCAACTGAGCCACCTGGGCAGGGCAAGAACTTTCCTGTCTGTTAAGTTTAGTTTGCAGTGCCTCTGTCTTCCATCCACAAAGGTGTGTTTATTGTCAGGTCTACTCTGGGTGGGATCTAGAATGTAACAGCTCTGGAAAATAAAGTCCCTCAAACTGTACAGTCCTCTCTTGCCTGATTCCAGTTTGGATCTTCTGCCCATGTCATTGGCTCAAGTCTATTCAAGGGCATTCTAAAGGGGATCTTTTATGTTTTTAAGCTAAGAATTTTGGATCTGCTCCTTCAATTACTTAAACTCTTTTACAAATTTTCTGTTAGAAATATAGTTCTGAAACCCTATCTGACAAAGGCCACTCCCCCTGCCCCATGCCTCAGTGAATGAGAGAAACAGAAGTCAGTAAATCTAGTGAGATTTATAACATAAAGAAAATATGACAGACTCAGCAAGGAGTTTGAAAATGAGCAGAAAAAATTAATTGACCTGGACCAAGGGTTAGTGGAGCTTTTGAAGAGAATAGTAAGGAAAAGGTAAGAGAAACATCAGGGATAGCTATAAAGTGGAGATACATGTGGATGTGAGAGATGGAAAAATAAAAAATTCCTAAGTTTTTTTGGTGCATCTGTAGGTTATGTACTCAGAGAAGCTATGGTAAAGGATCAAAACTCTTGCTTGCTTAGAAAATATTTGTTGATTAAATGAGTCAATCTATTTAGAATATATACTTTATTTACTATGGAAGTTAAGACAATACAATGAAATCAAAACTTCTGTGTGGTGATATTTTTCTCAGGCTACTTTTTCAAAATATAAAAGGCAGTAATTTAAAATATAATTTTATATATTCATTTTCAAACTTACTTTTATAATAGATACTCATTATGTACTTAATAGATATTATATACATAATAGATACTTATTATAATGAAATAATAAAACATTTAAAAAATAATCTGTGAGATGATCACCATGAATATGGTATGTATTTTTCTGTGACTTCTCTCATGTTTATACCAACATGTAATAACATATTTATTCATAAATATTCACCGTCATGATCATTTGTTCTTTTCATTTAATAATTATGGTCATCTGTCTAGGTCAATAGCAATATGTATAATTAATTCTTTTTCTAATAATTGTATAATCTTCAATAATATCTGCCCATATCACATGATATGCAAGTGGTTAAATTGATTAATTAAATATATTTTTTTAAAAATATTAAAATTTTACCGAACTTTTACCCAGAGTACTCAACACTTACTGAACACCTATCTGGTATCAGTTTCAGTGACTAAGAATATTAGTCAGTTACTCATGGTTCTTTCCCTCAAGGAATTAACTGTTGTGGGAGATAAAACAGATAATTTTGTTTTAATTTGAGAAAACTAGCTCAGAGAATTTATAGTAAAGAATGCTTTTAACATAAATCTTTAAAGGAAGTAATATATCAATAGCAATTCATTCTTAGTCATTGTTTCCAATGTATGAACAGTACTTAGTAGCAACAGAGTATTTCCCTATATGGTAACTCAAAAACAAATGAATTTCTACCCACTAAGACATCAGATAAAGCATCTTACTCCTAAGTCCTCCAAGTGATTTATAATTCTACTAATACAGTGTTTTTACTGTAACAGATAATTCTACTAGTACTCTATTTTTACTCTGAGAATCTGATCCTAACCCAAAGACTAACTTCATTCTGTATTTTAACTATTTTTATTTCACAGAACTCTAAATACATACATATATATGTATGTGTGTATATAATTTGATTTCTTTGCATAACATCTGTAAGACAGAGAAAAATGTTCCCTACAGATAAGGAAAATGACCTTAAGACAAAAATCTGAGAACTGACTCAAGTATCAAGACAGTCAGCCCCATGCTCTTTCCTCTCAGTTATACTTGCTGCATCCCTTGCAGTAACTGCAGTGATGATGTGCATAGTATTGTATTATGTCATTAATCAGAGTCTCACATAGCACGATAGAGTAAGTTCTTATTTAAAAAAGCAAGAGCTGACAGTAACCAGAAGGGAGGTGGGAGGGGATAATGGGGCAGGGAGGGTTTTCAGGAGCATGTAAACAAAACCAAACCAAACATGAACAAAACCAAAGGAAGTAGGATCAAGGGTGGGAAGTGGGGATGTGATGGGGGGGGAAATGGAGACAACTGTACTTGAACAACAATAAAAAAATTTTTTTAAAGAGCTTATCATGCAAAATATCTCTCTATCTGTAAAAGGGCTTATAAATAAAACTGCCTAACACATTTTCTAGGTGAAATGAGTATAAATTAACTTCAGCTTTCCAGTGCTATGAGAGAATAAAACAGATGTTGTGTTAAAAGGGTAACCCAGGCCGGTGTGGCTCAGTGGATTGAGTGCCCTCTGCAAACCAAAGGGTTGCTAGTTCGATTCTCAGCCAGGGCACATGCCTGGGTTGCAGGCCAGGTCCTCAGTGGGAGACTCACAAGAGGCAACCTCTCATTGATGTTTGTCTCCCTCTCTTTTTCCCTCTCTCCTTCCCTCTCTAAAAATAAATAAAATCTTTTTTAAAAAAGTAAAAAGGTTTTACAGCTATTACAATGGCAATGATAACAATGTTAGACATACACTGCTAATTAGATAAAATCCTATAATATTCAAATAAGGTAAGCAAAGAACATTTCTGTAAAATAGTAGCAAAAGCTAAGCAAGTTTCATATGGTCAGTCTGGTGAAATTATAAACAAATACATGACTTTGATAAATCTAAATCTTCTAATAGTTGGAAACTATTACATATGTAAACTTACTTTCTGACATTTTTGAAGACATTTTATCATAAGAGGTTTACAACTCTGAGAATCTGATCCTAACCAAAAGACTGACTTCATTCTGCATTTAGTATCTCATGACCTGCTGAAAGAATAGCAGTTTGGCCTTCTCTGTTTTCCAGCTGACTCAAAGAATGATGCTTTCCAATTGCCATGTGGGATACAAGAAGGGGTGCATTTAGAGCCAATGTGCTGCAACCTGGAGTGTGACACTATTGTTCTTGAGAAATATGTGCCTAATTCCCTGGAAATTTACTGCTTCAAAGAGTCACAAGTCTCCTGATTGCTTCTCATCCATCTTGAAGAGATTACATAAGCTTTCTCAAGCTTACAAAAGCTTTTTCTTCATTTAAAATTCCTAACAAACCTTTGAACCAAAATTGGATTTTTAACAAAATATTATAAGGTTTTTTAAAACATTTTTTTCCTCCTAAGGAGATGCAGAAATTCAAAGTATATATTAATGTACTTTCTGATTTGGGGGTACTAGCAACATAAGTGTTGCAAAGGGCAAGGCTAAGCTAAAGAATGAAGTCCCTTCTGTGGAGCAGGAAGGATGTTTTTCCCTGAGTTAATTTAGAAGATTTGAATGGACGGATGAGGGCTTTTACACAGAAAGACTTGAAGTCAAACTCAAGAAGTAGAGGGGGGTGGGAAATTCCAGAACCATAACATGCAGGCATTGTTCTAATTACCATAAACTCGTTATGTACACAGGTGCTACTCTACAATGATGTTTGGTTTTAGAATAATTGTTCGAGTGTATCAGTAACAGAAAATGACTTACTCAGAAAGAGAGGTGTATATATACAGGGCTGCTAAAATTCAGGATCATGTTTGCAGTGGAACCTGCCATTAACAAATGTTTCAAAACTCTCTCTCTTTCTCCCCGCAACCCACCCTAGTTCACTTCTAATGTAGTCCTTGGTGTTAATTATAATACAATGCTAATAATTTTTAAGTACTTGGGATTTTCAGTTTGGCCTTTTCAGTAGCAGTAATGATGAATGCTTTCACTGACCTACATTGTTGATCAGGCTTGTAAGGCTTCCAATGAGTTAGACTTCAGCAGGAAAATGCAAGGCTTATCACTTGATACTGGTCTAATAAACAACGATTTTACTTCTCTCACTTTCAAATGTTTTCCTATAATCCAGGTTAGTGGCACCACTATCTAACATGATGAGGGTATTGGGCACAGAAACACAGATGACATAGAGATGAAAGACTAATGTCATGAATTTCACTAATCTACCCAGCTCCTCAGTTCTCAAAAAGAAAACATACAGGTGGCATAGTATAACTTTAGTTATAAAAGCACCCACTTGATATACTCTTTTTTCTTCTTGGGGTGTCTTTGAGAGCATGTATTACAATTCTCTGTTGTCACATAATGAGCTGAGGTGTGCAGATGACACAGACTAACTAGCATCCAGGAGAAGAGCAGACAGGGAGGTAGGGGGTGGGTGGCATATAAGAGCACTTGGGGTCGCACAGATATGCGGGGCAATTTAATCTCACTGAAGCCTTAGTTTCTTCAACTGCAAACTAAGGATTATAACATCTATCTTGAGGCACTGTTGTGAGAATTAATGGACAGAGTTTTATGCAAAGCCAGCACATGCTAAATATAACTTTCTTCTTTACCTTCCTAACTACTTTTTTCTAAGATTTTTATACATTTCCACTATTAAAGTACTGATGACCTCTGTGGTTATGTGAGCTAAGGTGATAACAAAATGAAATGGATGGAAACTTCTCCAAGCAGGAGAAAGTACAGAGTTTGAAACAGGTATGGCATCAATACAAATTCACTGGTTTTGCCATCTTGAATGTTGCTTAATCTTTCTGGAGCCCAGTATACTCATTATAAACAGGAAATGATTCCTACTTTGTGGAGTGGTTTTGGAGTGTAATAACAAGGATTAAAATATATTGTTCAGATTTTTATTAATTAAAGCTTACTTATAGATGGATTTCCTGTAGTAAATATCCCTTTTTCCACCCAAGACCTAGAAAGGGTTATGGTGGAGGCCTTGATCACAGATTAGCTGGTTTGGCTGTGTTAACTTAGCTCCTAAGAACTGGACTTATAGTTCCAGCC
The DNA here is from genome assembly GCF_004126475.2 of Phyllostomus discolor. Classification (NCBI taxonomy): domain Eukaryota; kingdom Metazoa; phylum Chordata; class Mammalia; order Chiroptera; family Phyllostomidae; genus Phyllostomus; species Phyllostomus discolor. Next base: position 94,380,989 of record NC_040904.2, read on the forward strand.
CTAAGATTTAAAAGTATGATAGATAAGAATTCTAGGCCTGAATTTTTTTCACCTCCAAAATGAGGAGGCTGGAATAAATAATTCCTAAGGTTCTGTGGAGCTATAATATTTTATGATTCTAGTGTCTTTTTCCTAAGTTACAGCAAATAATTCCTCATGTCTTTAGAGTTTAACCTACTTCTCTATGGTTTAATTTTTACATTCTCTTCTCTTTAGTCTATTTTTTTCTTTAATTGTAAAAGGGGATAATTTCCATCACTTTGCAAACAAACCATTATCTCTATTCTGACTTTGTGACATTCCAGGATTGTAATGCATCACACTTGAAAAGAGTATGGATTGTTTTTAATCCAGAAATTCAGTAAAATTGTAAGTAGTAATAATGAGGATAATGATGATTCATTTTCAAGGCTTTCTATGCCTCTAGGACCTTGGTCATTGCATATGATAAAATACACCAAATATAAAAATAAGGTTAAGATTTAACAGTTAAAAATGTGTTCTAGGAGAAAAACACATTTTTAGTACTCATTCCTATCTTTCACAATGAACATTTAAAAATATATAAAAATAAAAGATCCATTAACCAACAACAGAATTTTAATAATTATTAAGCACAAGGGAAATAAAATTAACTTTACCTTACCTTAGAAGGTTGTCAGAGATCTACTTTGGTTATACAAATAGAAATATCTTGTGAACTATTAGACCTCAGTTTCAGATGTTCAAGCTCTCCTCAAAATCAGAAGTAAGCATCCAATGAGAATACTAAATAAATACGTGGATGCTATGAGCTTGTGCATACTATTAGCTTTGAATTATTTTCATCTTTTTTCATTCTTGAGCTATACTTAAACATCCACTACATGAAAGGAGACACCCCCAAAACACCAGAATTTTTTATAAAAATTGTGTATTTATTCTTAGATGTTTAAACTTTAGTCACCTTCAGAGTACTCTCCATTTGATGCCATACACCTATTGAGATGTTTTTTGTACTGCTCAAAACACTTTCTGAACTCATAGATTTTGATGCCTTTTAGTGCCTCTGCCATTTTTTGTTTCACCTCTTCCACATTAGCAAAATGTTTCCCTTTGAGGACATTTTCCATCCAGGGAAACAACAAAGATCACTCTGGGCAAGATCGAGTAAACAGGGAGAGTGGGGCATGGGGGTCATGCCATTTCTGTTCAAAAACTGCTGAACACTCAGCACAGTGTGGGCAGGTACACTTGTAAATCACCCATCATGAAATGGGCAAACACACTGAAAGAGTCTTCAAAAAAAAAAAATTCACTGAAGCTGAGTGCAGCCTCTCACAACAACACCAGGTGATACACCGATACAAGTGGGTTCCTAGAACACTCACTGAGCAGGGGGAGCCTGTACTACAAGGGGCCTGCCCTCAAGAAAATAACTCCAGTTTTTTGAGGGTCCCCCACTTTTTGAGAGTGTTCAGAACACAATCTAAATTAAATTCTGGTTACTTCTCTGACCTCATTTTGCTCTGGCCGCTCAAATCCTTTTATTTCCTTGAATGCACAGTTTGCCCATGCCTTGGGGCTTTGTCCATGCTGTTTCTGCCCAGAACTTTCTCTTCTCCACATGTTTCCATCTCCATCCCAAATTTTTTACCTGGCTGGACTTTTTGTCCTTCATCTCTCAATGTAAATGTGGTTTTCTCTGAAAATTATTTCCTGAGCACCAAGTGGACAGTGTAACAGATTTTCCCATCTACTATTATTTTATTTACCTATTAGCTCTTTTAATGGACTATAATTTATGATTTGTAATTATCTGTTCATGAATTTAATGTCTGATTCCCTTAGGAGATTATAAATTCTGTGAGAGCCTAAAGGATTATTTCTTTTTTTTTTAAGGTTTTATTTATTTTTACAGAGGGGAAGGGAAAAAGAGAGAGAGAAACATCAATGCGTGGTTGCCTCTCGCGCACCTCCTACTGGGGACCTTGGCCTGCAACCCAGGCATGTGCCCTGATGGGGAATCAAACCATCTTCCCTTTAGTTCACAGGCCCGTGCTCAATCCACTGAGCTACACCAGCCAGGGCTAAAGGATTATTTCTATATTACTAGGTTTAAACATGACTGAATAATGAATTAATGATCTATTGTGGTATTTCTGTGAGGTTTAGAAATATCAATTAAATGTGGATTCTATCTCTAAAGAATTTATTTTCTAGTAAAAGGACAAGGTGTGGTCCTGGATGGGTGGCTCAGTGATTGGAGCATCATCCTCTGCACTGGAAGGTTGCAGGTTCACTTCCCAGTCAGGCACATACCTGGATTGTGGGTTTGATCCCCAGTAGGGGCACATACTGGAGGCAACTGATCAATGTTTCTCTGACTAATGTTTCTTTCTCTCTCTCCCTCTTTCTCTCTCCCTCTTCCTCTCTCTCTCTAAAATCAATAAAAGATCTATCTTTGGGTGAGTTTTAAAAAATACATAAGGTATGCACATAAATATTGTTTAAAAATATATAAAGTAATTCATGTCTCAAAAACCAGTGTGGGTAAGAAATCTATTAGTTTCTTAGGTTGTTATAACAAATTACTACAAACTTGTTGACTTAAAACAATAGAAAATTATTCTCTCCCAAGTTTGAAGGCTAGAAGTTCAAAATCAAATTGCTGGTGCTGAGCTTGGTGAGTAGGGGAGGGTTGATTACTTCTGACCAGGTCAGGGAAGGAAAGTTTCATGGAATTAGTACAAACAATACCTAAAACACTAGTGCAGGTGATGAGGGAATTTGGCCTGAGTTTATGATATGTCACACCATAAGATGAAAGTCAGAAATGGAGTTAGAATTAGGTTTTATAATAACACAAATATTGGTTGAGAATTTTTCAGTAATTAATAAAGAATTATTAAAGTTTTGTCTGAAAAATGGTGACATGATCTCGGGGCTCCTGTTTCAGAAAACCTAATGGGGCACCAGTGTTTAGGATAGGCAGGTCTCCCTATTCCTGTCTCACCCAATTAGGTGATTATTGTAGGCAAGAGAGAATAAAAGCCTGACTAGAACAGAGGTTCCAAAGAACCTATTTTAACAAAACTTGGCCACTTATTGGACGTGTGAGGAGGCAAGGAGGTGAAAGAGGCAAAAAACAAACAAACAGTATTTTGATCCAAGAGACCTGAAGAATTAGGGTGAAAAAAATTAAGAAAGTCAAAAGGAGAATGATTTTTAACTAGGCAGATAAATTCAATGCTGATATACTGACTCTGAGAAACTAGCATGATATTCAGTTGAAGATTTAAATAAGGATATTGTAGATCTAGGACTGGAGTTTGGGAGTGATATGGGGGATAGAGATACAAATGTGTTCATTATCAATAATGAAATAACTGAAGTCACCCACTGCTGAAAAACAGTGTCAAATCATGAGAAGAGTATGAATGTGGAGTTTGACCGACATATTCACATCCTATCTCTACCATTTACTTCTTGTATGACATGAACAAATGGCTTAATCCCTCTGTCTTCTCATATATAAGAAGGCTAAAATAGTATTATCTCTTAGTGAGGATTACATGTGAATATTTAAAATACCTATCATGTTTAGATTTGCTTTCATATTTTGGTGGCATGATTCCCAGTAACAAATACTATATTTATTTTATAGTCATTACCTTAAAATATGTAACAAAGTTTTTGTAAATTATTTTTCCCTTGATTCTATTTCATTAAAAGCACATTAACTCTGATCCTTTAAACTGATTTCATGTCCTATGAATGGGCTGCAACCCACACTTTGGAAAACACTGTCTTCAACCAGCATCCTACACTCACGTCACAACATTACTACTCACTGTTCCTTCATCTTTCATTTTTATTACTCCCTCTGTTTGGACGGCTTGTTAATGTCATGTTATCCCTTGATGGTCCACAAGAAAATAATAACCATTTATTTCCTCTACTCTACCCACATAACATTTTGTCTATAAAAAGATTTTTATCTATTTCTAAAGTAGATTATAAATTTCTTAATGATAGGTAACAGGCGTTATTTATCTATGTATCCTGCTGAAATGGTTCATTCATAAGAGGTATAGAAGAAATTTTAATTCATTATCATATAGGAAAGAGAGGAAAAGTCTGAGGAGAAAACTTTTTTTGAGTACCTACTTCCAAGGCCCTACTTGGGCATCCTTGTGCCTCAATTCTCCCTTCATCTGTATATGCCAAATCTTCCATGGAAGTTTTTAAGGCAGAATATTTGGTCTCCTCTTTTGGGACACAAAGACTTAGGTCACTAACTTTTTGGATACAGTGACTTGAGCTTGTTCATAGTAAGGGGGTGAAAAAGTCTGGAGGAGATAAAATAGATTTGAGGATGAAACTAAGATGTATCTAGGATTTACTTCTGGACAAAATAATAGAAACGTTCCTACACTGGTCACTTTGGATTGCTAAATGACAGAATCCAATAAAGAAAACCTGAAATAAAAGACCAGAGCAAGTATTTCATTTTAAGTTATTAAAGTTTATTTCATTTTTCATGCTCTAAAAAACTTTTCTCTGATGGACATAACCCCTGGTGACACCATGTGTGATGCATACTATTGCGAAGTCTAAATTCCATGTTACAAGGGTTCTGTTTTGGTTGCTGTTATTATCATGCATCCAAACCCAATTAAACTACTGAAGTTTCTACGGTGTTTTGTCCACTTTGTAAATCATCATCAAGAATATTACGTCAACCAAACAAATTAACCTCTATGTGACTTGTTGCATGATATAAAAATGTACAGGGGAAAAAACTTTTTGGATAACCATAAATGTTTTCAGAATACCCCTTTATACATGAATTTTGGGCTACATGGTAGAAAGAAATACAGTTCAATTGGTTTCATAAAATGAGCCAAAGGCAATTTGTCCCTCAGGAAACATTGCTCAATCCCTGAGTACAAAGGAAACATCAAAACCCTAGACTCTAAATGAGGGTCTACTCTCAGGTCTCCATGGCTAAAGATGATCTACATTGGTGCGACCAATATGGATATGAATATGTTTGTAAAACTCCACATTCATACTCTTCCCATGATTTGACACTGCTTTTCAGCAGTGTGACTTCAATTATTTCACTATTGATAATTCCCAAATTGATGCCCTACACTGGGCCTCAAATTTACTTATTTCAAAACAACATGATTGACCTTTTATTTCTTATATCCTTTCTACCGATAGTATTTGATGATGCTCTGCCCTTAAATCCCTTTCACCTCAATTTTTAACTTTAAATATGTGAAATGTTTATTAAGTTCTTTGATAACCTTCAATGTTATTCAACATAATAACAGTACTGTTCACTTAACCTAAATTTTATCATTTTAGTTTTGCCTCAGAGGCTAAGTTTTATGAGAGCCTTAATTTGCATCACCAGAAGCTAATTTAATAAAAATAAAGGAAATCCTTTTGGAAATAAATTAAAATTGGTAGGGGAGGGCAGAGAACCTTATAAAAAAGAGAAAAACTACCAGGAAGCTAAACTTAGGAGAGGGCAAAGGGTTCTTAGTTCTAAAGAATGTTGTGGTCTTATTAGTGCTGAGAAACTGGTCCTGGCTTTTTATGCACTGAAAGTGTAAGTTTCTAATGGCAACTCCCCAAATTCCTGGCCTTTTGACCCAATACCTATTGTACCATTTGCCCTATTTCCTTGAAGTGCAATCACTGCATGACAATTAGACAGGTGCAGAGCATCATCCATCTTGAGTCAGGAAGAGTTATCTTTGGAGACAACTACAGTGTACGGGATCAGGACACACAGCTTAGAAAACTACTGAACACAACTTCACAGACAAAAAAAATGTGAATGTCTCATTTTGGCCAGGAGAAATTAATGTAAAGTCAAAGAGTAGAATAACTGGGAGACAGGTGCCTAATATGATATGATAAACAGTAGGTTTGTCTTTGACAAATTCCTTCATAATTATGTTCCTGTCAAAAATTTTATTCAACCCCTCTTCACAAAAAAATAAATTCTGACAGAATGAATCCTAAAGTTCTGATTTTTAATAAATTTTATAATTGTACAAATAACAACAGCTATTTCTTGATTACTATTATTATGCCAAGCTCTGGGGATTACAAAAACGAATAAAAAATAGACCTGTTTTTAGACACCTTACCATCTACGGATTAGGACTATTATAGTTATGATGAAAATAACAATAACCACCATTTATTCACTCATATCAGCTAGGCACTGAGCACAGTGGGCAACACGCATAAGCTGCCAAAGTTCCCTCTGGATATCCTGACAGTAAGGTGCTATTACTCTGTCCATGCATCATCTCTCCAAAAAAAGGACTGAGCAGAAATTCAAACAACAGGCAGAGATATTTAACAACTTCAGGACTGTCAATAGTCAACACACAAAGAATTATAGTCAATAATAAGAGTGCAGTGAACCCAAAGTGAAAATGACAGAAATTGTGTGAATCCCTTTCAGTATACTCTGCTGGACAGGCGCTGTGACACTGAAATCCATGATGCAGTACACCCCACACCCGGCATCCCAACAATGACTAAAATAGATGAATGTTATTTAAGTATTTTAAGATATTCTAGCAAAAGACCTTGAAATACATTAAACTGCAAAACGTAGGAGGACATCATAACCTTCTGGATATCATTACCTACATGTACATTTTGATCTAAAATTAAGAAAGAAAAAAAAACCCTAATCAACTTTCCTTGTAGTATTTCACAACCTTTGAGTGCAGCATTAAAATGCTTTTCTTTTTTCCCCCACCAATGATAAGCTTCAGTTTCCTTACACTGGGCGTCTGAATCTTTTATATGCTCGGGTTCTATTCACTGCCTGTTATTCAGACATTGAAATCCCAAATGTTAATTGTTCTTCCAAGTACATTGACAAAACAGCAGCTAAATAAGGGGAGACCAGACTGTGGTAGACTCTGACATGCATTTATGGAACAATGGGGCTCTGAGAGACAGCCTTGTAGCTCACGGGAAGACATAAGATGTGCTATTTTGACTGCTTCACAGCAGAATGGGGAACACACGCACACAAGGGAATTATGCATTTTACTTAGTTTTGCCCAAAGTTCTCAAGACAGCAGAATCTTGTGATGTCATCATGAACTTTCTCTGCATTTCCATTGACACAGAGGCTAAATATTTCTAATGACATCACCAAAAAAAATGACTTTACTTTGATTCCATAAGAAATGTTACAATGAGACTGGTACAAAAATGCAAGAATCCTTCCTGACAGGGTACGTGTCACTGTGCTGCTGCACGGTGGGTGACACACGCCCTAACACAATTCAAACCAGCCAAAAGGAAGGATTCACAATTGGATAAAAAAGACATACTGAATATTGTGCCCAACAAATTTTCTTTTTTTAAATAAGAAAATTATTTAAATATATATTTCTTCAGGGACATTCAAATTTTTACCTGTCTGGTTACTATGTTACCAATATTTTTGTCCTTTATTGAACTGGTCACCAAAACACAGAGGAAGGTGCAGGAAGCTTTCACTTACAGGGATGCAGTGCAGCTCAATCTTTTGTTTTTAAGGTGCAGTGATTTCAGTCTCTAAATGTAACTTCAGGCAGTCTGAAAAGAAACAGGTTAAAATCTCTTTCAGTTATAATTGGTATTTCAGATTTAATTAAAAATTAAACTTTCATAATGTTTCACCATCCAAAGCAATGCATTATCAGTCAAGCGTGGCTTCTTTTTTCTGTTAAGAAAAAAAAAAAACCCTCTCTTCCCAGAGTAGTTTTTTAATGAAAAGAAAAGGATCTAAAGAGGAAAAAAAGAGACAATTCTGAAAAACAAAATATGCCTCCACGTTAAGGACTTCATAATGATATGACTAGAAGCTCAGTGCCTCTGAATTTTAACAATATTCTATCTGGTTAAAAAAAAAAAACCCAAACAACTTCACAACCTAAAGATTACATAAAATGTTAATTTTAGAGAATAAAGAAGAAAATCTATGATCACATGAAGGGAAATTGTGACTTTAAATAGAATTGGAAAAAACAATGTTAGATCCACTACTTTCAGATGAGTGAACTAGTGGTCAGAGAGATGGTGAAGTGGAGGTGAATGGACATATTTAGCAATACAAAATGCCCACTACAATGCACTGTGGGCAGCATGTCCCATACCACATCATATTGTACATCTTATCATAAGCAGCCATTGCTGTTTGAAGCAATTCAGGAAGACCATCAGGGTTTGAACCAGACCTCCTTGTTTAAATAACTGTAATCACATTTTTACATGTACTTTTAGTCTTCAAATTAAGAGTCCAAGCATTAAAATCTCCAAGTAGGTCATAAATATTTGGGCTTTAAACATCACACTATTTTTTCAATCCTTTCTTCATATAACACCTTCTATAAAAAAGGTAATATTTATTTAAAATAACAGATTGGATGAAGCCATCCTTGTTTTTTAGTTTTAAATAACTGACATGACATGATTTAGAAATGTATCGTTTTTTAAATGTAAGATGGAGACAATACAATTATCTTTCTTTTATTTTACGTCTTGGCAGTGCATTTTTTATATACTTGTAAAACTAAAGTGGTATGTTTATGTCCACCTTCACATTAGTGCAAGGTAATATTTTAATGTCGCACATATGAGAGCATGATCATAAATCATCCCTAAAACTGCATCTTTTATTAGGAAATGCATCTAGTTCTCACTTGTAAATTCTGTTTTTTCCCCTTGAAACATATGGAGGAATATTTTGAGTATTGTGTCTATTTGATGTATATAGATTTTAAATGCAAATTGGTTCAGATTCACTAAATCTATCCATGAATGGATCCAAAAAAAAAAGAAATCACTGACATTGACTAAACTTTTCCCCTGTTTCTCACATGCCTGAATTAGACTAAAAATGTAGCAGTGTAAAGACAGAAATTATGGAGGCGTCACCAGGGACAACTGAATGAGAGGAAAAGAGTGCGTATATATCCTTATAAGGCAAAAAAAACATTTATAAAAGAAACTGACAAAAATAACTCAGAATCAGAAATTATAGAGAATAACAATAAACCCCAATAACTGATTCAGAAATATAAAAACTGCTCACCTCTACATAAATCTAAATCACCAACTGGTATTGTTCTACTCACCACTCAAATTCGGTTAGTGAAGCTGATTCACTGTCTAGTTCAGACAAGAAAAGGTGATGGAAACTAGGCTGCATATTTATATACAAATGATTTAACTGACAACTAGCAGCTTAATTTAATCAGTCAGATTTCCTTTTTCTTGATTCACCAGATGTGGAGTGAGTTGAACTATCACTTCAAAATAATAAAGCCATTTCTATGAATAGACAGTCTAAGTGACATTCTCTACCTTTTTTCACCAGCATTCCCCCTTCTTCTCTGACCCTTCTATTCACTTCACTGACTTTCTTCTTCACTTTCACTTTCTTCCTTATTTATTTTTTCCCTCTCTTTTTTTTCCCTTGGTGAGGGTAATGAAGCTCAAAAATAACATCTTGTATCCTGTTGAGAGAAACTTGGTCACAACTATCCTTCCAGATGACAAACTCATTCTTAAATGTCTGTTTCCCAATCCAAAGAAAACAGAGCAATTGAGAAAATAGAGACGCAACATCACTTACCACTACCGACACCACCACTTTTAATTCCCATGTTACATTCATCACAAGCAGGACTGAAGTTTATTTACATTATCCCCTAACCTCAAATAGGACCACAAATCAGACTAATAACAGGACCATTTTGTGGCACTCAGGCAAACGGCTGGGCAAAACAGATGGATCTTACTTTGCGCCAGGACTCAAAAAATACAGTCGCCAACTCACTGTTGGCGACTACATATCTTGGCCCAAAGATGGCCCTGGAAGTGAGACCAGTTGTCTTTGAAGGCTGTTCCTATTCATATCTGCTTCATGAGAAAATCATTAACTCTCACTATGTAGTGGAGTTAAGGATTGGGTAGAAAATGTTTGGAAGAATGGTCATCAAAGAATGAGATTTTCTAAAGGCATTTCGGATTAGATTAAAGATCATGAAGTTAGAACTAGAACCTTATTTTTGGCACTGTTGTCTACTTTTCAACTTCCTGCCCCCACCCCTCACCCC